>NC_034592.1:149957745-149964533 GCF_900095145.1 Mus pahari
CATGTAGTTGCTGGGAATTGAACTCAGGACCTCTGGAAGAGCTATCAGTGCTCTTAACCACTAAGCCACCTCTCTATCTCCTCTTGCCATGCTCTTAAAGAGCAGGGTCTGGAGGGACACATCTCTAGTCAGGAAGCTTGTTGAGTTCTAGGCTAGCTTGGGCTACATGAGGTCCTGTCCAACTGGGGGTGGTGGCTCACTGGCAAAAGACTTACTGAACAAGTATAAAGGCCTGAGTTCGATCCCCAGCACCCACATAAAAAGGGGAGCGCATACATGTGATCTCAGCGCTGGGAGGCAGAGGCAGGGGAACCCTGGGGCTCACAGGCAGCTAGCTGAGCTGAGTGAATGAGCTCCAGGCTCAGTGAGAGACTGTGACTCAAAAAACAAGGTAGAGGTTGAGGAAGTTACCTTATGTCAACCTTTAAACCTCTGATGTGCATCTAAACACACACACACACACACATACACACACATACACACACATCCACGCAGATACACACACACAGACACAAACACACAGACACAAATACAAACACACAGACACAAATACACAGAGACATTGACATGCACCCACACCCATGCAGACACACACACACACATAGACAAATACACACAGAGACATTGACACCCACAGACATACATAGACACCCACATAGACACCCACACACAGACACAGATATAAACACACACAGTCACACACTCACATAGGCAAACACAGAGACATTGACACACACTCACACCCATGCAGACACACACAGACACAAATAAACACAGACACAAACACACAGAAAGGCAGACACACAGAGAAAGACAGATACACACATACTCAGACACACACACACACACAAATACAGAAAGACAGACACACAGAGAAAGACAGATACACACACACTCAGACACACACACACAAATACAGACAGACAGACAGACACAAACATAAATACAGAGACAGATACAGATGACCACAAATATAGACAGACAGACAGACACACAAATACAGACAGACAGACAGACAGACAGACACACACACACACACACACACACACACACACACACTTCTGACTGTTGTTCTCTGCTCTGATAAATGGAACATGGAAGGAAGGACCCGTGGTCCTCAGTCTTAGAAAGCTTTGTGCTTCTGCCTTGATGTCTCTGGAGACAACAGCTTCTGTGTCATCAAACCACTCCAGGCAGCTGCTGTGAGGTCTGAAGTCACAGCCCTTGATGCAGCATCTGACTGAGGTTCCAGCTCTCCAGACCTGCGGCTCCCACATGGAAGCTATAGGGCTCTGCTCCCACGGGACGTCCGTCGTAAGCATGCAAGACCAGACAGGGACAAACCATGGGCTTCCAAAATGGAATGGCAAAGGTCTCATGAGCCTGGCCTTGGGGAGGCTCAGACAGGAGGACTGCCCTGAGTTTTAGGACACCTGGCCAGGTTTACAAAGCAAGATCCTGACCAAAAAAATAATATGAAAAAAGAAAGAAAGGAAGGAAGGAAGGAAGAAGGAAAGAAAGAAAAGAAAGATGAGGGCTGGAGAGAGATGGTTGCTCTTCCTGAGGTCCTGAGTTCTATTTGCAGCTCCACATGGTGGCTCGCTACCATCTATAACGAGATCTGGCGCCCTCTTCTGGGGAGCAGATGTACATGCAGGCAGAACACTGTAAATGTAATAAATAAGCAAATCTTTTTTAAAAAAAGTATTTTAAAAGAAAGAGAGAAAGAGAAAGAAAGAAAAGAAAAAGGAAGAAGGAACAACTGTTTCAGCCTTAGGACAGGGAAGAGGCAAAAGAGGGAGGCAGGCCACACCTGCATCTAAAGGCCAGAGGTGCTGTGCCAGTGAGCCTGAGTCACAGAAAAGCTTTGGCTTATATTAGCAAAGCTCTATTCCCAGCAAACCTACTGAGTCTTACAGAGTAAACGCAGCACTTGCACCTTAACAGCTGGGGAAGATAATAAAACCTACATTGTATCAAATTAAGCATCATAGGGCAACAACATGGCAACTTTGTATCTTCTCTCTAAATCTCAAAATGTTTCATAAAACATTTAAAAGGTGGATGGACCCGAGGTAGAGTGCTCACCTATCCTTCACAAAGCCGTGGGTCCATCCCTGGCATCGATCAGTTGATACACACCTGTAATCCCTCCCCCATGGAGGTAGAGGTAGGAGGAACGGCTAGGCCTGTGATCCCAGCTATAGGGTAGGCCGAGGTGGAAGTACGGAAGCTGAAGGACAGCTTGGGCAGTTAGAGGGCTGGAGAGCTGGCTCAGCAATTAAGAGCTCTTGGTTTTGTAGAGAATCCTGGTTCCATTCCCAGTGCTTGCTTACATGTTTGTTCACAATATGTAGCCAACCGTAACTCTGGCCCGGTCTAGGGGACACAACACCCTCTTCTGAACTTTTTAGGCTCAAGGCATGCAGGTGATTTACATACATGCGGACAAAATAAATAAATCTAAAAATAAAAACTTGCCAGGCGATGGTGACGCACGCCTTTAATCCCAGCACTTGGGAGGCAGAGGCAGGCAGATTTCTGAGTTTGAGGCCAGCCTGATCTACAAAGTGAGTTCCAGGACAGCCAGGGCTANACAGAGAAACCCTGTCTTGAAAAAAACAAACAAACAAAAAACAAAATAAATAAAAAAACCATAAAAAAGTTAGGGTTGAGTAAGATGGTTCAGTGGGCAAAGAAAGGCATATATTGCTAAACTTGAGGACCTGCATTCAACAATCTCCAAGACCCTCATAGTGAAAAGAAAACTGATTCTCACAGGTTGTCCTTTGACACCCCCCCCTTTGCACCTCCCAAACCTGTGGCATGCCTGCACCTTCCACACAAATAAATAAATGCAACTTTTTTTTTTTAAAAAAGATTTATTTATTTATTATATGTAAGTACACTGTAGCTGTCTTCAGACACTCCAGAAGAGGGAGTCAGATCTTGTTATGGATGGTTGTGAGCCACCATGTGGGTTGCTGGGATTTGAACTCCAGACCTTCGGAAGAGCAGTCGGGTGCTCTTACCTACTGAGCCATCTCACCAGCTCTAAATGCAACTTTTAAAAGTTAAAAAAGAAAAAAAAAAAAAAAGTGGGAGTTGGTCTTAAGATCCGTCTTCAGCATCCAAACTGGGGTGGGTGAGAGGTAACAGAGGGTCAGTACCCAGAAAGCCACCCCTTGCAGGATGCCTGCCCATGCTGGGTAGACGCTGGTTCCCCAGGGGCAGAGCCAAGTAGGCTGGCACCTCTTGAGTTTCCTCAGGGTCATTCACTGGCTAGCAATATGTCAGGCGACAGCGGGCGGAAGCGCCCCCTGGCGGTGGCTCTGCGCATCGCACCTGCGGGTGTAACCAGGGCTGTGGCCCATTGGGTTTGCGCGCGCGTGTGCGTGTGCGTTTCTGATATGGGGCACTCAAGCCACTGCCGCTGAGCCAATTGTATGCCTTTGGAATTGGTGGAGACTTACAGACTGAGCAGACACTGACAGAATGCACAGAAGGGGAGTGTGGTTTGCCTTGGCCAACCAAGAACAGAAAAGAGTTACAGAGGCAGGGACAGAATAGACAAAGGTTAGTGGCAGGCTTTCTTACCCACGCCTGTGGTCGTCTGTATTTTAATCCTGCAGAGGCTGATCCGTTGAAGGCTTAGACCCGTATGGGGTTGAAGGTGTGGTTTGGGGCAGTGCTATGAGCTGAGTGAGGCTGGACATCATCCGGAGCTAACCCTGGGGACCGGGGAGTTCAAGCTGACTGGTCTCTTAGGAACTGAGGGCGTGCCTCCTCCTCTCTCTGCATCCCTACAGTCTTGTGTACTACGCCTCTGCAGGGCTTTCTGTCACAATGCTCAGCCTGACCTCGGGCCCACAGCAATGGGTCCTGGGACAGGATCTCTGAAACCCTGAGACAACACAGAAATTCTCCTGTTGGCTAATTTTATTCGTGTCTCTACATATTTTAAAGACTATTATATATATATATATATATATATATATATATATATATATATATATGACCACCATGTGCATGTAGTGCTTGCAGAGGCCACAAGAGGGCGTCGGATCACTTCGAACTGGAGTTACAGATGGCTGTGAGCTGTCACGTTGATGCAGGAACTGAACCAGATCCACTAAAGAGCAGCCAGGGCTCTTAACCCCAGAGCATGAGAATGTTCGGGGCTTTTCTTCGCCCTAGCTCTGAAATGATGACGCAGATACCTGGCATAGCTATCAGAAAGCCTCTTGAGTTATGGCAGGGTTCTCGTCTATTCTAACCTGACCGCGGGATTGGGCGAGTTGTTTCCCAGCTGCGTGGCATCACCTGCCATCCCAGTCTTGCTCTGGTTGCTCTTGTTCCACCTGTCCTCCCCTGATGACCCTCACGGTGAATTCTCATGGTCCTTGCCCCAACCCCCACCCCCTGGGATTGGAAGTCCACCTTCTCCTCTGCTGCCCAGCTATTGGCTGCTCAGCTCTTTATTAGCCAATCAGAGGTCATGAAAATCAATTTACACAACATCGAGACAGGAGACGCTTCACAAATGTCAAGGTCCGGACTGTAACCAGATCTCTCCAGCTCCGTAAGTCTCTAGATTAGTGATTCTCAGGTAGCACAGGTTAGGCTCAAACTCTGCCTATAGTCAGGAAGGCCCCAGAACTCCTGGTCCCTGTCTTTGCCCCCTATGTGCCACCTTGAAAGCCAGTTCTCTCTTACCACGGGCGGTTCAGGGATTGAACAGTGGCCCTCAGGCTACTGTAACTTTCACCTGCTGAGTCACATGACCACCACCCTCTGGTCCATGTTTTGTCACCGTGATGGGAAAACTGACATGGAGGTCATGAGGGTGGGTGGAGGTCTTCTGCTGGACAAAGGCTGTAACCTCTGTCCCGGTGCCACGCTTGGATTTAAGCCTAGGAAGGCCCAGTAGCTTCCGTTTCCACGTGACTGGGGAAGCCCGTTGCCATGCTGTGCTGGGAGGTGGGGGATCACGGGTCACACACCAGGAGAGCCAATGTGGACCATGTTCTAAGGTCCCATGGAAGCCACATGGGGAGGAAGCAGCTCTTGGGGTGGAATAGAGGGTTGTAGTCATAGTCATGCAGCTTATCCATCCATCAACCCTGCGGGCCACCTTCGCTGAAGGCTGCACTCAGGGATGGAGACGCCACTTTGTAGATGTCCCAGTGGGCCCCTGGCCCCACCACACCCACATTCCTAGCCCCATAGGAGCCTAGAGGGGTAAAATGGTGTGCTTTTTCTTGTTATTCCCCAACCGTTGAAACAAGGGTTTTCTCTATTGCCTAGGCTGGCCCCAAACTCATTATGTAGCCGAGGCTGGCCCCCTCTTCTGTCTCAGTCTGCTCAGCTCTGGGTTTGAGCACTCAGGCAATGAGCTAGGCTAAAATAGAGGTTCAGTGGGGTTTGGGGTGAACTGCCTGGCCCTGGTCTACACGGCTCCAACTTTCTAATGTCTCTCATTTAGATCAGGAGCCTCCACCCTCCCCCAAAGCTACAGCAGGTTTCCACCTTGGTGCCTTTTCTTTTTCAATTAACATGAGATGGTAGAGGGGCTCAGTGGATAAGTGTGATGGCTTGTATATGCTCGACTCAGGGAGTGGCACTATAGGGAGGTGTGGCCTAGTTGGAGTGGGTGTGGCCATGTTGGAGTAGGTGCGTCACTGTGGGTGTAGGCTTTAAGACCCTCATCCTAGCTGCCTGGGAGTCAGTATTCTGCTAGCAGCCTTCAGATGAAGATGTAGAACTCTCAGCTCTTCCTGCACCATGCCTGCCTGGATGCTGTCATGCTCCCACTCTGATGATAGTGGACTGAACCTCTGAACCTGTAAGCCAGCGCCAATGAAATGTTGCCCTTATAAGAGCTGCCTTGGTCATGGTGTCCGTTCACTGCAGTAAAACCCTGACTAAAACTAAGATGTTAAGAGCACTGGCTGCTTTTCCAGAGGACCTAGTTTGATTCCCAGCACCCATATGGTGACTCACAACTATCTGTAGTAACTCTAGCTGCAAGGAATTTGAGACCCTCTTTTGACCTCTACAGACACCAGGCATGCAGACAAACATGTAGGCAAACACCCACACCATGCATTAAAAAAACAAAACAGAACAGAACACTAGAATGTACAGATAATTCTAGATAATTGCTACTCAGTACAGTGGTCACCAGCACAGTAGAGAACTTAAATATTAAAATTCAAGCCAAGGGTGGTGGCTCACACACCTGCCATCCCAATGAAGACAAAGGGGGTCAAGGCTGGCCTGGGCCACACGAGACTGTCTCAAAAACAAACAAGAACACAGTAGAGATGTTTTCAGTGGCACCAGCCAGGTCCCTGGGAGCCACATGTGGCTGCTGTGACACAGGGAGAGGCTGTTCCAGGCATACCAGAAAGTTCTGTCAGACAGCACTGCTCCACTCCTCCCCCACAAAGCCACCTCATTTTTGTACATTCTGTGCAGGGACCACACCCCTGTGACGTCACCAGAGCTTGTGCGTGTCCACTTGTCTCTGAGTCTTTGCAAATGAACTGGTATTTCTAGGCCAGAGATAGCAAAAGATTTTATTTATTTATTTATTTAGTCAGGATTTCACTATTGTAGGCCAGGCCGCTCTTGAACTCAGGGAGTGCTGGTATTAAAGATGTGTGCTACGCCTTTAATCCCAGCACTCAGGAGGCAGAGGCAGGCAGATTTCTGAGTTCAAGGTCAGCCTGGTCTACAGAGTGAGTACCAGGACAGCCAAGGCTACACAGAGAAACCCTGTCTCA
>NC_034592.1:149964928-149977888 GCF_900095145.1 Mus pahari
TCTCTCTCTCTCTCTCTCTCTCTCTCTCTCTCTCTCTCTCTCACACACACACACACACACACACACACACACACACACATACACATTTTGTCTTTTGGCCAGGGTCTCACTATGTAGCTAAGGCTGGCCTTGAGCACCCAAAGTAATCCCTCTGCCTCAGCTACGAAAAATCATTAAGAGGAACAAGAATATCCCAGCAACAGACAGACAAGGAGTTCAACCTTTGTGTAGTCATTCACCAAACCTTTTCTGGCCACAGATTTGGACCCCAGAGCCACACACAGCAGGCCACAGTGCTAGCTGTATCAGGGAATCATGATGGTCTTCTCTCCTGTAGAGTCTTGAGCATGACCAGGTACTCCCTGACTCCCCGACTCCTGGATGTGTCTCTCCCTTACTGGTCTGTGACCCAGACCACACCCCACAGGGAGCCAGAGGGGTCCCCTTAGAGGTTCTATCCTGTCTCCTGTACCTTGTTACAGCTGGTTAGGTTATGTCCTCGATGGTCGGCAAGGCTGTTGGTGATACGGCCTCTAACAGAACACTGCAGAGGTGCAGCCTTTGTCTGATTCCCAACTGCAACGCTCAACATTCAGAACCCCCGGCACTGATCCGGTGTCTTCCCTATACCCTGTGTCTCCAGCATCTGAACCAGTAAAAAAAAAGTTTGATGAGCGACTATAGGAAGGCTGAGAGCCTCTTCCCATCCCATGGACAGCTGTACTTCTTGTGGCATGCTCACATCCTGTGACGTGACTGTGACACCCACACCGCCAGGCTCTCCACAGTTGGTGTCTATTCAAAACTCAAGTCACTCCTGCAGTCCCAGTCCCGGCCACAAGATGGCAGCATGCACACAGGCAAGTTTCACAGATAGCTGGTATATGGAGGAGGCCAATCCCGGACTGAAGGCTGTTGATCACACTGGGGAAACTGAGGCCTGAGAGAGGAAGCCTGGTGTTTTCCCTCTCTGCTTATTTCCCTTAGTTGGGAACGAAACCAAGTGCTCTACCCCCAGCAAAGCTCAGGTGTGGCACAAGGGCTCTGGGAGAAGTTGTGAGCCACTGAAGGGTGTCCTCATAGGCCTGCTGAGTAGCATTTCTACGGCTTTGCCACCTTAAGCCCTGTGTGGGGCTGCAGGGAGGTGAGTCACCCCCACCTGTCAGGAGAAGGCCAACAGGGCCCAGAGACAGGACATCCCACATCCCCATGCTATATCCCGAAGGGCCACAGAAATGGCAGGAGCACCCTTGTAAGGAGGGTCCCCGGCACTTCTCGCCACCTGGTGTCCCATCTGTACTGAGTCATAGCTGCTGATTGCAGGCTGGGGGTGGAGGTGGGGAGGAGGGGGCTCAGCTTCAGTCTCCTCCTCCTGCTTCAGATGGGCTAAGTCCTCCCACGGCAGAGTGTATACAAACCATACTGGAAATGCCTTAGCAACCATCACGGCTACCACACCAGAGAGGCCAGTTCAGGGACCCAAGTTTTGAGGAAGAACTGGAATTTGGAAGCGCGGTGTGAAGTCTCTGGTTTTTACACATTGGGAATGAATTCACTTAGAGGGACAGCTGGGGCCTGGTAGCACAGGCCTGTGATCCCAGCTGCTCTGGAGGTTGGAGTAGGAGGATCCCAAGTTCAAGGCCAGCTTGGGCAACTTATCAACACCCTGACTCGAAAGAATGAAAAAGAGGGCTGGGGTGTTGCTCGCTGGCAGAGCTGTGGCCAGTGTGGGCAAGGCCGGGGTCTCCCGACTACAGCACTGTCAGAAGAAAAGAAAAGAAAAGAAAAGAGAAGAGAAGAGAAGAGAAGAGAAGAGGAGAGAAGAGGAGAGAAGAGGAAAGGAAAGAGAAGAGGTATTCCAAGCACACCTCAGTAGTGCTGAGCTAACCCATTCTGGGTTGTTCTGGCCATACCAGAAACCGTTGCAGCCCAGGCTCCTCCAAACATGAGGCTGGGACAGGGAGCGGGGAAGGTGTTGGGTCTGAATAGGGCTGTGCCAACTGCTCTGGCCTAGTGGGGCCTCAGAGCCCTGAGGGAGGGCTGGCAGCCATGGCGAGGTGACAGGCATGGCCTATTGAGCAAGGAGCCTGGGGAGAGCAAGGATACACTCCTCTGGCCTCCCCGTGGGACAGTTGGGTCAGCTGTGGGTGGGTGAGCCCGGCAGGGAGGCTGCCATGGGGCCAGCTAGCCCAATCTGGAGGCCAGAGTGCCAAGCTCTGTGATGAGGTCGAGTCTGGTCTCCAGGGCCTGAGTCACCCCTTGAGTCCCCGTGTGACCCAAGTCACCTTTCTCTAGACTCAAGTTTACTGTTAGAGCTGATTACAACCCCAAGGCTTGGGAGACTTTCTCCACCACCATTTCTTCACTGTGACGACCCTGAGTCGGTGCTTAAATCTGCTGAGCCCAGGTCTCCCAACCTGTGAACACAAACAGTATGGCTCACCTCCCACAAATTACCAGGGGGATCAAACAAGTATAAAATATGGCTCAGAGACAGCGGAGGGCCGGCTGAGATCACACAGTAGATGCTTGAGGTACTGTATAACCCTCCCTAGGTCTTGCTGTGTCTCCCCAGAACCCTGAAATGTTGGCAGGAAGCTAAGGCACAGAGCCAGTTTGCCCCAAGGGTACACCCAGCCAAAACAAGGAGTAAAGAGAGAAGTCGGGGCCATCGAGATGGCTCGGTGGTTTAAGGTACTCCCGAGTCTGAAGACCTCAAGTTCAATACCCAGGACCCATCTGACAGGAGAGACCTGTGACAGTGAGAGAACCCCAAGTTCTGACCTTCACATGCAAGTTGTAGTGCACAGTAGATAGATAGATAGATGACAGATAGAAAAATAGATAGATAGACAGACCCCTCCCTGGAGGGGCTGACATGGGGGGAGCAGAAGGGACAGAATGAAGACTGGCCAGGTGTGATGGGCTTTCAGGTCAGGAGTGTTGGGGGCCGGGGACCCAGGATGGGGCTCCTGGAGCAGGGTTGAGGGAACAGGTAGCGTGCTCACTCGCTGCCTTTCTGGAGCCCAGTCTGAGGGGAAACTGAGGGAAGGAAGCAATTCTGTGGTGAATGGCGGCCTACAGGCGGGGAGAATAGTCACCAGTGTTGGGGAAGGGAGGGCCCATTAGCGAAGCCCCAATGTCCCACTTTACAGCCAGGCCTGGCTGGGTGGCCCTGGGGATGTCACCACGCCTCTCTGGGCCCTGATCCCTTCCTGGCCCAGAGGCTGCTGGGAAGGCCAGAAAGCCGCAGGCAGGCAGGGCTAGAGTCTTACCCTTTCCCTCCCTGCCCCCCACCCCCAAGGGCACAGGGAGATGTCATTTCTCCAGCTCTTGGGGGCGGAGGTCACCCCAGCTCAGCAGATAACACCGAAGGTTGAGCAACACCCCGCCAGCTTGCTGGGGCCAGGGCTGGGGTCAATGGGTCGGGGGTCAGCCCCAGGCAGGTTGGCAGCTCCTGCTTGAGTGGCCCGCCTGGGAGTGGCAGAAGGGTGGGCCCCAAGAGTTGCCCTGGGTCGTCCTCAAAAGGGTCTCACCGGAGAGAGGCTGGTAGTCCCAGCCCATTCAAGTGCACGGAAGGTTTCCCCAGCTTGTAGGGTGACCGCTGGGTCCTTATGGCTGGTGTGGGCTCTACCGTGCTCCCACCGCAATCACCTGAGAAGCCTGCAGCCTCTGGGCAGGGCTGTGCAGGTCTTAGGAAGGCATCGGACTTCTCGGGGGTCCATTTGTCTCTGATACCCAGACACCACTACTAACAATACCAACACTGTCCACGGAGGAAACTCAGAAGCAAAGTGACTCACCCACAGACACAGTGTGGCAGAACCCCCACCCTTGCCACCTTCACGGAGAGGCGCAGGGAGTGGCGTAGGCAGGTGCGGTGGGCGGGCCATACATAGGGTGGAGGGCTGGGATCCAGGACAGCGAGCATCCCCGGGGTGGGCGTGCACCCGGTGGAGAGTTCTGCTTCCCGGGAGTTGGGGGCCCCAGAGGCGTGGGCAGCACCTGGGCGGGAGGACATGCACCCGGTGGAAGGCTGCTTCCAGGGAGTTGGGGTCCGGGGACAGCGGGCAGGATCCCGGGGTTGGGGTCGTGCAGCTGGAGGAACGATCTGTTTCCCAAGAGTTGGGGGTCCGGGACAGCGGACCGGAGCCGGGACGAGCCACCGCGTCCTCCAGCAGGGGGCGGGCGGCGGCCGCGCTCCTCCGTGTTCCCGAGGGGCGGGAAGGGGGCGGGCTGGCGTCACCCGCGTCCGTGGCCATCGCGGGGCTGGCGGGACGCCCGGGCCACC
The DNA here is from genome assembly GCF_900095145.1 of Mus pahari. Lineage (NCBI taxonomy): Eukaryota > Metazoa > Chordata > Mammalia > Rodentia > Muridae > Mus > Mus pahari. The sequence continues at coordinate 149,969,220 of NC_034592.1, forward strand.
GCTCAGCCTCCCGCGCGAGGACCCCCGGCGCGCCCCACTCCCCGGCGCGCCCTCTCGCGCTCCCGCGGCCGGGCAATGACGCGCACCGACCGGGCAGCGGGAGGGGCCCCGGCGTGACGCAGCCCGTTGCCAGGCGCCGCCTTATAAACCTCCCGCTCGGCCGCCGCCGCGCCGAGTCCGAGCCGCGCACGGGACCGGGACGCAGCGGAGCCCGCGGGCCCCGCGTTCATGCACCGCCTGCTGGCCTGGGACGCAGCATGCCTCCCGCCGCCGCCCGCCGCCTTTAGACCCATGGAAGTGGCCAACTTCTACTACGAGCCCGACTGCCTGGCCTACGGGGCCAAGGCGGCCCGCGCCGCGCCGCGCGCCCCCGCCGCCGAGCCGGCCATCGGCGAGCACGAGCGCGCCATCGACTTCAGCCCCTACCTGGAGCCGCTCGCGCCCGCCGCGGACTTCGCCGCTCCCGCGCCCGCGCACCACGACTTCCTCTCCGACCTCTTCGCCGACGACTACGGCGCCAAGCCGAGCAAGAAGCCGGCCGACTACGGTTACGTGAGCCTCGGCCGCGCGGGCACCAAGGCCGCGCCGCCCGCCTGCTTCCCGCCGCCGCCTCCCGCCGCGCTCAAGGCGGAACCGGGCTTCGAACCCGCGGACTGCAAGCGCGCGGACGACGCGCCCGCCATGGCGGCCGGCTTCCCGTTCGCCCTGCGCGCCTACCTGGGCTACCAGGCGACGCCGAGCGGTAGCAGCGGCAGCCTGTCCACGTCGTCGTCGTCCAGCCCGCCCGGCACGCCGAGCCCCGCCGACGCCAAGGCCGCGCCCGCCGCCTGCTTCGCGGGGCCGCCGGCCGCGCCCGCCAAGGCCAAGGCCAAGAAGACGGTGGACAAGCTGAGCGACGAGTACAAGATGCGGCGCGAGCGCAACAACATCGCGGTGCGCAAGAGCCGCGACAAGGCCAAGATGCGCAACCTGGAGACGCAGCACAAGGTGCTGGAGCTGACGGCGGAGAACGAGCGGCTGCAGAAGAAGGTGGAGCAGCTGTCGCGAGAGCTCAGCACCCTGCGGAACTTGTTCAAGCAGCTGCCCGAGCCGCTGCTGGCCTCGGCGGGACACTGCTAGCGCGGCGCGGGTGGCGTGGGGGGCGCCGCGGCCACCCTGGGCACCGTGCGCCCTGCCCCGCGCGCTCCGGCCCCCCCCGCGCGCGCCCGGGCCACCGTGCGTGCCCCGCGCGCACCTGCACCTGCACCGAGGGGACACCGCGGGCACCTCGCGCACGCACCTGCACCGCGCACCGGGTTTCGGGACTTGATGCAATCCGGATCAAACGTGGCTGAGCGCGTGTGGACACGGGACTGACGCAACACACGTGTAACTGTCAGCCGGGCCCTGAGTAATCACTTAAAGATGTTCCTGCGGGGTTGTTGCTGTTGATGTTTTTGGTTTTTGTTTTTTGTTTTTTTTTTGGTCTTATTATTTTTTTTGTATTATATAAAAAAGTTCTATTTCTATGAGAAAAGAGGCGTATGTATATTTTGAGAACCTTTTCCGTTTCGAGCATTAAAGTGAAGACATTTTAATAAACTTTTTTGGAGAATGTTTAAAAGCCTTTTGGGGGCAGTAGTTGGCTTTTGAAAAAAAAATTTTTTTTTTCTTCCCTCCCGACTTTGGATTTATGCGAGATTTTGTTTTTGTGTTTCTGGTGTGTAGGGGGCTGCGGGTTATTTTTGGGTTGTGTGTGGCGGTGGGTGGGGGTGTCGCATCTGGGTTTTTCTCTTCCCGTGGCAGATGGGGTGCCAGCCCCTCCCCCCCAGGAGAGGGGGCAGAGTGCCGGGTCAGGAATTCAGGGTGACTCAGCACCCACGGGTGCTGGGGGACTTGCTAGAAACCCTGCTTGGGACAGGCTGCCCTCTGGGCTTCGTTTGAGTGTCAGACTTGTGTTGAGGACTAAACATTCTGTAGGAAAGACTAGTCCAGGCAGCCGGGTCAGGGTCGGTGAGTACTGTGTGTTTGGTGGTGTAGGGGAGCCCGCACTTCTGTTTGGTGTCTATGTTCCTGTGTAGCTGGGAGAGAGATTGGGCCAAGAGGAGGGTGAAGGGAACTCTACCCTGCTTTCTCTTTCTCACTGGTGTTCCTGTCCAGAGGGGACTAGGAGCCTCCCTCAGGGTGGCCGAGCCAGGACTCGAACGCAGGGCCAACACTCAGATTTGCCGGGGCAGCTCTGCTGCAGCCGGGCCACATTAGTGAGAGTTGAGGGTGTCCCAGGAGTAGTGGATGTGCTGTGTCCCGCCGTGCCTGGCACGCCAGAACTGTTACATAAGCGTTTGTTCTTGTTATTATTTTTGATGGGAGGCTCCTGGCATTTGGCTGTGTGAGTGTGGAGGCCAGTGTTCTGCAAGCCCTGGGCCTGCCTGCATCTCCTTCGTGCCTCGTGGAAGGTAGGCACTCCTGTGCCTTTTGCTTTATGGATTTGGATAGCTTGTGGCTCTCAGGTCCCGATGAGCACCCCGCTGTGAGGGATTCTGGGTAACAGAGCAGTTTGCCAAAAGCCTAAGGGAGCCTGGGATTTTTAGGGGTGACCAGTGACTCTGGTTGGTGAATAGGGAATCCGTTTTCTTCCCTTACTCTTTGGGAACCTGGAGTGTTGGGCCTGGTGACCTGTCCCCCACTGTCACCGGGTGAGGACTGAGGCTATCTCCGCCTGTTCGATGCTAAGGTGGCTCGAAGCCTGTACCCTCAGCCACTTGGTTTCTATTCAGCTTCCTTCTAGGCCTAGACAGATGGACAGATGCTTGACCTGGTGGGCCCTGGAGCTGAGGTCGGTGAAACCCCATGGTCCAGTGTCTTGGTGGCTTCTGTCTACACCAAGTGACCACTGCTCCAAGACTTAGAAGCCAAGCCTAGGCTGGTTCTGGGAGATGGGGGAGGCTCGATTTTTCTAAGGATGGGAAGCGTTAATGCACCTCTGCAAGCCAGACTGGCATCCATTTCTCAGCATAAGTAACGTGGAAGTGACAGAAGTGCCACTCTCACTGGAGGCCCATCTCCAGCAAGTTTGGGGTGGGTTTATAGTCCTTGTCCCTATCCCAAATCTTCCACCCTTCATGGACGGTTCATTTCCTGGCTCCAAGATCAGGTAGCCCTCCCCCAAGTCGAGTGGCAGTACAGACTGGTAGGGATATGAACTCAGGCCCATCTGATAACTGCAGGATCAGGAAGAGCAGGAGTAGGTCAAAGGTCAAAGGCTTTGACTGTCACGAGTGTGGCCCACTGTAGCAGAGGCCACTGATGCGGTGACACACCCCATGGATCAGATCACTGGGCTGCCAGGGACCAGCTGGACCACAAGCTTGGAGACAGAGCAGCAAGATGGGGAGAGGATAGCAGCCTGAAGTGTAACTGTGGGCTGAGGACATTCTCTCCAGGACCTTGTCACAGGTGGGCTGCCAGGGCAGGTCAGCCAGATTACCCACAATCCCACTGGGTGGTTGTCACTGTTGAGACTTGCTAGGAGGAGGGGCAAGCGGAGCCCTCCCCACGCCTGCTCAGGACGGTGCCTTCACAAAATGTACTCTCTTCGTCTTACTGTCTAACGCAGCCACCCACAACCTGGTGACTTTACCCAGGAGGAAAAGTGGGTGTCAGAAAGGGAAGCTGGAGGCCGCGCTCGCTGTGGTGATCAGCTCAGCCTTGACCGGAGCTTCTGCTACAGGGTTCTCTGCCTGGCAGAGACTCCATGAGGGGACGTGACTCCTCTAAGTTTTCACCACTGGGAAGGGTAAAGGTTGGCATGGGAGCCAGAGTTACAGGGGGCGACTGTCTCCTACAACCTGAGGAATGTCCCCATCCCACCCCCACCCCACACATCCAGCCCTGACTTGTTTGCTCTTTATCTCACAAAGACATTTATTTGTCTGGTTCCTTTTCATTTATGTGACAAACATTGTTTTGTTTGTTTTGTTTTTTTCGAGACAGGGTTTCTCTGTGTAGCCCTGGCTGTCCTGGAACTCACTTTGTAGACCAGGCTGGCCTCGAACTCAGAAATCTGCCTGCCTCTGCCTCCCAAGTGCTGACAAACATTTATTGAGCACCAGCTGTATGCCAGCTCCATTGCTGGTGTTGGAGTTGGGTGGTGACAAAGACTGAGGTGACAATTAACAGGGAGAGAAGGACACTTAAATATTCAGCCACTGGAATGACATAATGATAGGTGGGGACAAATACTAGGAAGAAAAGTGGGGCAGGGAAGGGTGGGGAGGGGGGAGAAGGCCCCTGAGGGCTTCTGAGAGGAGGTGTCTCTCTGGGGCCAGCCTAGGCTAAGTGGGGAGCCCAGGATATTGTGTTCAGTAGTCACTGAGCTGCACGCTTCTCAAGCCCCCATGAGACCAGCCCTAGTTCCTACCTCGGGCACAGAGGCTAAGTCACTGTTCTCAGGGCGGCTGAGCCAGGGTTTTTTTTTTTTTTTTTTTTTTTTTAGGGTTGTTTGACTTCCCAGTTCAGCATGACCTCCCCTTAGGGCTGATATGCCTCCCCTCCCTCCCTCCCCCTATTCTGGACTACCCATGGACCTGCTGAGATGGAGGGACCCCGGAACATCCTATCACTCCTGCAGGGGTTCAGATGTTGCTATTGGCTGAACACAGGTTTGGGGCAGGCTGGGCAAAGCAGCGGAGGCAGAGAGCTGGTGACCAAGCTCCTCCTGTGTCCTTTGAGGCAGTGGCCAGGAGCCCCATTTTGTGATGTGTGGGGACCTACAACACAACTCTTCACACACACACATACAGGACAGTCTTTGCTCAAAGATCAGTGTGGCTTTTTTTTTTTTTTTTAAATACAAGATTATGGGGTAATTTAAAGGCACAGGATTTGAAGGAGATTTAAACCAAGCAGGGATCTGGCAGGTGGAGGACATATTTACTGTGGATAAAAAGATAGGCAGTGTGTACGTGTTGAAAAAAAACGCTACAAACTTATGACCAGTGTTGATGGAGTTGGGTTCGAACCCAGGGCAGGTTGGTGGGTTCAGACCCCTCCCTGCTGGCCTGACCTTGCTCCAGGGTTGACAACAGGCACACACAACCTCTGAGGGTAAGATGTACCCCAGGACCCATGGCTCTGAGCTTTGTCTCCTGATGACTGGAGACATCAAACAAGACATTTGACCTTTCTGGGCTTGCAGTTCCTTACAGTGGACAGAGTCCACTGGGCCAACCTACCACAAGCAAATGCTTGCTACAGACCCCAGGTGAAGGGGATTTACCTGCTAGTAACAATGTAACAACAGGAGAAACAATGTTGCCTGATACCTGGTAAGATGGCATTTACCTGTATCCTAATACTGGGGAGGTAGAGGCAGAAAGGTCAGGAGTTCAAGGTTATCCTCTACTACATAGGGAGTTTGAGGCTAGCCTGGGCTACATAAGACCCTGACTCAAACTCCTCATTCCTTAAAAGGAATCCATAGCAAGTTGGTATGGTCATTTAGACAGTGATAAGAGGCTTGAGAAAATAAGACTGAGAAGTGGTAGAATGTATCTGAGGTTGGGCCTCAGGGAGTCAGCAGGTGCAAAGGTCCTGAGGCAGGCTGGAGAGGTGGCAGCCAAGGCTAGAACTGACAGAGGAGTGTGGAGGGTCATAGATTCTTTCTGCAGGGCCTCTGAGGCCAGAGTGAGGCCCACAGAGGCTGTGTGAGGATGGCCGAGTGGGTGCCCCTGCCAAAGCCTGGCACCCATAGAATCCCTGATAAGTCTGGTGACGAACAAAACAGGCCCCTCAGCCCTGGAGGCTAGACAAAGTGCAGTAGGTGAGGGAGCAGAGTGGCTGCCTGCCTGCCTGGCCCAGGAGAGCTGAGGGATTCGAGCCTGTGACCCAGGGCCTGGAGCCATTCGAGTTGAGCCGTGTGCCAGGCAGGAAGAGGGGCCAGGCTGGCCAGGAGGGACTGGAAGAACAAAGGCTGTGAGCCAAGAGAGAGAGAGAGAGAGAGAGAGAGAGAGAGAGAGAGAGAGAGAGAGAGAGGAGTTCTCTGGGAAGCTATGACTGTGGGACCGAGGGCAGCCGCCTGGGGGTTGGGGTAGGGTTGGGGTGGGGTGTGTGAGGGGACAACAGTCCATGCTACAGAAGGAAGCTGGGCCTCCTATGGTCTCAGGACTGGAAGGTAGACTGGAGGCTGGACTTCCAGGACCCATTTTGTTTTTATTTAATTTCCAGAGAATGTGGATCACTACTACTACTAATAATAATAATAATAAAGCACTCATGATTTTAATAGCCAGAAATAAACCTGTTAACTCTTACTGTGTGGCCCTAGGTATGTTACTTTGCCTCTCTGTGCCTCTGATTCATTGCTTATCAAGTGGGGTAATAGTGAACTGGCTTCATAGGGGAAAGTAAGGAGGGAGTGAGGACTGAGTTGGTTCACATGACATATTTAAAATGATCCCATCCTAGTTCAGGGTGGGTGTTAGACACTGCCCTTGTACAGTGCAGTGGAATCTGCTGTGTCCAGTACACATGAATTGGGCAAGCGAGCACTTCTTTACTCTGGCTGTGTCAGGGAGATAGGAACATTCCTCAGTGTTTTGAAAAGCTTTGACAGGTTAGTTCATGCAAAGACCTCTGGAGATGGCATTGGTTAGCTTCTAGAATGTTCTTCCACAGATTTTCATCCTCCCCCCCTTCATTGTAGCTAATGTTGCCAGTGAAGTGTGCACACCTCCCCTTCTCCCTCAGCTATGGGACTGCTCAGGTCTGGGAACAGCTGCCTTGTGGAGAGGCTACATTCTCCAAGCTTCTCTTGCAGCTAGGAATGACACACACACCCCCCCCCCCCCAGCTGTGAGCATGGGCTGCCGGGAACTTCTCTGCAGGTTCCCATCCTTCCTACATCCTGCCTGGAACTCAGATGTCTAGAGCTGTAGAGACCATCTTGGTCCCAGGGCCAACGCTTCACACATAGTAGCAAACCCAAAAGACAAAAGGCATTGAGTCCCCCATAGCGGCGGAGGTGGAGCCTCAGTCCTGATGGCTGAGAAGGAGCCTCACCCGGTCCTTGCTGACCCTGCTCTGCACTTGTTTATGTGAAGAAAAGAAATCCCTGTTCATTGAGACCTTTGTCACTCGGTTTCCTGTTACTGGCAGCTGAATTCATTTCTGACACATTTGCTCAAATGGCACGGAGCTCACTGGGCCTCTTTGTCACCTGTGCTTCTCAGGGGTGGCCTAGTGCTTCCTCGTCTGGGTTGTTCTGCTGACACCATTCCCCAGAGAAGAGAAAAGGTCTCTCTGTTAGATGAGGTGAAAAGGTTGATTTAATTCATTTGAATTATAGAAGTCATGTGTGAAGGCGTCTGGTGTCTCCAGATGGCTCTGGAGTTCTCAGCATGCTTCAGGTCAGGCGTGACCTGGGCCCTTGGGCTGGGTAGAAACTTCTCAGCTGGCTTCAGCTGGCTTCAGACCCTGCTTTTCCACCCGAGTCCAGAAAGGGGGCCCACGAGTGTCAGAGAGGTTCAGGCGCTTAGAGCGTGTTGTCAACTGTGCAGGGCCCAGATGTCACCTGGAATGACCTCTTTGCCCTGAGCTCCAGCCACCAGCACCTGCTCCCTGGAGATGCCAGCCTGCCAGGGCTGGAAGGCACCTTCGTCAGGCACAAGGACCAGCCCACCGAGATCGCTGTGGGGCGAGTCAGGAGGCCAGGGAGCTGGCACGGTAAGTTATTATTTTTATAGCTGTCACCAGATCCCTGGCCCAGCCCTGCAGCCCTGGCAGGGACAGAGGCAGCCTGGGAGGAGGAGGAAGCCTTAGAGGCTTGGTAGCCAGGGCAGGGGCTGTGCAGAAGGGAACGCTGGGGCGGGTCAGGGCCTGCTGGGCCTCGGCCTCTCCTGCTCCATGGGGTGGAGGGCTGGTGACTGATACACAGACGTGGCATCTCTTGCCTTCATCCCTGACCCCAGGCATGTGCCATCTCCCAGGCCATTCCAAGAACTGCATTGCACCCGGCTCAAGTCCCCTTAGGCCTACTCCAAGGCCATGTGTGACTTCTTTTACAGCCTCATCCTGTCTGTTCATGTGGCCATCTCCTGCTGTGGATTCCTCTTCTTTAGTCTACCATCACACCTGCAAAGGCACTTAGCTGTCCCCACCGGGGGCCTCAAAGGGTCAAGCCAATGCCCAAGAGCCCCTCCCTACACCTAGGTTATCAGTACTCTGATATCATTTTGTTGTGGAACAGTGTGGCATGTAGCCCAGGTTACCCCTAAAATGCTGATCTCCTTGCCTCTATTTCTTGAGTGCTGGGATTAGAGGCCTGCACTATACCAGTTTTATGAAATGTTGGGGATTGAACCCCTGACCTCGTACATGCTAGATGAGCCACCTCCCCTGCCACTGTACCGTGAGTTCTGATGGCAAGAACTTGCTCACTAGTTTCTGTGAATTGTGTTAAAGGAATCCCATACTGTGACCCCCCAAGTCCAACTTGACATTTCTCTAAGTGGCATTGTGGGGCTTACTAGTCCTTTTTATTGCGAGTGGCCACTCACTTAATAGCTTGGGGACACATTGGTTTCCATCTGGGTTCTTTAGGAGTGGCTGAGGTGGATACTGTACAATCATGTGGTCCAAAGTGTGTGTGTGAGTGTGTGTGTGTGTGTGTGTGTGTGTGTGTGTGTGTGTGT
>NC_034592.1:149977928-149979301 GCF_900095145.1 Mus pahari
GAGGCAGGCAGATTTCTGAGTTCAAGGCCAGCCTGGTCTACAGAGTGAGTTCCAGGACAGCTTGGGCTATACAGAGAAACCCTCTCTCGAAAAAAACCAAAACCAAANCCAAAACCAACCAACCAACCAAACACTTATCATTTTGAAAAAAGATTGAAGATTTATAGGAAAATGACAAACTTGGGCATATTTCATCTGAACTGAGAATAAATCACTGAGTTCTCATCAATCCTTCATTATTTATTTCTCTTAAACTTTTGTGCTGGAGAGATGGCACAGTCATTAAGAGCACTGACTGCTCTTTCCAGAGGACCCAGGTTCAATTCCCAGAACCGACATGGCAGCTCACAACTGGAGTCTGTAATGTCAGTTTCAGGGGACCATCACACAGACAAATATGCCAGCAAAACACCAATGCACATAAAATAAAAATAAGTAAGTCTATTAAAATCTTTGTTTCTTGGTGGGCAGTGATGGCACAGTTTTAATCCCAGCACTTATAGGGCAAAGGGAGGTGGATCTCTGTGAGTTCGAGGCCAGCCTGGTCTACAGAGCGAGTTCCAGGCCAGCCAGGGCTACACAGAGAAAGCTTGTCTCAAAAAGCCAAAAAATAAACTATAAATAAATAAATAAATAAATAAATAAATAAATAAATAAATAAAATTTTTGTTTGTTTCCAAGACAGTCTCACTATGTGCTCTGGCTGGCCTGGAACTCACTGTGCACACCAGGCTGGCCTTGGTGGCCTCATGGCCTTCACTGTCTTTAGCAGATCAGGGACTCCAGGGGACTCCACAGTGTCCTTGAATGTGACTCAGGCTCTGAGCCTCTGCAGGACCCAGAGGGCTGAGTGCTATGTTACTCTCTGTCCCGGAGCTGACAGTCACACACTCTGGTCACCTGACCAAAGCAAGTCCTGCAGGCTTCACTTTCGGTTTTGGTTTAGGGTTTTGGTTTAGGGTTTTTGAGACCAGACTGTCCTGGCAGGACTTAAACTTGCAGTCAATCTCCAGTTTCTGTCTCTGGAGCTCAGGGCTCGGCAGTAGCCATCATACTGGGTCAGGGGGTCAGGTTTGTAAGGCCGCTCCTCCCTCTTTCTATCCAGCAGACATTGGAGGGAAGGAACTTTGAAACAATGTAAATAAGCTTGGGTAGTGGCCAACTTCCAAGTAGTTACTTATTTGCTTCTAAAATAACCTTTTGTTACTATTTTTTTTCTTTTTTCTCCCCCCCCCCCCAGGGTTTCTCTGTGTAGCAATGGCTGTCCTGGAACTCACTCTGTAGACCAGGCTGCTCTCGAATTCAGAAATCTACCTGTCTCTGCCTGGGATTAAAGGTGTGGGCCACCACTGCCCGGCCTTTTGTAACTATTT
>NC_034592.1:149979706-149990406 GCF_900095145.1 Mus pahari
CCTTTTGTAACTATTTATTGACTTATTTATTTATCTGTGTGGTGGATGTCAGAGGGTAACTTGTAGGAGGGGTTGGCTTTCCCCTCCCTGTCAGTCCAGAGGATCAACTCAGGTGGTCAGGCTTGGCAGCAAGCGTGTTTCCCCACTGAGCCCTAACCTATACTTTCTTCTACTTACCTATTTATTGACAGGTGTGTGTGTGTGTGTGTGTGTGTGTGTGTGTGTGTGTGTGTGTGGTGTATGGTATGATGAATCTGGGTATGCGTGTAATATGTGATGTGTGTGTGTTGCATGTGGTATGTGTGTGCACATGTGTGTGTGTGTGTGTGTGTGTGCGTGTGCACGTGTGTGCACATGTGTTTTCATGGGGGGCATGTGCACCTGTGGAGGCAGTAGGTCACAGGCTGGCATCTTCTTCAGTGGCTCTCTACCTTATTTTTAGATCCAGGCTCTTTCACTGAACCTGGAGCTCATGGGTTGTGTTGCACTGTCTGGCCTAGGGTCAGCCTGTCTCCCCCTTGCCAGCATTGAGGTTACAGGCTCACACCATCACACATGGCTTTGATGTGGGTGCTGGGTTTCTGAACACAGGCCCTTAAGCTTGCAAGGCAAGCACCTTACCCACAGAGGCATCTACCAGCCCCTCATTTCTTTTTACCACTATAGAGCCATCATGTCTTTATTATCTGGAGGGTTAAGCCAGCATCACCACCATCATTAGAGCATCCTCATTGACACTTTCATTTATTAACGTTTAAACTTGTCTGGGCTTCTGGATCTTGGACGCCTGTCCCTGTGCTCTGAGGACAAGGCTTGGGCTGCCCCATAAGGCCTTCCCTCTCAGCTTCTCGGAGGTCGGGGTTCTCAGACTCTTTGAAGCCTCTGAGGGCTTGCAAAACAATGGTGTAGGATCTGTGACTTGCTCTTCATAAGATGAGACTCTTTATCAAGTTCTGGGTATGCTGGACGTCAGAGCTGACCCTTTTCTCATCAGCCACTGGGCCCAGATAGGAGACAGTGATGGTGAGGCCTGCCTGTCACTCCTGGATGACTTAGGTCCGGTGTGGGTCAGGGTGCTGCAGACTCGACACAGGTGGCTTTTGGAATGGGATCACTTTCTCTTCTGGGCTTTCCATGCATCAAAAAGATGGTACCACAACTCCTGTCTTCACCTACCAGACTCCACTGGCTTCTCCCTGAAATGGGGTCTTGAATTCATGGTGATCCCTCTGCCTCAGCGTCCTGAGTGCTACTAAGATTACAGGAGTAAGTACCCACTCTTAGATTTGTTTGTTTGTTTGTGATAGAATCTCCTTGTATAACCCACATTGGCCTTTATCTTGCCAACCCCCTGCCTCAGCCACTGCTGGGCTAGCAGGTATGCACCACCATGCCAGGCTCTCCATCGAAGCTTCCAGCTGTTACTTGGACGCAAAACTGCTTTTGGTTGAAAAATCTCTGGTATGGAGGGAGATTAAGTGTCCCTCGGTGGTTTGTGGGACATATCTGCTTTCCCTGTCCCTGTCATTTGGTTAGGAGATCAGGCAGAGCCAGTATCAGTCTGCTTGTAACCAGGTGGGATGAATCCCAAGCTCCCCGTATCCCTGTCTCTTCCTGGGTTGGTCAGGGGCAGGGCTGGCGAGATAGGTCAGATACAGGGAGAGAACATTGCGAAATCAGTCCTTGGGCTGTGTCTCATTTAATCCTTGAAATTGCTCGGTGGGATGGGACACTTTCCTGTCCTCATTTTCCAGCCAGGAGACAAATTGCAGGTGTCTTTACAGGACACCCAGGAACCCAGTGTCACTCCTGCTGTCCTTTTGCAGGAGCAGAGAGCCCAGCTCTAGCTCCCCGCCCCCCAGGGAATGTGGGGTGAATTCAAATCAAGGAATGCCCTACAGAACAGCTGGCTGGTACCCTCAGCCATCTGGAGGTCATGAAAATTGAGGGAATGTCGGGAAGGAAGTGCTTTAGACAGTTGGACCCCAAACACAATGAAAGGGACTTATGTCACTCTGGACCAGACAAATGTCAGAAGACCCACGGGGGAACAATTGTGATGTTGACTTGAACTCAGTCTTAGTACTGTGTGTGAGTGCACACATGTGAATGTGAGTGTATGTATGCTGGTATGTACACACATGTGCATGAGATGAAAGTCAGGAGATATGGGATGGGGGTGATGTCATGTTTACAACTCATTCTCAAATGCAGAAGGAAGGGCAATGCTAAGCTGGTTCGGGCAGCATGTGCCCGGATTGCTGGCTCTTAGGGGGATGACTTGGTTCAGGCCATCCTGGGCTGCACAATGATTTGAGACACTGTCTCAAAAATAAAAGAAAAATCACAAGGAAAGAGGGCCAAAGTGCAGGGAAGCTGTGGGAAGAGGCAGCCTAGGGAGACAGCCTGGAGCCTCACTCGAGAGTGTCTTCCCATTTCTCTGCAGGCTACCAAGAGAAACTTTGACCTCCAGTGCACCCAAGAGAAAGAAAAACGCTGGCAGAAGGCTGTGGGCCCACAGCAGTTACAGCCCTCACAGTCTCACACCGAAGCCAAGGAGTCGTTCCGATGCGATGATAGGCAAAGTCACAGCTGAGCTGCCGAGCTGAGCACCTGGCTGGTGAACCTTGGAGGAGGAACCTCACTGTGTGAGGATGCAAGACACAAAGGGCCACTCTGTGTGCGAAGTCTTCCGCTCCAAAGCTGAAGGGCAGTCTCCAGGGAGGTCCCAAGTCACTCTGGCAGTTTGCACCGTGGGCAGGGGAGTTACTGCCTGGGGAGGGGCATCAGGAGGCCTCCTGAACAGCTAAGAGGTGTCTGGGTCTTAGGGGAAGGTGGTCCTTTAGATATGCCAAAACCCACTCGTAGAACTGCATGCAATGGACCAGGCTCGATTGGTAGAGCATTTGCCTAATGTCAAGAGGCCCTGGGTTTCATTCCCTGGGCAAAAACATGGTATCAGGTGGTGCACGCACGCCTGTCATTCCAGCATTAGGGAGATGGAAGCAGGACAGTCAGAGAGGTCATCCTCCCCTACATAGGGAGTTTGAAGCCAGCATGAGCTACATGAGGCACTACTTTGGAAAACAACAAAAGCAAAAGGAAATACAGAGTTCACAGAGCTCCCTTATATGCTGTGCCACACAGCTCAAACCTAAAGTCGGTGATACAACTGAATAGTAGGAGGAGCATATTGAAACAGAGGAGAGTAAGGTGGATGGGAGGCAGGCAGGCAGGCAGGCAGGCAGGCAGGCAGGCAGGGAGGCAGATAGACAGACAGGAAAGCCAGCAAGCCGGCAAGCCAGCAGTCAGGCAGAGAGGCAGGGAGGCAGGGAGGCAGGGAGGCAGGGAGGCAGGGAGGCAGGGAGGCGGGGAGGCAGGGAGGCAGGGAGGCAGGGAGGCAGGGAGGCAGGAGGGCAGGCAGGGAGGCAGGCAGGGAGGTAGGCAGGAAAGCAAGTAAGCAGGCAGGCAGCTGGGCAGGTGGACAATCCAACAAAACCCAGCAAGCCAGCAAGCCAGCAAGCAGAGAAGCCTGTGCAGGCAGTCGTGTCTCCGGGGGAAGGGGCATCCTAGGCATCTGAGATCAAGGAGAAAAGCTAGAACAATCCCAGAGTTCAAACTGTTGGAGGTCACACAGCAAGTGGGTTTCAGGACCTGATTTGAACCCAGCTCTGTGGATACTGGCGAGTTCTCCCTTCCTGCCACTCTGGCCTGGTCTCACAAGCAGGAAGAGCCCCATTGCAATCTGGGAGGCTCCCCAGGGCCTGATGGAGATGGTGAAAGCAGCTTGGCAAAGAAGGTCCAATCCAGAGCGGCCGCTCCAAGTGGGGAGGGGGGTCAGTGGGGCACAGGCCCCAGTGGGGCATCCATCTCTCCCGGGCCTCCACCTACCTCCCGTGGCTTTTGCCTTGCTTCCTGGGTCAGAGCGTGGGATCTCTTGCCTCCGGGCTTGGGTACACATCCAGTTTCATCTGGCTTGGCAACATGGGCCCTGGGCCTGGGGTTTCCAGCCCCAGAACCCAACCTCTTAGCCTCAAGGAGGCAGCAAGTCTTCCACTCAGAGGAGGGTGGGGCTCACTCCCAGTGTTTGCATCCTGGAATTGCCAAGGTAGGTAGGAAGGGGGCTCTCAAATCCCAGCCTGCCAGAACAAAATGGAAAGTTCTAGAAAAGCACCTTCCTGTTTGGGAAGGTTTTCAGCAATCTAGGGGGGGACTGTGGTAGGCTTCTGGGGACAGGACAGGTCTCAATCCTAGCACTATGGAGGTCCTGCAGAAAGCTCATTTGTTTGAGGTCAGCCTGAGCTCTAGAATGAGATCGTGGTTTAAAAAACAAACAAACAAACAAACAAACAAACAAATGGAACGGGGCTGTCAAAATGGCTCAGTGGGAAAAGGTGCTTGTCCCTAAGCTGACCACCTGAGTTTGCTCTCCAGGACCCACACAGCAGAAGGAGAGACCAGTTCCCACGTGTGTCCTCTGACCTCCACACATGAATGGTGGGACACTCAAACATACACATGCAAATAAATAGACCTAAATTTAAAAAACAAACTATCAAAACGTGGAGAAAGAGGAGAAGAAGAGAAAGTGTGGTCCAGTGCAAGCTAACAGCAGCAGCTGCCACCGGCCTGACATCCCCAGTGGCTCTGGAAGACCCTGAGCTTCTGTGAGGCTGGCTCCAGAGGGCTGCGTGTCTGCTGGGTCCCCTGAATCGTCTCCTTCAAGGTTCAGCGACCAGCTGAAGACAGCAGTCCCCACCACTCACCCTGCTGACCTGTGTCCTCCCCAGGGAAGGAAGGCACTGGGGCAGGGGTGAAGCCTGGGCTCTACCCCTGCAGCAAGAAATATGGGCAAAGAAGGGATTGGCAGGGCAGACAGTACCCCTGGGAGCATGAGGGGCGCGTCATCCTTCCAAGGAAGGTACTCTTGACTCCTGGCTGGCATGTCGTCATTGTCACTGCCACCTTCTTCCTCTTCTTCTTCTTCTTCTTCTTCTTCTTCTTCTTCTTCTTCTTCTTCTTCTTCTTCTTCTTCTTATTATTATTATTATTATTATTATTATTATTATTATTATTATTATGTGTGCTGCCAGGTCAAACTTGGGTGCTCTCCCTCAGGTCCCATTCTCCGTGATTTTGAGACAAGGTCTCCCACCAGCTTGGAGCTCAGCAAGCAGGCCAGGCTGGCTGACCAGTGAGCTCCAGGGATCCACCCATCTTCCCCTCCTCACAAGAGTGAGCCATCAAGCCCAGCATTTGCACGTGGGCTCTAGGGTTGGGAGTCAGGCACCAACTGAGCCCTCTTCCCCAATCCCAGTCTTAAAATCACTGTTGGGGCCAGGCATGGTGGCTCATGCCTTTAATCCCAGCACTNGGGAGGCAGAGGCAGGNGGATTTCTGAGTTCGAGGCCAGCCTGGTCTACAGAGTGAGTTCCAGGACAGCCAGGGCTACACAGAGAAACCCTGTCTCGAAAATTAAAAAAAAAAAAAAAAAAAAATCACTGTTCGGGGTGGTTGTGGAAGGCTGGGGGATCGAACCTAGGGCCCTGTATATACAAGCTCTGCCACTGAGCTACATCTCCAGCCATTTTTTTTTTATTTTTTATTTTGAGACTGTGTCTTGTTCAGTTGACAAGGTCGGCCTAGGACCTGCTCAGTAGTCCAAACTTCAGGGCAGACATCCAATTCCTGAGCAGCTGGGACCACAGACCTGAATCTTCAGACCCAGCTCCACTTACTTGAGACAATCTCATTCCATGAACCAGGCTGACCTTGAACTCCTGGTGTTGGTCTCTGCTTGTATTTCTGCTGGTCACAAACGAAAACGGCTTTAGCAGTACGTGTGGACATTCTCAGAGACATTTACCATGAGGCCAAGATTGGTACTGGATGGCCAGGGACAGGCTGAGCCTTCCTCACACACCCCATGGGGGCTTTTGGGGTTCAAGTTCAAACCTCTTGGTTATATGCCTTTTTAAAAACTTTTTGCAAGTGTATATCTTTTTCCTCTAGTAGCTCTTTTGACCACGTGCCCTTTTTAGTGGTCACAGGAGCAGCGAAGGCAGGTGCTTGAAGTGTTTTGCCAGTGGGGGTCACCTTGAAGGTTTGCCCTGGATCCTCTGCCCATAGCCTAACAACCATTCACCCGACTTCCCCCAGGGCAGCTGACCTTCGAGCCACCCACTGGGGTGCCTGCTCCTGTGTTTAGTGTCTTTGTCTTGGCAGCCATTTTGGGGGTCTATCTGTGGTACTTTGTGCCTGGTTTCCTACAGTGCCATAGACCTCCAAGTGACAAGCTGCTTGGTGTCCTCCAGCTGACTATCAGTGGACCCCGGGCCACGCCCATGGTTTGGCTGTGGGTTATGAAGGCACCATGTACATTTCTCAAATTCTCGAGCAAGCTCTGACCTCTGCACCTTTGGACCTGGGCAGCTAAGCCAGCTCCAGTGGACAGCATGGGGGACAGACACAAGCCAGTCCCAGCAGCCAATCTACTTGATCTCAGAGACCCTGTGGGCTCTAATTGTGAGTCATGGGTGGGCTACCTGGTGGAGGTGGTCTCTTGGCATGAGAGCTCTGTTCCCTCCACCCCCACACCCTCCTTGCTAACCCCAGGCAAGACCTCAGGGCATGGAGAACTTCTCTCAGGTGATCGATGGACAGGTAGACGAGAGGGATGACTCCAGGAGAAAGCAGATCTCAGCTGGCCTCCCAGGAAGGGCAGAAGAGGATCAGACCCCTAGGGGGTTCCCAGCACCCCTTGTTCATCATCCCAGGGGGCTGGTTCCGGGCTGTGTGGTCCTCTCTCACCACTCAGTCTGCTTCCCATCGGTATTCCTCCTTGGTTGATGCTTCCTTCCATCGCTGGTTTTATTAACCCCCCACTTTTCAAGAACTTCGGCACACAAGCAAGGAGAAAGGACTTTAGGAGATCTGGGTGTCCAGCCTTCCACACCCCAGGAGCCTTTCCAGCCAGAGGCTAGCCCAACTGTCCAGAGGCTAGCCCAACTGTCCACCCCCCGCCCCATTCTAGTCTGCTACTGATGGTCACAGTCAGGAGCCTCCAGCTTTGGGGGCTTCTGTTCTGGGGGTGTCTGGAGTAGGGCCCAGAGAGCTGTAGTTTGGCAGGGCCACCTGTCAACCCTCATTAAGACCCTATGCCATCTCCCACGATTCTTCTGTCCTATAGCTTAGCAGACTTGGAGGTGAGGGGCACGCATATGTGTACATATTCCTGTGTGCATACATGTGTGCAGGGGCATGTGGGTCATTGACACTTCCTGGACCAGACAAGACTGGTGTCTAGGATGTGGGGAGAAGGCCTGGTGGAAGCTGTCAGGCGGCTGGCGGTCCGGGGGATAGAAGCTTTCAGTCAGAGCAGCTCTTTGGAATCTCAGTCACCCTGCAGGTGCAGAAAGAATGGATTGTTTCTCTACCTGTGTGAGAAGCAGGCGATGCGTGGATGGTTCTGGAAGAACTCCCAGGACAGGAGGCCCAGTGGCCTCTGCGGAAGGAAGCTGGGGGCTGGAGCAGGAAGGAGTCTCTCTGAAGCCCTGCCCAAGGCCCTGGGGTCATATTCTGCCTGCAATTAGCTGTGTGGCCCTATGCCAGTGGTGTGCCCTCTCTGAGCTTCGGTTTTTCCATGTGTAAATGGGGGGGGGGGAGCTCAGGGAGGCTCAGCCCTTCAGAACCCCCCTCAATCTTGTGTTCCCAGGAGGGCCTGAGCCACACCTCAGCTCCCTGAAGGAGAGGGTGGTAGGTACTGGTTTGGGTTGACCTAGCCAGGGCTGAGATGGAAGAAAGGAGCAGAGTCCTGTCCAAGAGGAGGCTGGAAGGAAGACACCTGTCACTCCACTGTGCCCCTGGGGCTAGCCAGAAGAGTATCCACCCAGACCTCAGGCTGGAGACCAGGGGTCAGGTGGGCTGGGGGACAGGGACAGAGAAACAGAGAGAAAGGCAGAGGTAGCGAGGGGGACAGCAGCTGAGCTGTGTAGGGTGAGGGCAGGCGGGGTGCGCACAATAGGAAGGGTACGGGAATGGAATAGGTGCACAGATGTGAGGACCCAGGTGACACAGGCCTGGCCCTCCAGCCACCAGCCACTGTCTTTCTGTTCTGGGTCTGTGGCTGCCTCTCCAGAGGGCCTCAGCACTGAGGTAATCGCGGTCTGGAATGTTCCATAGGAGGTCCAGGTGCAGGCCAATAGCCCCATCAGGTCTTGGACTCCCAGGGCCTTGTGTGTCAGGGCAGACATACCGCTTTGTCCCAGAGCCCTTAAATGCCTGAACTACCACACCCCCTTGACAGCTCTTCTCGGCTGGCTCCCTCCTAAAGCCTTCTGTGGCTTCCCAAGCTGTAAACTAACCTCCCCTTTGCCTGGGGCCTTGAGGTGGGCCTCCAGCTCTGGCCTTCCTCCCTGGCCTCCTCTTTTGCCTTTTCTGAGACTGGGTCTTTCCACTCTGTCATGGTTGGCCTTGTAATCACTTCTGGCCAGCAGGCCTTGAACTCAAGGCAGTCCTCTTGCCTGTGATTTACCACCACGGCTGGCTTGACCTACTGCCATTTCATGAACCTTCTGAATCTGACCCACCACGGGACCTTTGCACCTGTGAGCGCAGCCCGAGAAGCCTTCAGCTCAAAGTTCCCACCGAGGACTCAGAGAGGCCCATGCTCCTCAGGCTCCTCAGACTGTCTAGAGTCTCTCTTCCCCAAAGTTCAGCACCCCCTGCTCTCTTATGACTGTTGTTGGTTTTGTTTAGCCCGGGCTGACCTTGAATTCTTAATTTTGCCTGCACCTGGGCTGGGATCCCAGGTCTGTACCATCATGCCTGGCTGCTGGCTCTTTTTTCCCCCAATTTTATTTTTACTCTAGGGATGAGGGTAAGGGGTGAGGAGTGAGGGATGAGGGATGAGGGTGAGGGTGAGGAATGAAGGTGAGGGAATGAAGGTGAGGGAGGAGAATGAGGGCTGAGGGTGAGGGTAGAGAGGTAAGGGTAAGGGATGAGGGTAAAGGGTGAGGAGTGAGAGGTGAGGGATGAGGGTGATGGTGAGGGATGAGGGGTGAGGGATGATGATGAGGGATGAAGGTGAGGGATGAGGGATGAGGGATGAAGGATGAGGATGAGGGATGAGGAGGCTTCAGCCCTTTTTGATCCTCCATGACTCCTTCATTTACATCCCGTGAAGTGTCAGGTGTTTCTGGGGCTGTGGCTCACTTGGTATCGTGCATGTGGCAAACCCTGGGCTTGGTCCTCAGCACTCCATAAACCAGGTGTGGTAGTGCACGCCTGTAATCCCAGCAGTCAGGCAGAGGTGGGAATAATCAGGATTTCAGGGTCATCCTTGGCTAACACATTAGGTTCTAGGCCAGCCTGGGCTACACGAGCCTGTCTTAAAGTTTCTCTCTCTCTCCCTGGGTCGTGAGGAGTGGGCCATTCCCTAGGCGCCTGGGCAGCCGTCAGAGCCTCCAGCCAAGCTGAGTCCCCCCACCCCCACCCCGGCTCCACCCCGACCTCTGCCACAACAGGAGCTGCTCTGAGTGAATCACCCATGAGTCCTCTGGCCTCCAGCGACTCCCTTGCTCCCAGCCCTCTCTTTCTATTCTCTGTGTGCCCCAGACAGCCTGATGAAACAAGAACTGCATCACAACCCTCCCGTGGCTCCTACTGCCTTAAAGATTAATCTTACAACCTGTAGGTGCCTTAACAGGAGTGGGTGGCTCCTCCTCCTCCCTCCCCTTCCCGGGCTACCTTCCCCTTCCCCTCCCCCTCCCTCCTTTTGGTCCCCTCCCCCACACACTTGCCCCCTGTCTCCAGCCAAGCCTGCCTGGGTTCTTCCAGGGATGCCTGCTAACCTGAGGGTGTTTGCACGGCTGCCTCCCCCACTTGGCTGCTTTTTCTCTCCTCTTCCCCCAGCTGGCCTCTCTGATCAGGAGACCCTCGAGTAGCAGACCACCGGACTCTTGCTCAGGCCCCCGGGCCCACCTCCGGGCTACCATCTAGGGGCTTATGGGAGAAGACCTCTGAGGACGGGAGCCCCATCACCTGGGAGCAGGGAGGATGTCAGGGGCCAGCTAGCTGTTCACTCTCTGACCGGCTCCTGAGTCTGTCAACACAGCCTGTGGCTCTCTCCCCAGTTCTCCGAAGCAGGGGATGGACTGCCTTCATCCCCAGCCATGACTTAGACTCTGCTGCTGGAAACTTGAACAGACCCATCCCCAGGGGGAGACTTTCTAGGTGTTCCCTGACTTAGTCCTTGTAGGCCTCTGGATCCCCCTCCCACCGCTGTCACAGAAGACTCCTTAGTTGCTGTTGTCGCACCCCAGGATGCAAAGCAGGAATCCTGCTGACTGCGTTCTTGGCGTGTTCCCAGTGCACACTGCAAGGCTTGGTGCACAGTACATGCTCAATAAACGTTTGTTGAATGACTGAATAAAGACATAGCAGGATGAGTTGGAGTTTGGGAGCAAGGCCACTGGTTCTCCCATCCACACCCAGCCCAGATCCTCACGGTGCCACAGTGGCTGCCGAAGCGCCTGCCATCTCTTCCACATGCGGCCAAGGCCAAGGCAGGGAAAGGTGCTCACATACCCACTTGAGACTGAAGGAAGCAGCCAGGCGTAGTGGCACACGCCTTTAATCCCAGCACTTGGGAGGCAGAGGCAGGCAGATTTCTGAGTTCGAGGCCAACCTGGTCTACAGAG
>NC_034592.1:149990466-150001743 GCF_900095145.1 Mus pahari
GAGGCCAACCTGGTCTACAGAGTGAGTTCCAGGACAGCCAGGGCTATACAGAGAAACCCTGTCTTGAAAAGCCAAAAAAAAAAAAAAAAAAAAAACGCTGAAGGAAGCAGCCAGGGAGTGTCCCATGCCTTAATCCCAGTACTCGGGAGGCAGAGGCAGGCAGATCTGTGTTAAATTTGAGGCCAGCCTGGTCTACAGAGCTAGTTCCAGGACAGCCAGGGCTACACAGAGAAACCCTGTTCTAAAAACAAAACAAAAAACCAAAAACAAAACAAACAAACAAACAAAAAAACAAAACCCCAATGAGTGCAGAAATCGTTCCCAGGGGCTCTCTGGCTTCTCGGTAGAACTGTTCATCTGACTGGACACCTGTGTCCTCCTGTGTCCTCCGTGTCTAGCCTTAGCTTACCACTGAATGCTGAGGAGAGGGTCTGGTTTAGCTTAGGCAAATCATTAAGGGTTCACACTTATTCACTGAGACGGCTTAGGTGTCTGTCCCTCAGCTGTGGAGCCCCTGAACGGGGACACGTCAGTGTCCCTGGAGCTGTCCCATGTTCCCTGAGAGCTCTTGGCAGAGGGTGTGGGCAGGGAAGGGAGCATTGTCTACGGCAGGAGCATTGTCTGGCCAAATTCTTTCACCCAGTAGATATGCTGAGAGCCAGGGATGGAGAACAGAAGGGCCCTGGAGCAGAAGGCCTGGTGAAAATGGAGACCTCAGCTAGACATCCCATGCTGTCACTTGTCCCCCGACCCCACACCCCCAGTAATGGCACTTTCACAGGACTATCCTCAGACACTGCACTCTGAAGTGACCACGGGTCCCATGACATCTGTGACTCGTATTTGTCCTTGTGCAGGGTTGGGGTGGGGGTGCAGACTACGACCTCGGAGAGAAGGAGGAGGCTGGGCCTCAGGTTATAGCAGGGCTGGGGAGGGAGGGACCTGTCTGGGCAGAGTATCGGGTGTGTGTTCCACCACTGCTGGGAGGAGCTCCGTGTGTCCAGGGTACAGACTGCAGCTCTGCGTTCCACAAGAGCCACCCTACTTAATAACCACAGCTACCGGGGCCTGTGTGCTTCCCAGATGTGGGGCCAGCCCTGGGTGGGGGGTAGGCACCAGTTCTGTTGTCATTCCCACGTTATAGAGGCAGAGACATCTGTGGTCTCCTGGGAAGAGAGCAAGCTGGGGACAGAGTGGTCTGGGTCCCAGTCCTTGCTACACCAAGATCTGGGCTGCCTGTGTATTTATGTCTTCTTGCTGAGTATCCGCTTGCCCATGAGTGTTTGTTTTTGAGACAGGGTCTTAGGTAGCCAAGCATAATGAACTTGACCCCTGATCCTCCCTGCTCCCCCCTCTGATGTGCCTTCGAGGCGAGCTGAGTCTGGGTGCCTCCCACGAAAGCTCAATCCTGGATGGATGCTCAGAATCTTAGTCTCCACGGTTTAAAGAGACTCTCGTGACCTGTCCTGATGTTCCCGAGGCCTCTTGTTAGCTGTGGTCACCCGCTGGGGTAGTTGCGAAAGCCCTTTCTCTCTCCCCACTGTTGATAAAGCAAGGAAATCATTAGGCATTGTGCCATCCTGTGGCCAGCCCGTTGCCCCTTTCCCGCCTGGAGGCTTGGGTGGGGCCAGCTCCTCCTTCTCCCTCCAGGAGGCTAGATGGATCTGAAGGGGGCTTTTGGGAGAGTGGGAGGTGACAGGCTAGGTGTCAGGTCCTCCACTACCTGCCACCCTTGGGTAATGGTGGCTCCAGCTTGCCTGGTGTCCAGGCAGGACCCAGCCCTTACCCTGTGTGTTCTAACTGAGTTGTCTTTAAAGTCACCCTGAAGTCAACCAGGCTTCCCTGGCCCCTCCCCACCCCGGACTCAAGCTCCACTGCTCTCCCACCCACTCCAGGGCAGTAGCTACCAAGGTCTCTCCGATGCCATTTTCTTTTTGGGGGGGTTGAGGGGGGTCGAGACAGGGTTTCTCTGTGTAGCCCTGGCTGTCCTGGAACTCCCTCTGTAGACCAGGCTGGCCTCAAACTCACAGAGAGCCACCTGCCTCTGCCTCCCGAGTTCTGGGATTAAAGGCGTGCGCCACCACCGCCCGGCCCAATTGTCACCATTTTTATGCACTGCGTTCTCTGTTTAATGTCCCCGTCCCTCCTGGGAATGTCACTGGTGGTTTTCAGTCCAGGGACTATGGTCTGCTGTGATCATGGTACTCCCTAGCCCTGCACAGTGTTCTGCACTCTGCAGACGCTGGCTGAAGCCATGATGGGGTAGGAGCCTCTGGCAGCCCAGACACTGCAGCACACACGGCTGGAGAATGGGACCCACGACAGAGTCACCCTCCTTCAGGGTCAGCTGGCTACTTTGTAGGTCTCTTTGTCATGCCCCCTGTGGTGGTTTGAATATGCTTGGTCCCAATTAAATGCTGTCCTTATAAGTGTTGCCTTGGTCATGGTGTCTGTGCCACCTGTGCCCCCACCCAACCCCTGTCTCCCTTTCCCTACCCTGGCTTGCTTTGTTTCTTTATTTTTGGCCTCTTCTCCCCGAGAGGGCCAGCAGAGGACACCTTGTCCGGTAGGTCAGTGACAGGCCTGCAGGGACACCACAAGAACAATAAGGAGCTGTGCCGGTGGTCGGCTAAGTCAGAGGGAGAGGGAAGGGGGCCGTGTGGCTCATGAGACCGGGCACTAATGATACGGTGTTATAATGGGCACACAAAGAGCGCTAATCTGATATTCCACGTGTGCTTCTTACAATAGATACAATCAGACTCGCAGTTAGCTAAGTCATTCTCCACCTATCCGCACACTCCACCAAGATCATTATCATCCTCCTTAATTAAGAGCCTAGCAAAGCTCGGCGGCCCACGGTCCAGCTCCAGGGAGTCCTGCCCAGAAGGCCCTCCCAATGCTGGGATAATAGCTACCCCTACATGGCCAGGCGAGGCCATGTTGCCCGCCCCATCCCAGGCTGTCCCAGGCTCTAAGGTCTTAGGAGTCAACTCTACCTGACATTCAGGATTGCAGTAGGCAGCCCCTGAGCCAGGCCAGCCTGGAAATGTGTTGGGTCTGGGGCGTGGGGCTTATGCCGTGGATTTACATGCTTGGCTCACGCTGAAAATAAGGCTTCAGTCTGGCTTCCCTGGATCAGTGGGAAGATAAAAGTGTGATGTCCCTACTAGCCAGGTCAGGGTCATATTTGTCTACTGCCAGTTCATTTGAACGTCTCTGCCTGGAGCCTTTGGGCCACTGAGTTTGAGGCTCTGCTGTGGTATACAGCTCATTTATAAGAGAGGCCATGGGGTTCAAAGAGGCAAGTAACTGACTGCACAGTGAGCCCTGGACTCAGGCTGGTGTGTAAGTGCTGGAGACAGAGGGACCGTGCTGTGACACACAGGTGTCATTGCTGCATTGGCAGGCTGGGTGGTTTTTAAACAACTGCTCGACAGTATTTGTTATGTCTTTTTCCATACCCTAGAGGAAGTAGAGAATCAGATTCCTGTAGCTGAAGGACCAGGAGCTGGGGATAGAGAGTGGGTTTGAGAAGCTCAAGAAATCGAAGCTGCCATTTGGACAGGAAGCTCAGTGAACCCCTCACAGTGATCATCAGCCTGGGTCCCAGTAGAGAGGAAGTGGGGGGGGGGCAGGAAGAGGGACAGAAGCCACTAGAGAAGAAGGTTCAGCGTTGTATGCCGCACAGAGCACAGAGCCTGTCCTGTCGAACCAATGATGAATCCAGTAAAATCGTGACCCCATCCTACACTGTCTGTCCCGCATGTGTGCATGACAGAGAGAGAGAGAGAGAGAGAGAGAGAGAGTCTTGTCTGTCACACCTCGTGCTTCCTGAACACAGGATGTGGATGATCCGAATGTTGACCTAATCCAGAAAGACTTTGGCTCCACCAATTGGGAGCAGAGAATCTACCTTTAGTTCCCCTACTCCACAGCGCTCTTCCTGGTCTGGAGGAGGAACTGCAGCCTGCAAACCCTGCACTACGCCCAATCTCCAATCCTTGGACCTTGCGAGGGTCACTCTGACCCCAACTGGCGGGTGTGGGCCAGCCAGACTCCCGGGACCCAGTTCTAACAGCATCCAGCACTTGTGGTGAGCTCCCCACTGACGCGGGAGACTGAATAACAGCCTCAGTCACCACGTGCTTTTACTAAAAATAAACTTGACATACTTTTGCATTGGGAAAGAACGCGGATTCCAAGCATTCTCAAAGGGCAAAGACGGGGAGGGGGGGAGGATGGAAATTGGATTTTTGAGCTTAGTAATTAATTAGTGCCTGTAAACATATGATTCATGCTTTTTTCCTGGCTATTTTTTTTTCTTTCCATTTTGCGTGGTCTTTCATAGTGACGGGAGAAAGGAGACCAGAACAAAGAGAGAGGGGTGGGGCAGAGACCGGAAGGGTTAGCAAGCCTTGGCCAGCTGTAAAGGAATGGGCACTCGGTCTTTAGGTGGAGGTGGAGCTAGGAAGATGGTGATATGTCCAAAGGACATGAGAAACTAGAGTGGAGGGACAGGAGACAAAGTCACGCAGACGTCCCCTGAGAGGTGTGATGGTGACCTTATTACAGTGTCACACTTAATCCCTGAAGGACGGGGAAGCACAGTGGAGTTTTGAGCTAGGGAGGAATGTCATCTAGCCCACACAGTGGAGGGTACTTTTGTTGTTGTTGTTCTTTTTTTAAAAAATTTTTTCGAGACAGGGTTTCTCTGTGTAGCCCTGGCTGTCTGTCTTGGAACTAGCTCAGTAGACCAGGCTAGCCTCAAACTCAAAGAGATCTGCCTGCCTCTGCCTCCCAAGCTGGGACTGAAGGTGCGTTCCACCGCTGCTACCATTCAGCTGATAATTTGTGTTGCTGAGTTTTCAGAGGGCTGTATGTCAGTGTCTGCCTCTTTCCTACAGAACACCAGCTAAGTGTCATTCATGAGGGACCTTGTCTGCCCTTTTGCTTCTGTGTTCCCAGGGCCGCGGATGTGTTTGTCTCTATGGCCTAAGGCCAGGATAGAGAGGCCATCCCAGGCCAATATGGGATGAGAGAGGCAGGTTTTATTAAATTCAAGCTCTGGGGAATTAGGATTGGAAAACTCTGCACAGGGTGAACTTCTCAGCAAGGGAGGCAGGCATGCAAGCAGAGCTTACACTGCCGGCCCACCCCAGCACCCTCTCTGATTTTAGATAGTCTCTGCACTGGGTCATAGACCCCTGTATGCAAAAATGACCCGTGAGGTTGGAATATTGTTATGTACACTGCTCAAGTAAATGAGGCCCCGGGAGGACTGATGTGGCCACGGGCACTGGTTACAGGTGGGGAGTCTCTTCTTGGCAGAGGTTGGTTCTAGCTCCAGCTCTGCACACAGGTGCTGTGTGTCCTGGGGCCAAATGGTTTGCCTCTCTGAGCACCTGCATTCTTCTTGCTTTCAGCAGGCATAAGTATACTTGTTGACAGGGGGCTGGGTGGGGGTTGGGAGGTCTGAGCTGCCACAGGAGTGCAGTCTTCAAGGCCCTGCTCAGGTGCTCTGCCCGTAGGCCCTTCTGGCTCCTGACCTCTCTTCACTCAACACTCCAATGGAGTCTTCCCTCCAGCCGCCCACTCAGCCCGGATTCACTCAAGGCTGTGAGCCTCTCTACCTTCTGCCTGTTTTGTTCTCCTTTTTCTTCGTAAAACCGCTGCCTTCCCCAATTGCCAAAGCTCCCATCAGGGAAAAGGCAGGCAGGGGCCCCTGTCATCCCACAGAGCCGTCTCCCCAGCTTCCCCATCCCACTCACCCTTGCTCTGAGGACTGAAGTCACCAGGCATGAGCCCTGGGCTGGGGACATGAGGGTTTAGATAATTATCATGGGGTAGTGAGGCTCTGCCTAGAGTTCTCCTAAGGGGCCTGGGGGATGGTGGGGGGAGCTGGGCTGGTGGGAGAGCCAGGACAAGCCAGAGGAGGACTCCTGGGAAGGTTGGCAGCTGCTGAGCCAGGCGAGGGAGTGTGTGGGCAGGCTCGCCCAGGTGCAAAGGGGGTGCACAGTGGGGATGTGGCTTGGGGGTATGAGATACACTGGGGGAGCTACCTCATAGAGAGGCAGACGTTAGTGGGCACACTTGGAGAGGTGCCCTAGGAAGGGAGAAGCACCTGGGGATGAGTACTAAGGGATACACTTTAATAAGATGCGGGAGTGAGCTGGGTACCACATGCCTTTAAGCCCAGCACTTGGGAGGCAGAAGCAGGAGGAACTTTGTGAGTTCGAGGCCAGCCTGGTCTATGTAGTGAGTCCCAGGAGAGCCAGGGATGTGAGACCCTGTCTTAAACAAAACGATATGCAAATGAGCACATGCCAGGGTTGACCACCAAATCTACCTGACACACTTAAGCCATGGTGGAAGGAGTGTGCTTTTGTCAGGCCTCATGGAGGAAGTGACGTTAGAGGCAGACGAGTGGAGGGAAGAGCAAGATCTGGCCTGGGAGAGGCTCTCCCGGGCTTACTTCTCAGTTCTGTTGCCTTGCTGTGAAGTGGGTCGAGTTCCTACACTAAGCCTGTTTTCTCCCATGGAGCGCAAAGCTGATGCTGCGTGGCTGTCGCAGGCCCGGTAATGGTTCAATGAGAGGCTGCAGACAGATGGCGGAGGGACCCAGCCAACAGATACGCCGCTGGAGCTGGAGCTCAGAGCTCATCCTTCTGTCTGTCAGTGTGACAGGAAGTGATGGAGCCTTGGTTTTTGATGCGGGCAGGTGCAAATCTCAGCTTCCCAGATTCTGAGCTGGTCTCCATACAGAGTTCATTTGGAGCTGGCTTGACTCCCCGAGGTGAGCTGTGTGTCCTTACAGCAAGCATGGCATACGCTGGTGGCAGGCAGGGTACCTTCGTGGTTAAGAGCAGGGTTTGAGAGCTGAGCTCTTGGCACACAAGCTTGAGGACCTGAGTTCAAATCCTAAGAGCCCGCATACGAAGTGGATCCATTAGCATGCCCTAAGGTCCCTGTGCTTTTATGGAGGAAGGGGAGGCAGAGACAGAACTCCTTGAAGCTCATGGGCTAGCCTGGAATACACAGTGGTGAGCAAAACCAGACAGCATCCCAAACATGGTGGCAGGTGAGGACTGACACCCAACACAAGGTTGTCATCTGACCTTTAAATGTGTGCTGTGGCGAATACTCTCTCTCTCTCTCTCTCTCTCTCTCTCTCTCTCTCTCTCTCTCTCTCTCACACACACACACACACAGACACACACACGATTTAAAAACATACACATTGTGCCAAGCTTGCATGCCTGAGAATGTCCTTGGCCTGTGAGCTGTACCCAAGTGAGAAGGCCACTAGGTCGGACCTCCAAATGTGTATGTGCTGCACAGCAGGAGTGAGCTCAGAATGACAAAACTTGGAGTTTTTCTTCTCCTCGGGACCCTAGTGAAGCCACTCTGTCCCAAATGAAGTAATTTCTTGTGAGACATGGTTTTCTGTCCCTTGCACGGGGAGAGAAATGAGGTAAGAGAGATGATATCACCAGCCCAAGGGGGAGGGGGGGGCAGTGTTGGCTTTGGCCCTGTCTTCCTGAGATAGAGGTCTTGGGGGCACTTTCACTGTTCAGGGTGTCCCTCAAGAGTGTAGCTCATGCGAGGAGAGGAAATGGCCTCGGTGCAGGTTCGAGGCTCGGTGTTTGAGGGCCGGTTTCCCACCCGGGGATGGGAGTGGTTTTGCCTGCATGGGAGTTGGCTTGGAGAGTCAAGGTTGGCTGCCTCCAAAGACCTAGCCTCTTCGCCAACAGCCCTCTGCTCCTGCTCGGGCATCCCACCATTGTTACCAATGAGCCACTCTGAGGCATCTTCTACGGTTGTCCGCGCTGTGAACTTCCTTCCTGTATGCAGAGGTTCTTTCTATTCCGCTTGGCTGAGTGAGTAAGGGTACCATTTGGCTTCCCTTACAGCTAGACTGTGGGCCTATGACACAGCTTGGGCAATCAGCGGCATCATTCTGGACCTGTAGGGCATGGGGGATTCTGTCTCCATCCAGGGGCCTCCATCTATGTAGGTCATGGGACTCCCCAGCTCCAAATCCGCCCATGGCTCCCCTTATCCCTAGGCCACTCCACAGATGTGCTGCTCATCTTACTTCCTTCTTCTGAGGGTTCGGAGTGTACGCTTCTCTCAGGGCCGAGCACTAGCGACTCTCTTCGGCTGTTTACATGTCACACATGAGTGAGGGTGTGGGGCTGGAATGGGGGCCCAGGGCCTTGCAGGCTGGAGGCAGAATAAGAGGCAGGATGACCTTATAAAACACTACCAGATCTGCAATCTGTCTGAAGCTTTAGCAGTTTGGGCGTGACTAAGAAAAGATGCCTGGAAATGCCCCGGAAAGTGTTTTTCTTGACCTAGCTTGACTCACATTAGTTAGGACTAACGATGCAGATCTGTAATCACAGTTGAGGCCGGAGGATCACAAGTTCAAGGCTAGCCTAGGCTACAGAGTGAGTTCAAGGCCAGCCAGCCTGGAAAACCTAATAAGACCCTGTGTCAAAATATAGAGTGAAAAACCACAGCTTTTGTAACTCAGTGAAAGAGTGCTTGTTTGGCTGATGTGAAGACCAGAATTCAGTTTCTAGTATCATAACCAACCAACTAACCAGCCAACCAATCAACCAACCAATCAACCAGTCAGCCAGCCAATCAATCAATCAACCAACTAACCAAACAAAAAGCCCAACCAATCAACCAGCCAACCAACCAACCAACCAACCAAACAAACAAACAAACAAACAAAAACCCAACCAATCAACCAATCAACCAGACTCAAAATCAAAACCCTGCTTCCACGTGATTTGATTCGAGGTGATTTAACTGAACACTATTCAGCTGCTGAGCTGGGCTCTCATTAACCAGCTCCACTCTGACACACTCTTCCTGTGCGGCACGGCCCCCCAGGGTAGCCCCCTAATCGTGCACTCCTCCTCGCTGGGTGGTGTCCTGGACTCTCCTGACCTCACCCCAGTTCACCCTGGCTCAGGCCCACTGCTTACCTCAGCTCACCTTGAGTTAGTTCGCTGGCTCCTTTCACTGGGTCCACCCTGTCAACTTGGTTCAGCATGGCTCCACCCATCAGCTCAGCCCAGTCATACCCACAGCTCTGCTCACGTACCTCATCCAACAGGTGGTACCCACTGCTGTCTGCCTCCCTAGACACACCCCGGGCCTTTCAGGAAAGAGGGGCTTCTGGGAAAAGATGGTTAAGTAGGTTCTTGCTAGCAAACCTGACAACCCGAGCTTCATCTCTGGGACCCGCATCGTGGAGAGAGCTGACACCTGCAAGTTGTCCTCTGATTTCTACACACACACTGTGTACACATGTACACACACACACACACACACACACACACACACTAAATAATTGAGAAAGGTCGATGTTTCCAACCAGGTCCTGGGGTTTCTAGGTGACTGGGATGTGGGAACCTTAGTGTGGGAGTGAGCAGAGATCGGTGTCCCCGGGAGCCCGAATGGTCCCTTACAGAATGAGAGCCAAGTAGGCAGAATGAGGGATGGAAGGTGTTCCCTGCCGAAGGAACAGCAGGGCAAAGGGACAGAGAACGAGGACAGAGATTGGGAGCCTAGGCCCAGGGTGAATGAACCTCAGGCTGCAGTACAGAAATGACTGGTGTCGGGGGCGGGGGCACCAGGGTGGTGGAGGGAGGACACGCTCGGACTCTCGTGAGATTGGTGGTCTGGGGATGTCAGGGAGTCACTATGCAATGTGGAGAAATTTGGTAAACATCCCCCTGGCTGCTGGGAGGGACACAGGATGAGACAGGTCACTAGGTACCATGAAGTTCAGTTCATAGAACATTTGGGGACAGATAGGGACAGGCTGGGAAAACCAACCTTGAAAATGACCAGGGCTGGGCAGGGGCGTGGACCAGGCCTTGTTTACTGGCCCTAACACAGAGTGACTAATTTAACCTTCACAGTGACCTCAGAAAGAGGGATCATAGTGGACCCTGCTTTGTAGATGAAGAAACCCGAAGCCCAGAGAGGCTAAGATGTTTGCCTGAGGTGCACAGCTCCCAAGGAACAGAGCTAGAGTCCTTGCACTGGAGGCCTTGGAGGCAATGGGGTCCTTGCAGTCCCCTGGCAGGTGCCCCTGGTAGATCCAGTCTCCTCTACAGCAAGTGCTTAGTCTTCCTTAGTGGCTCTGTAGGGGCTTGAACGATCTACACCCCTGAGTTAGAGCCTGATTCCTTTTGGAGGCAGACTGTCTCCCCACTAACTTTCCACAGGAGCCCAAGAACCCAGGCCCCAGGGGCGGAGGTTTGAGCCTCAAGTAGGGAAGAATCCTTGCAGGTACCTCAGTGACTGTCTTAGGCCCTTCAGCTATTGCATCGAGCCTTTTGATTGATTGATTGATTGATTGATTGGTCTGGGGGTGGAACATCGGGGCTGGCCCATGCTAGGCAGGTGTCTGAGGGAGCTGTGCCAGGTCCAGCCACAGACATTAGAACCAGACAAGAGCACAAAGTACTGGGAGTGAGTGGGTCGCCATCTTCCCTCAGCCCCCACCCCTTGCACAGGGTTCTCAGAGGCTGCCCTTGGTCCCCAAAAACTAGCAATCCAGCTGCTTCTTCTTCTTCTTCTTCTTCTTCTTCTTCTTCTTCTTCTTCTTCTTCTTCTTCTTCTTCTTCTCCTTCTTCTTCTTTTTCTTTTTTTTTTTTCTTTTTGGTTTTTTGGTTTTTCGAGACAGGGTTTCTCTGTATAGCTCTGGCTGTCCTGGAACTCACTTTGTAGACCAGGCTGGCCTCGAACTCAGAAATCCGTCTGCCTCTGCCTCACAATTCAGCTTCTTGTAGCCACCCAGAGGTTTTTGTCTGAGCTGCCTTCCCTCCCTCTCCCACACCCCGCTTCCTGTTCACCCTCCACAGGCTCCTCTAGCCCCCCAGTTTCCCACCCAGGCCCTTTGCTTGGAATGCTCTCCCTACAGCAGCTGCCCCTAATTCTCTAGTTTCTATGTTTGTTATCCTCGCCACCTCTTCAGGAGCCCTTCTGAGCATCTGAGCTAACATGCCCCCTTATTCTTTCCGGTCACATGACCTGCTTTTGTTTTATGACTTGCTGGATACCTTCTGGATGTCCCCCAGGGGTCTGAGCTCCTGCAGGCAGAGCCCTTGTCTGTCTTAGACCCTGCTCCATCCCACAATCAGGCATACAGTAGACATTTAATCTACGCTTGTGGAATGAATAAATTGGTAAGAGGAGGAATGAATTGAGGGGATGAATTAAGAGTTGAACCAGGCTGGGCGGTGGTGG
>NC_034592.1:150001961-150072115 GCF_900095145.1 Mus pahari
GGGGGGGGGGAGGGACTATTCCCAAAGGTCTCATCTAAACTTGTGTTTGAATGTTTCCTATGGTCCATTAAAAGAAAAAGAAAAAGAAAAAGGAAAAAAAAAATTGAGGCTACAGAAGAGGAAAGCCGCTCAGGTGGGTCCCAAGCCTCCTTTCCCTGGTTTCTTTCCTAGAGGAGGAGCCTCTGAGGGGGCAGGAGGGCACTGGGCAGGGTTGGGCGGAAAATCCTTTCAGTGTTTTTATCCCTTACAAACCAGTTCAGACACTCCCGATACAGTGTAACAGCCGGGTGCGTTATCATCAGCATCTCTAGGGCCTGCTCACAAACAGCCATTAATCACACCGCTCCACCACCCTGGCCTTCTTCCTCCTGGTGCCTCCTGTGGAAACTGAGACCCAGAGAGATGAGGGAGGCCTGCTGATGCAGGAGCATGGGCTATTTGGCCCTGCGCCTTCCGATGTGAGCTGGAGGAGAAACAGACTTCTGCGTGACCAAGGGGCCCTGCCCCCAATTTTGGGCCACCAGCCCTCCCTGGAGCCCCAGGGGCCTTCCAAGGTGGCCTCGTAATCACTGCTGGTTAATTAAGGAGGTTGGACAACTCCACCTGGCCCTCGTGGGCCTGTCTGGGAAGGGACTGCAACCTGGCTGCACTCCACTGTGGGGCCCTGCTCCTCAGCTGAGCCCCACCTGTATGGGTCTCTGGGTGCCCACGTGAGGAGCCTGGGGTCCTCGGTGGGTGAGGGGCTGCGGTGGGAGGCAGGGATGCCACCACTATGGGTACTCCCTGAATCAGGCACAGCGTGGGCGGCTGTGGCTGGGCTAATGAGGCTCCACACTGCCAAGGAGAACTGGAGGAGTTGAGACAGGTTCTGGGTGAGGTGAGTTTCGTGGGCCGGGCAGAGTCATGGCCCTGTGCCATGTGTGTTTTCCTAGGCTGTGGGGGGCTGCCGAGACCCCAGCCCACCCTGAGTCCTGCTCCCTGCCCTACTGATGGGCCTAAGAGAAGGATGCGGGAGGGAGAGGGGACAATAAGGGACATGGTGAGGAGAGAAGGGTGCTCCACCGGCTGTGGGAAGCCACGCCCGTGACCACAGCACTGGGTCTGGGTTCGGGTGGGTTGTGGTCTGAGTTTGAACACACACTAGTTTGTACCCAAGGGATGGCGACGGCTTCATGGGCTGGCCTTGACTTTGCAGCTTAATTCTCAGAGTGGCCTGGTCCACTTGCCTTGAGTAAGTGACCATGTGGTTCAGATTGGGATGTGGCAGTGGCGAGCACAGGGACATCTTGGGTGGCTGCTTTGGCTCTGTGTTCCTACCCAGGCTGCGATTGCTCCTGGAGGCTCACACCTGCTCCCCTAGGCCCATCAAAGAAGCCATTCAGGCCCTTGGGGAAATTCTGAAGCCTGGGAGGCCGTAGAAGAAGATATTTCCAGCGCCAGCTGTGCATCTTTGTGCCTGGAGGACAGGGGTGCGGGGACCTGGGGTCTTCGGTAGATAGGCAGGGGCGGAGCTGGCTCAGGAGCACCTGCAGCGCCTGGGTTTTGTTATCCCAGCCTTTGCTCCTGATCTGGTTCACAGGGATTTGCAGCTGACGTACCTGCATTTGGTGGACAGTATGACACTTGACACACTTAACAGTTGTGTAACTGCCACCAGAGCCAAGAACCAGAATCTTCCCATCATTCCAAAGTTCCCCAGTGCCCTTGACCCCACATCCCTCTGCCAGCCCCCAAACCTTCCACTCCAAGGGAGCTCAGACTCACAGAGAAGTGAGAAACCTACCACAGACCAGCAGCTCCCTTTACCACATTACCTGGAGGTCACATGTGCCCATCTTCAGCCTTCCCTGCTCCCAGCCTCCCGAGGTGCTCAGCTATAGGCAGCCTTGCTTTCTCTCTTGAGTCCTCCATACCCATCTCTGAAGGACCCAGGTGTTCCAAACCTCACAAAGCCATGCTCCTGCTGGAGAATAGCAACATTGTTGCATTTTGCTATTAGCCCTCGCACAAATAACTGGGATTGTCAATCGTCCTTTACAACTGATCTCTATTGTTGTTTTATTTTTCTGGTTCAGAGTCCAATCTGGGTCATCTCCCCCACTGGGTGGCTAAAGGTTCTTTTTTCTCCTTTGTTTTGGAACACTTGCTGGACTAAAGGACACACTGTTTTAAAACTACCCTTGACTTTCCCTAATCTAGGAGACACAAAGGGGACCACAGGGGACAGGAGTGTATAGGAAGGGGCTGCAGATTTAGGGCACAGAGTATCCCGAGGGGCTGTTCCGAAAGTATTGATTAAAGAGAAGGAAGAGGGTGGAGCAGAGGGAGGAGACAGCCAGACATGGGGACAAAGAGTGGGAGAGGTGGCTTGTAGTCATGCAGAGAACCTGACAGCTCCTCAAGTAGAAGCCCCTCAACTAGGTGCAAGGATGAATTCAAATCCTGGCTTTCAGTCACTGGCTGTGATATCTGGGGCTCACTGGAGTGCCTCAATTTTCCTTCTGGGAAATGGGAGTAGTGTATCCTACCCACTTCTGTGAAGACTGAGCAAGCTCTGACCAAGTGGTCAGTGGTGGTCACTGTCTCTCACAGTTTGGTGACAGCCACAGCAGACAATTTTTGCCTTTGCCCATGTAGGTAGACATATGTACAGAGGCAGTGGACTCTTCATCAGACTCTCCCGGCCCAGTTGTCCACCAGGGCAAACTTTGAATTTCACTGGTCCTTGTCTGTGTCGGTCTCTTTGTGTGGTTCCCATCCCAACGTCTCCCTGAAACCCTTTCCTGTGGTGCTTCCTAGAAGGGCTCTGGTTTCACCCATCTTCCTGCTTTGGGGCTTCTAATGCTATCAGAAGCCTGCATGCGGTTTGCATCGCGCCGCAGACCTGGAGTGCTCCCTGCAGCTCCTTCTCTCTGAGGTGGCATGGTCCGATGGTGTAGACAGTGATTCAGCTCTCTAGTTCCCTGTATATGGAGACCCAGGCTGGTGGGTTGTTGCCATGCATATGACACCACAGCCATGTGCCCTGTGCCCTGTGCCTTGTGGCCTGTGGCCTGCGTGGCTTCCCACTGAGTTCCTAGAAGCCGCCTGACTGGGTCAAAAGTCAAAGGCATCTTGGGCTCTGCTCAGTCATGGGGAGCCTTGGCATGGGCCCTGCGCCATTCACTATGGAGGGCGCTTCGGTGGATTTGTTCGGATCTGTTCATCTTTCCCACAAGCAATACCATAGGGACATCTCTGTGTACAGGACAGGGATTCCCAGCATCCCCGCGAAGTAGCAAGGAGAGAAAGCTGAACTTGAGGGGCTGCCATAGCTGTAAGGTTGGAGGTGGCTGTGGGCTCTCGGGTAGTCAGTTCCTGCTTGCTTCTAGTGTTCCCTCTGTGGGGTGTCAGTCCTACAGCCCCAGGGATTCAGGACAGACTTTCTGGTTTATTTTACTTATAAAATTACATTTTATTTTATTGTGTGTGCTTGTGCGTGGGTGTGTGCATGCATGCGTGCGTGCGTGTGTGCGTGCGTGGCAGTCAGAGGACAACTTGGGGCTCGAACTCAGGTCATTAGGTTTGGTAGCAAGTACCTTTATCCAGAGAACCATCTCGCCCATCCAGATCTTCAGAAACGGAGTCTTGCTTGCTGTTAAAACAAACCCAGACCTCAGCCTGCCGGAGTAAGTTCTGCCCCAAGTATGAAGTGGTATCCTCAGCTGCTTGCCGGGGCTCAGGCTTAGCCAGACACCCTTTCTGGGCTAGGGGCAGATGACCAGATGCCTCCCACTGAGTCTCAGTGTTTAGGATTTTGCTCAGTGTGGCATAGACCTCACTCAGTGACCACCTCATGGACATCAAGGCCCATGCTGGGTACGGACCTGTTTCTGATTCTTCTGTATGTCTGTTGCTGTCTTTCCTTCTGTTCCTTCCCAACTCTGCATGCCCCTCCGTGTTTCCCTCTGATCTGTCCCTGACACCCCTGTGCTTGGCCTTTCCCCTTAGCCCAGAGTTATCTCAGTACTGTGGGCCTATAGGAGCTTTCTGCCCTGGGAATTACTGAGCCTGGAAACATGGCCCTAAGTATACAGATTGAGCGAAAGAGGGACCACAGCCCCGCTCACCAGCCACACTGCTGATTCCCCTGGAGTTTTAGGGGGTAGGGGAGTATTGTCCCCCTTTCCAGTATCTTTGAGCCTAGGGTGGCCTACGATCTGGACAAGACAGGATGACTCAGTGAAGATCTTCTCTACATCACAGGTTTCTTTTAACTGTGTCCCCATTGGCCACCCCTGGGGAGAGGGGCACCTTTAGAGTCCTGTGCTCCTCTTGAAGCACCTGTCATGTCAGCCCAGGGTCACAGCAATTGAAGAGGCAAATACCCACCTGTGGGGTGTGCGTGACAGAAGCGAACCAGGAACTGTGCCGGACGGAGGACGAAGCCCCATTCCATCACTACAGCAAGATCCGGTTCTGTGAGAGAGAGGGATGGGAGTCTCCTCTACCCTAGGGGTGGGCGGGAGCAGGGACTTGGGCCTGAATTCAGAAACTAAAATGATAGGAAAAAGCGGAGCCTTGTCGGTGTCAAGAGTATATCCGGCAGAGGGAACAGCATGTGCAAAGGCCCTGGGACAAGAAGGAGCAGGGGGGCCAGCTCTGACTGGAACCTGCCAGAGAGAAAGACTTTGGAATAAGGCAGTCTTAATGGGGTCTCTCCAGTAAACCACCAGCTTTCCCTGAGTCAAGGCTCTCCGCCATGTCGAGTGGGAAAGACACAGACCTATCCTGAGAGATGAATGGGGATTAAGTCCAGGGGTAGACTGGAATGCCAATGGGAGGGGCTGGGGGCATGTGCCCAGCAGTGACATTCCGGATACTCAGGGTCTTCGGGCGGCTTTGAGGCTATGAGTAATGCCCTGGTTTTTCTGTAGTGAGCCCCTGGTCTCAGGAGTTAACCGCCTGCAGCGCTGGGCACGGCGCCTTGCTCAGAGGAGGACAGGAACGGAGGAAGAACATCCAGGTGGGCGGGAAGGTGTGGACACGGGAATGTTCGAGGCGTGTTTGGGAAGAGCGAGGAGACCAGCCCGGCTGGTGGGGAGGCTGGAAAGACTGGTTGAGGCCAGGAGGCCCTGACGGGGCCAGAAGAGGGCGGGCCTTAGTTGGGAAGCTCTAAGTAGCCATTGTGTGCCCTGGAACCCTGGCAATGGTTCTTGGTTTTGGTTTGACTTTTCATAAAATGTGTAAGAATTTCCACAGTTTGAAGGCTACTAACACCTCCTTCCCCAGAGGTGACCCTCAAAGTGACACCCAAGATGGGTTCCTTTGTACCAATGTGGTGTGTCTGCCTCACATTTCCCTCTGAGGTCCACTCACTGGTTGCGTCTCTTTTCTCTGCTGTATAGTATTCCACTGATCAAATAGACCACAGTGTGCTGACTTACCCTTCTCTGTGTGGATGTTATCTCTGGTTTTGATTCTAGACTGGCACTGCTAGAATACTCTAGCACCCTCCTCTTGATACTTTCCAGAGTCTCGCCCAGGGCGGACAGTGTTCAATGACGGGAGGCGGCAGGGTGGGGGGAGATACATGTTTTATCTCTGTAGTTAGTCCATATTTCCAAGGTGTCAGGACCCCATCTCTATCCTTTTAGGCACAGCCCACCCTGAGGTCTCCTTCCGTAGCATCCACACAGGTCAGAGTTGGGGTCATGACACGTCTTTGAAGTCTCTGCTGTAGCTATTGGGAGGTTCTGGGTTCTCCTACCCCTAGGCTTCTCAGCTTCCTTCATGAAGCAGGCTAGTGGCCGGGCTTCCTATCCAGGTCGCTCCTGCAGGGCACAGGGTGTTTGCGGTTGGTGCTTGGATCTGGTGAGATAGAGTCCTGCAGGAGGCAAGATCCAGCAAGGAGACGCGGTCTGGTGAAGACCCCCCGCCCCCAGAGATGTGGGCTTTGAATTGAACTCCCAAAAGGGGGTTACAGGCTGAGAAAAGAGAATTGTCTAGTGCTGAACTCTTGGCAGGCGTCGGCTGTGGGGGAGTGGAGGGCACTCAGCTATAGTGCCGAGGGAGCCTCTTATCCTAGGTTATCAACCTGCCTCAGAATTCATGTGCTGTGTGGCTTGGATGCCCATGGCTCCCTCTCTGGGCTTGGGCTTCCTCCGTGCGGGAAGCTCAAGGACGCTGGCTCTCTGTCTGCCGGCCGTCCTGGCCCCTTAGGCCTCCTTGGCCACCCCCTCCATACCCTGAGGAAGCCGAGGCTGAGGCACAGGGCCAGGGCTTGCACCTTGACGACACACCCACGCAGGGCACAAAGGCCCATTGTTTGAGCCCACGTTGGCGGGGAAGCGGGTGGGAAGCAGCCAGCCGCCTTTCACCCAACCCGCTTGTGGTCGGTGGACTGAGGAGCAATTCACAAAACCCCGCCCCTGCCTGGGCACCTGGCCAGGCCGCCTCCCGGGCAGGCACCCTTGCCAAGCTGAGCCAGCCTCTACCCTGCTCCTGGCCTCAGTTTCCCCCAGCAGGGAACGGGCCAGGAGAGCATCGAGGTAGGAGGGTGGAACTTGCTGTTGGCCTGGGGGCTTGAGTCCCAGCACAGACAAGCCACCCACTTGGTTCAGGAAGAGGCTGAGGAAAGGGGCTTGGGGCCCAACAAACCTAATATGAGGCCCTGCTTAAATAGTATGAGAGAGTCTGTTTACTCATAAGTCTTAGTTTCACCAACTGTAAAAGGAATTTAAGAGCTTATGACCATTGGGACCCATGGGACCACAGGGTGGCAGCTATATATTTATCAATCCACCCACCCATCCATCTATCCACTCACCTACCCATCTATCCATCCATCCATCCATCCATCCACCCATCCATCCATCCATCCATCCACTGTCACATGTTATGCATGGACTCTGCCAGGACAGCTGTAGAACTTCCAAGGCCATATGTAAAGTGAAACATGAGGTCCCTAATCCAGCACCAAGGGTTGCAAGATGGCGGCGTCTGTATCAAGCCCATTTCAGACCAGGCCCTTTGAGAGACTCGGTGCCACAGGCCCCTGACCTTAGTGTCGGAGGCTAGCTTAGGGACCAGACACAGAGATACACTAATGAACAAAGTTCCTGCAAGGGTGCAGATCTCTTAGTGGCAGAAGCTGGGGCCTCTGAGCTGTCCCTTGAGGCACGGTCCATTGTGACCCCCAACTGTCTGGCACCACTGTCCCAAGGGTGGCCTCAGTCAGGTGAGCACCGTGCATCTCTGTACCCATCGTGTGAGGGGATGCCTAGGCTGGCTGCGTGTTGGTACAGAGAGGGAAACTGAGGCCCCAGTCCTCTGGATCATCAACAGTTGAGTAGCAGTGTCAGGATTCAAACTCAGGTCAACTCATACCGGAGCCCAAGCCTCCTCTGGGTGAGGACAGCCCGAGCCTGATGCCAGGGCTCTGCTGGGGTTCAAGTTTGGGGAGGGTGTGGGTGTGCTGGTGGCCTGCCAGCTGCACCTGGGCTTGATCCTTCCCATGGTCCTGAGTCACAGCTCTGTGTCCTGGGAAGCTGGCTCTGCTCTTGTCACCCATGGGATTTGTGTGGCTTCCTGTCACCAGGTCCACCTCCTCTACACTTCAGGGTCATGCAGGACCCTGAGTGGGCTTGTTAGACAGGACCCTGCATCTTTCTACTCTTGTGGCCTTTAGAGAGACGTCTCTCTGTGTTGTCTCACTTGGGCTAAACCCATTCTTCTGAGATAATCCAGCAGAGATTCGCTGTCGTCAGGTAAAGTTGGGAGAGTCCCATCACTAGGGAGACGCCTCCTGTATCCGGCCGGGACCTGAAGTCTAGAGTGTGGAACTTTTGGCATCCCAAACCTAGGCTTTGTTGACTTCTTAATTATTCTGAGATGGTCTCATGTAGCCCAGGCTAGCCTAGAACTCTATGTAGCTGGCTGACTTTGAAGTCTTGGTTTTTCTACCTCTACATCAGATTGTGACCATGCCTGGCTTCAAAGTCTATTTTAAAGAGTTCCTGTGAGACATAGCTACATATTCCACAAATATCAATTCCCAGACCCCAGCAGTTGGGAAACCCAGAGCCCCTGCACGCCCACACCAACCCCCAGGACCTCCTCCTTGTCTGATTGCCTTGATAACAAACACGCCCCTCCACGAATGGGGGCAGATGAGTGCCCCACAGAGCTACCTGCCCCGCTCTGCCCTGACTACCACTCCCAATTCAAGCAGCCAGACACACTCTTCAGCAGAGGGATGATGGGCCATCCTGAACCAGCACTTTGGGATCTGCAGGCTTTCCCTCCAGCAGAGACCTGAGAACATTCCCAGTGCTTGCCCTGTCTGCTGGGGTCACCGTGCTCTAGCTTTGGTTAAAATTAAAACGTGAGACTGAGAGAGGCTACAGAGAAGGGAGTGGCCTGCGGTGCCAGGGAGAACAGAAGAAAGGCTTTCTAGTAGAAGGCGCGGATCCTGACAGCTTCTCAGCCTGGGGGCAGGACCCTGGCCAGTGACTGCTGCTCAGTTTTGGGTCTGATCACAGTTGGGAGTCCACCCAAGACCTAGAAGCAGGGTCTGTGGTCCAGCTCTCTGGCTGGCACTCAGGCCCAGTTCATGGGGATCCTGGAGGGAATGGGTATGAGCAGCCCTGGCCCTGGAGAAACGGATCCTGGTATGTCCCTGTCGGGTCTTGGCTGGGACTTTCAAATTCTATGGACTTCGAATCTGTAATTTCCTGGCAGATAGGAAAAGAGAAGTCCAGAGAGGTGGAGTGACTTGTCCAAGGTCAAACAGCAAGTGAGGGGCAGAGTTAGGATGCAAAAACAGACCTTGATTTAGACTCGTACCCACTCTACACTCCTATCCTCATTCTCTCTCTCCTCTCCCTGTCCCTGTCCCTGTCCCTGTCCCTCTCCCCCTCCCTCCTTCTCCCCCTTCCCTTCCCCCCCCTCTCTCTCTCTCACACACACACACACACACCAGGTAAGGGACAGAGAGTCCTTGGCTCAGGAACTTGGACTCCTGGCTCAGGATAAGGGGATTGAAAGGACCCCGTGGGCCATCATGGTTCTCCCTAATACCTCAGACATAGCCAGGCTCCCTGCTCGCCTCTCCAGGGAGACGATAATAGAAGGTTCAGGTGTCAGGCTTCCCAGCACCTTAGGGAGACTGGTTGAGCAGGTCTGGGGGAGGGAATGCTCTGAGAGAAGACATTACTATCACTCGCTCTGCACCTAGACCTTGAGCTGGGCTAGCTTTGGCGTCTGGGGCTGGGGGT
This sequence comes from Mus pahari, assembly GCF_900095145.1. Classification (NCBI taxonomy): domain Eukaryota; kingdom Metazoa; phylum Chordata; class Mammalia; order Rodentia; family Muridae; genus Mus; species Mus pahari. Next base: position 150,011,219 of record NC_034592.1, read on the forward strand.
GCTCTTCCTAAGGACCTGGCTCAGGGCAGATGAGCCTGGGACCAGCTGCAGTCTCCCCAAGGCCTGTGTGGGCTGGGGCTGGGGGTGGGGGTGGGGGTGGGGGTGGGGGTAGGTGGTGACAGGGGTACACGTCTTCCCTAGCTGAGCTGAGACACACCCAGCCTCCCTCCTGCCCTGCTCCCGGGAAGGAGGGACCCGCCAACGCCAGGAGGAGGCAATAGAGCCTCTGTCCTCATGCTCTGTCACACCCACAGAGGACCCAGAAGAGTCTGGCACTGCTGTCTACAGTTGGGGAAACTGAGGCACAGAGGGTCAGGCTGAGGTTTGAACCCACAGGTCCGAAGGTAACTGGACACTCCTCCTGGCCTGTGTCCTGGCCTCCCACCCTGATGTTTTTTTATGGCTTGTGGCTCCTGAGGCCTCCAGCTGGGAAAGCCAGCGTCTTCCAAGTTGTCACCATCCCTCCTGCCCTGCCCAGACCCTCAGCTGCTCAGGAGCCTCAAATCTGTTATCCTCATCTGTGGAATGAGAGCAGAGAGTCCCTTCCTCGGGGGGGGGGGACCTTGTAGTAAGGGCACCTTGCCGTGGCTGCCCCGCCTCCCTCCCTCCTAGAACTTTCTGTGCCCATTTATTTCTCCAGCATCTCCTCTTTGCTTCTGTTGCGAGGTTTGACTGACAGCTCCAGCTAGGCATTGCTATACTGGGCCTGAAGGTCTCTGTGGTACCCTGGCTCCCCCCCCCCCCGGGGATGTTTGCCCATCCATGGAAAAGCAGCTTAGGAGACCTAGACCAGAAAGGGTGGGGCTCAGTTTTGGACAGAAAGCGGAGTTCTGAGGGCCCAAGAGCCCACCTGGAGCTGGCTGCCCCCATCCCATGATAGTGAGGCCAGCCCCCTCCGGGCACCCTCCTCCCTACCTGCTCTGTTGATGAGCTGATAAGACCCCACCTGGGAGGAGGCGGTGGCTGTAATTACAGGCCTCTATGCGGCTCAGGCAGGCGGGTCATGAGGTGGGAGTGACTCATGATATTACTCTATGGGCAGGGCGGGGGCGGGGGCGGCAGGTCCTCCCCTCACCCTCTGGCCAGAGATGGGCCTGGGCACCCCGGGAATGGCCTGCTTTGGTGTTACTCTCCAGCGTGTGCCAGGTCGGTGCTGTTTGACCCCTGCCCGGCTTGGCATTGATGGGAATGTGGGACCGGCTGGGTTTTCCCCTTTCGCAGTCTGAGCCGTCAGCTTCTGGGAAGGAGAACTCTGAGGTCTGGGTCCATAGATGGCAATGTCTGGACCTGCAGAGCCACAGATCCTAGACCTTGAAGGTTTGCTGAGCCAGGGCCCTACTGCCAGGAACCCTAGATGATGAGACCCACAACCCAAAAGGCAGGGCTTTCCAAACCAAATGCTCAGGTGTTTCCAGACCCTAGCTCAAGGGGTCTAGGACGCACAGGTCTGTAGAGTTATACATCCAGTCTGATGGAGTCTCTGGCTATCGTTCCAGAGTGTGGGAGATGGCCCGGTGGGTAAAATGCTTGCCAGGCAGGCCCGAGGACCTGAATTTGAATCCCCAGAACCCATGTCAAAGCCATGTGTTGCGAGAATACCTACAGTCCCTGTGCTCCTACAGGAGAACCCTGGAAGCTGGTGGGCAGCTAGCCTGGGGTAAACAGCTAGCTTGGGGTAAGCAGCTGGACATAACAAGGTGGAAGAAAGGACCTATATTGAGGTTGTTTGCATGTATGCATGCACACACACATATACACACATGCACACATATACACACATACACACACATACATACACGTGTGGACACACATAGACATACCTAGACACATATTCACGCACACTTACACACACACACACACACACACACACACACACTCACACACACACGTATGAGTATACACACTCTGTTAGAATTCTACCTCCATTGAGTCAGGTTTAAAAATGTCATCACGGCATAAAAATGTCATCCCTGCTCCCAGGTGGATCAGCAAATAAAAGACAGGAAACTTAAAGTCTCATGCCCACCTCCAACTCCTCAGGAGCCAGACAGGCAGGCTGCACGCTCTCGCGCTCTCGCTGGGACGGAGGGGTGAGGTGTGTGCTCTGTTGACTATCTGTGGGTGGAGAATTTATCAGGATATGCTATTGGAAACAGGCAAAACCCAAAACCTAGTGGGGACATCGCTTAGTGGGGACATCACTGTGGTGCGGGCATCTTGTGCGAGCTCTGCTTCACCTCACTGTGACTGCCATGGTTCCACAGAGTCTCAAAGTCGCATTTGCTTGTCGTTTTTCATTTACAGGCCATTGTGAGTGGCTGTTAGGCCGTTCTCCACACCTCCCAGAGAGCACCTTGCTGGCTCCTTGAAGCAAGCCTACGGGGTGGGTGCTGCCATGCTGTGCCTTTCCCAATAAGGAAACTGAGGCACAGGGCGATGGAACCTCTGTAGGGTGCCAGGTGCCGAGCTGGGTTCTGGGGATGCAGGAGGAAACAGGACAGACATTGTTCTGGTTGCCTGAGGCCTTGGCAGGGAGACAAATAACTAGCAAGGCTTGTCACGGGGTGGAGGGTGACAGAAGGTAGTCGCTGGGTGAGAGGCAGACAAGAGCTCTTAGGTGAGCGAGGAGGGGGTCTCGCTGAGGGCGGACTCACAAAGACTAGACATGCTTGCCACTCGCCTGGGCTGTGTCCTTTGCCCACTTGACTGCTCCTGTGTCTGATGCCAGGTTCCCACTCATGGTGAGGACCTGGCCAGGCAGGTTCTCCTCTGCAGATGGGTGGTGGACTGGGGTCCTCCTTAGTCCTCTGGGACACCATCTTGCTTCGGTCGACTCTTTCTTCTCGCCTCCCAGAGCATGCCTCACCTCTCATATGGAAGGTATTCATTTGACAGGCATGAGGCACTGGGCTGTATTCTCACCAACCAATCCCTTGAGTGGGAGGCACAATTATCTCCCTGGAGAGAGATGGAGGCCCAGAGAGGTTAAGAGGTTTGCCTGGGGACACACAGCCTGCTGGTGTGCAGGGAACTACCTTACTCAGGACTGACTGGTTTAGCCACCCTGCCCACTTGGGGGACTGTGGAGCTGGGGCCCCGGAGGGACCTCACACCTGCTCCTGATTATTGCCCTTGGCTGGGTTGGTGATGTCCTGCTTGCCGCTTGGAATGCTGGGAAGCAGAAGGACCTGGGCTCCTGACTTCAGCCGACACCTGTGTCTTGGGCCCCTAGGCCCCTGTACAGATGGGAAACCTGACTCTGAGTTGAGTCAGCCTGATTCGTAGGTGTGGGGACTGGGCCCAGGGACGCCACATGCTCAGAAATGGGCTCAAAGTCAGCAGGCACACAGCTCTGTGAGTCTTTGAGGGCATTGCCTGGTTGTGCCAGTTTCAGGGGCATCATGCCCATGAGAGCCTACCAGCAGTCCCAAACCCTGGAGAGTGCCACTTGCGTGCCTTCTTGGGTCAGACCCACCTGCACCACCTGTCTTGTGTACATATATATATTGCACTGCCTGGACCTCAATGATTGGACCTGGGAAATGGGATGAAGTGGTGGGTCCAAGGCTGCTTTTCTGTGGGTTTCCCAGCCACCTTGAGGACTAAAGAGGGGGTTCAGCCTGCTGGAGTACCTGGTGCTCACGTTGAACGAGAACCCCTCTCTGGACCAGTCTGACTCTGCTTCTGGCCCTAGCTGGCACCAGCATGGCACCAGGCCGTGCTTACTCTGAGGCAGCTCCCATGCCAGCCTCACGGACTCCTCCAGGTGTCATGGCAGGGATGCGCCTGGGGCAGGAGTGCCCACATGCACCACAACGGTGGGATCTGGGCTTCGCCCCTGCTCACATCTTCCCTTGGGTAAAAGGAGCCAACCAGAGTCCCTGGATATTTAGGACCAGTTCAGGGTAGCCTTGGTGTTTTTTGATGTAAAAAGGAGAGGTGAGGTCAGACAAGATGGACCACTATTGAGGGATGGACTTATAGCCAGGGACTGCACAGAGAAGACACTTGGTGCCCTCCAGGTCTGTTGTAGAGGCTGTGGCTCTAGGCCATACATCGGACTGCCCGTGGGTCAGACAGATTATGTCACAGAAAATGCACAGGAGACCCCTGCGTCCACGCTCCTGGCAGTATGGGAGAGATTCCAGGACAGGAGAAAGCAGGCCAGGCCGACTCTGCGCAGGCTGCAGGGAGACACAGTGGGGTCCAGGGAGAAGCCAGGCAGCCTGTAGGATCTGATGGAAGACGGTGCACGCTGGAGGGGCGAGCAGAAACAAAGGTCCTGGGGCAGGAAAGCCCTGGAGGTTCAAGGAGCAGCGGGGAGGTGCTGCTCCAGGACATCGAAACAAAGTGGGCTGGAGGGAGAGGGTGACTCTCGTCTTCATCTGAATCTCACTTCAAGGGTCATTCATTGTTAGGCACAAAGACCAAAGTTGGGGATGGCCACAGTGTGCACAAAGTGTCCCTTGGATAGGGAATTTCGAGAATTGCTCGTGGCAGACTCAGCTGTCCTCTGGGAGTAGGGGGTGACAATGTTAGACTTAACTGTGGGGGAGGAGGGCTGCTGGAGAGGGGCCAGCTGGGGGAGGGGCCACCATTAGCTGCCACTGTCACAGTCAGCTGCTTCAGCCATGACTTTGAGGAGGGGAAGTGAGCGATCACTAGACTCGAGGAAGCGTGGGGCTCGAACCCGGGACCTCTGACTTTTGACCCAGACTTTCTGAGAATCGAGCGTCTCACCGTGTACTTCCCCTTAGCTCTTTCCTCCCACACAGTGTCTGCCGTCCTCATGGTCAGTAGGGGAATGTGTGGGGACAGGCCTCGGGTCTGCTGCTCGATGGGCAACAATACTGCTGGCCCAAGGAGACCTGGGTGGGACCAGGGACAGAAACTGATCAGATAGAACCTCGCTCATTACACTCGCTTGCTCATCGCCAGCTTTCTCTTAGCGGCTGCCTCTGGACCGAGCCTCCCTTTCTGTTGGCTTCTTACCTTAGTGTGCGACATGAGCCAATGTTCACAGCTGGCTCAGATGTCCCTAGTTTTTAAGTAATGATCCCTTTCCTGGTCCAGAATCCTACCTACATTTAATAGCCTCATTTCTTCAGGCTCCTTGTGCAAAACAGTTTCTCAGACTTGACTTGTTTTCAATGATCTTGATGTTTTATATATGTTATATATATATTAATTTTTTATGTGTATAGGTGTATCATATATGTGCCTGGCTGCCTGAGGCATAGGAGGGTATTGGATTCCCTGGGACTGAAGTTACAGATAATCACGAACCACCACACAGGTGCTGGGAATCTAACCTGGGGCCCCTGGAATAGCAGCCAGTGCGTTTAACCACTGAGCCATCTCTCCAGCCCTGACCCTGATGGTTTGGAGGGTGGAGCCTCTGAGGTCCTTCAGGAGTTTGTGTGTGGTTCTGCAGGGCATTTTGACCACAGTGTCAGGGGTAGTCTGTAGGAGCAATCAACGCTCAACAGTCAGCCATCAACACTGACTTCAAACCTGGCTCCTGAGTCTCCACTGTGCGGTCCCTGGTTCTCTAGATTGCCAGTACAGTCCCAGGGCCTCAGCTGTAACTGTAAATTATTTGGAATTCTGCCTGAGGGGCTTATCTATGTTTGTGTGTCTATCTTTCTGTCTACCTGTCCACCCATCCGTCCATCCATCCATCCATCCATCCAATCTCTTATTTATGTTAATTTTTAACATGGACTCAGAAATTATTTGCCACGATCCAACACTACTTTCCCCTCTCTTTGTGGTGTCAAGCGCGGAACCTGTGGTGCTGGCGTGAAGCCTCTGTCCCCCTCTGCCCCCACCCAGTGCCGCCTGACTTACTCTGTGACTCACAGCACTCTCTCCGAGGGCCTTGTTAAGCTCTGCCTAATGCTGGCTTCTGGGCTTCTCAGCAGATCCCTTGGAACCTGTCCTTCCTTTCTGGGGCTCTGAGTTTCTTGGAGTCCCCTGGAACAGCTCGTCTGCAGCCCCGAGGCCAGCCAGCACACCAGCACAGCTGCAAGCCCAGGTCCTTTTAGCACAAATGTGGGGAGCAGCCGAGGGCTCAGCACATGCACGGTTACTTGACTGCGTGACTTCCTTGAGAGTCTTCCGTGGACAGTGAAGAGATGTGGGTGTGGTCGCTTACCTGTCCCATGTTTCTGTTGGCCTGAATACACTGCCGCCTCCAGGGTCCCTCAGGTCTCACTGGGGGCATAAATGGTGTCGTGCCCTTCCCCTTTCCCTCCCTCCTTCCTTCCTTTCTGCCTCCCCCCCCCGCCCCAGTCCTTTTGGCTTTTGTTTTTTTTGGTTTCTAGAGACAAGGTTTTTCTGTGTAGCCCTGGTTGTTCTAGAACTCACTCTGTAGACCGAGCTTGCCTCAGACTCACAGAGATCCACCCGCCTCTGCCTTCTGAGTGCTGGGATTGAAGCCACCACCCTTGGCTTCTTTTGGCTTTTTTGAGTCAGGATCTCATGCAGCCCAGGATGATTTTAAATTCCCTGAGTTGCCAAGGCTGGCCTTGAACTCTGATCCTCTTCCTTCCACCTCCCAAATGCTAGGGTGGTAAGTGTATGCCACCACAATTGCTCAGTAACTGAATAATTTACTTATTTATTTGACATGAGGTTTCGCTCTGTAGTGGGCTAGCCTGGAACCCTCAATGCTGCCCCTTCCACCAGAGTGCTGAGACAACAGGCCACTGTGCCACTGTCAGTTTGTCATCGTTTGGCCATTTTAATAACTCCATTGCTTCTCCTCTGCTTTAAACCACCCACTTTCTAGGTACCCTTGGTGCCTCCTCAGCCCATTTCACAGGCACAGAAAGGGAGGTGTGGGGAATTCAAACATCTCGGAAATCCTCAACTTGGAGGCTGGTTTTGCCGGTGACACGGACTCGATCCTGTCCTGAATAACCTTGTCCCCTCCCCCATAGCACGGGCTTGGTTAAGCACCCTGTCTCTAGCGGTGGGCTGACTGGTCACCATCATATTACCTCTAGAGGCTAGAGCACTAGGGTTCTGATTCCCAGTCTTGTATTGCTTGCGGCATGTCCCAACAGCCAGTGTCCCGGGGAGTGTGTCATGCCCTGTGGGCTGTGTGCTGGCCCCAGATGGCTCCTTGCTCCTTCTTACAGCGGGCAGGTGGACCCTGGCAGGGACATAGATCTTAGAGGTCTAGGATCACATCATGATCACAGAGGCCATAAGGAGAGAGAAGATGCTCTGCGGATGGACAGGAAGCAGCTAGGGTGCCCTGACTCCCAGGGGCTCTTGGGAGAATCTTGTCTGACCTTCTGGGCATCTTAATATTGGACTGGACCTGTTGTGTCTCCCAGAATGACTCGAGGGCCACCAGGCCTGGCCTCTTCCTCCTCCAAGAAGCTTTCCTTCCTCCCTCACCACCGTTGGCCCCTGATCCCAGGTGCCAGGCCCAAGCTGCCGGGTTCCAACCAGATGTCCTTAGCTGTGCTTTATCTTTTGGCCTGGAGTGTTTTCTGGAATGTTTCCCTAATTGCCAGCAAGAGGTTCCATGCAAAGGCGTGGGCCCCTGCTTTTCCTCACAAAGCTCGAGGGCCTAGCAGCCTAGGTCCATGTCTGCAGACTGAACTCAGAGAAAAGCAAGGGTTTTGAAACTGGAGTGCAGCCAGGCAGTGGTGGCACACACCTTTAATCCCAGCACTTGGGAGGCAGAGGCAGGCGGATTTCTGAGTTCGAGGTCAGCCTGGTCTACAGAGTGGGTTCCAGGACAGCCACGGCTACACAGGGAAACCTTGTCTTGAAAACAAAAGCAAAAAAACAAAAAACAAAACAAAAACAAACAAACAAACAAACAAAGAAACTGGAGGGTGGCTGGGAGACAAAGGGAGTGGTAGTGGGCAGGGGGCAGCACACAGTGGGCTGGTGACCCTGGGGAGCCAGCCAGGGACATTGCGTGTTCTTGTTTCTGTTTTTCTTTGAGACGGGGGTTCTAGGTAGCTGGTGCTGTCCTTGAGCTTCTACGTAGCCAAACATGTATAGCCTTGAACTTCTGACCCCTCACTCTTGTTCCCCCAGGCACGGGGGTCATGGGTGTACACTGAGCTTGTATTTATTTCTTAGCGTGTAGGGAGATGGAAGATAGCTTCAGAGGACAGACAACAGCTTGCAGGAATCGGGTCCCTCCCGATTTTCAGGGAGCAGACTCAGGTGATCCGTCTTGTCTTGGTCTGTCTTGACAGCAAGTGTCTTTCTATGACGGGTCACATTGCCAACCCTGTTGTTATTTTGAGACTGGGTCACATCCTGTATCCTAGACTGGCCTGGAGAACTCATGGCAATCCTCCTGCCTCAGCATCACTTGTGCCACCCCCTCAGTTTCTTTGAGCCTCTTCACTTTGTCCCTTGTTACTTCCCAGCAGGCCCTGTCCTTTCCTGCTTCACCTGTCTGTCTCTCAGGCAGGTACTCACACACACACACACACACACACACACACACACACACACACACGCACCTCCCTAGAGTGTGGCAGATGCTGGTGGGAGCTGGCTGCTGTCCCCAGTGAGCCCAGCTCTGGGTAGTTCCAAAGTCTCCTTGACTCACTCACTCATTCTGCCTTGGGGGATGGGAATAGGAGGTGGGGTGGGCGAGGGGGCGCTGGGGACTGGGGCTGGGGCTGGCGGTGGATGTCTTCGTGTATATGGGTGGGCTGGTCCTCAGGGGCAGGGACAGATCACGTAGGAGGAAGAGCTAATGCAAAGGACCTGAGGTTTATGGAAAGGTTGGAGGATTTGAGGACAGTGAGCAGGTGAGTGGCCCGAGGGAGTGAGTTCTGTTAGAAACAGCCCCACCCCCACCCCCACCCCCACCCCATCTCTCGGTTCTCTAACCCAAACACAAATGACAATTCTTAAACACAGAAGTGTCTAGAAGTCCCAGGGTTCTGGCACTAGAGGCCTGTTTGCTGCTCAGCTGTCTCCCCGGCTTGCTCCTGCAGGGGTGAATCACCGGGTCTCATGTTTCCTAAAGAGGTAATGGCCCCTTTCCTCAAGAGGTGCCTCCCTCTGCCCAGCATTCTGGGAGTTTCTGGAAGGTGAGTGTGGGGTGGGAGACATTCCTACGCCCCCAACTCTTGCCTCCTTTTGATTTTAACCCTTGAGTGTGGAGCTGTTTCTTGGGGCTGCTGAGAGAAGGTTGTGGGCTCAGTTCTTCAGAGTGAGAGGCTGTGGAGAACTCAGCAAGATCTTAAGAACAGGGCCTTGCTGTCCCCCGAGGGCCTTGTTGTCCCCTGAGGGCCTCTACACATCCTTGCTCCTAAACATCAGCTCACTGAAAGGGTCTCCCCCTTCCACCTGAGCTCCAGCCTTTCCCTCATACCCTAGTTACAGAATTCTCACAGAATCCTCTAGAAGATACAGTCTCTTCCCTGTCTTGGACCTCCACACCCCAGAGACCTACTCAGTCCCAGGAGAGTGGCAGTCATTCACCCCTGCATCCCTGCATCCAGTCTCTTTGGGGATGGACGGTCCACAGACTCTGGGCTCCAGGTTTGACCTTGCCCCATCCCCAGCTTCCTTCCTCTCTTTCCTGGGCTGGGAGTCCTGCTACACCTGCCAGACACACACACACACACACACACACACACACACACACACACACACACAGAGAGAGAGAGAGAGAGAGAGAGAGAGAGAGAGAGAGAGAGAGAGAGAGAGAGCATGTCAATGTGAACCAGGGACTGGATCTTTACTCTGGTCCTCTAAAGCTCTGTCTGCCTCAGGCGCATGCCCTCCCTACCACCCCCAGCATACAGTAGGTGTTCAACATGTGCTTAGCAATGGCCCAGACACAGACATCACTGGAAGCTGCGCACAGCCTCTCCAGTGATCATGAATTCATTTGGTTGTCTCTGGTCACAGGCTCTTAGCACATTCTGTTCCTCGGCAGACAGGAACACTCCTCCCTGTACCTGTCGCCAAGTTAAACTTCCACATGAATTCTTCCCATCCAGCCCCAGATGCCACCTCTTCCAAGAGGCCCTCCCTGATCTGCACTTTAGGCCAGTGGCCTGACCCACCCTCAGTGTGAGCCTGCCTCTTTCTGTCTTTTGCATGGTGGTTACTGGCCTCCCACTCCCTCATCCCAGCACTGCTTCTCACTGGGGGAAGTGGCTGGCCTGGGCCCATGAGTGAGTCAGCAGAGTCCATTTCCTCTCAGGGCACTTTCTCTGCCTGCCTTCCTCAAGAGGGGAGGCCCACGGCAGAGCTCTTGGTGGCTTGTCCTGCCTCCTGCCTCACCTTACCCACAGACACTTCTAGCTCCTCATAACATCCCGTATCCCCCATAACCGTACCCCACCCCCAGGCCCTGCAGCTCTTGCCTCCGGTGTTCTGCAGGAGCTGTTCCTCTGTTTGGAACACAGTTCTCTAGATGGGTGAAGGTTCTCCCTCATTCTTTTTGCCATCTTTGTTTTTCCCAGCAAGACCTTTCCTGATAGATACCCCTGTTTAACCCTCTATCCACCACCCCAGCCCCACTCTCAGCCCCAGCCCCCACCTGTGTCTCTCCCCCAGCCAGGACACCTGTGAGCATCCTGAACACCTAGGAACTGTCCTGTCTGACTCCCCTCGGTTCTCCTCCGCTGCCTCTGCCACTGTGTGCTGTGGCCTCAGCAGGCAGCGAGGCAGGGCCTGGGTTCGAGTTCTGGCATTCAGAACTCTGTAAGGCTCCATTTTCTCATGAGAAAAGGAAAGGAAAAGATAGGACTGGGCAATGGCGTGAAAGTCCCCGTCTATCAGCCTGGAGGAAGGGTTGGATATTATATCCATTCACACGGGGTATAGTATACAGCCTTTAAGAAGAGCCACAGGTGGTTTAAACCACAAAGTTTGCTTTAAAATCTGTTTGTAAGCTGTCTTTCCTCTATAATTTGTTTTATATTATAACAAACAAACAAACAAACCAGGATGCATCCAGTATTTTGTTTTCTCTGCCCCCATCTCTGGCTTTAAAAGATTAGAAATTTGGCCGGGCGTGGTGGCGCACACCTTTAATCCCAGCACCTGGGAGGCAGAGGCAGGCGGATTTCTGAGTTCGAGGCAAGCCTGGTCTACAAAGTGAGTTCCAGGACAGCCAGGGCTATACAGAGAAACCCTGTCTCAAAAAAAAAAAAAAAAAAAAAAAAAAAGATTAGAAATTTGTTTTCAATTGAGATAAAAGGCACTTGTTACAAAGTAACGGTTTTGAGGCAGGCGTGCAGGACAAGCCTGTAATCAGTACATGGGCGGTGGAAGGGGAAGTAGTAAGGGTTGAAGGCTGTGCTCTGGTGTGTCACAAGTTCAAAGCCAGTCTAAGCTCCTGGAGACCCTATCCGGAAAAAGTAAAAATAGTAACTATTTTAAGGACCCCGTAAGTAACACACAAATAATCATCTCAAGTAACCATTTTGTCCTGTCACACACTGAGCATGCTCAGATCAGTTACAAACATTTCATGTTCACCCCTTCCCTACTCTGGGCTGTTGCTCCAGTCAGGGAAGCCCCAGTCAGTCAATCTCTATGGAGTTTTCATACCACATATTGCTCATAGATGGTGTGGTACAACACGTGGCCTTTTGTGCCCTTCAGTATGCACTATTCAGTAGCCCTTGTGACTCTTCCACACTGTAGCAGGTAGCTGTCTTTTTCCCTGAGTAAGTTCTATCTTATAGGCAACCACATCTTGCCCCTGTATTCACCCCAGGGAGCTCCGGAGTTCTTTTCTTATGCTGCTGTGGCTATGGCTGCCGTGAACATGATGCGAGTGTGAGTGTATGTGTGTGTGTGTGTGTGTGTGTGTGTGTGTGTGTAATTTTATTTTAGGTGCATTGGTGTTTTGCCTGCATGTGTATCTATGTGAGGGTATCAGACCTTGGAGGTACAGTTGTGAGCTGCCATTGTGGGTGCCAGGAATTGAACCTGGGTCCTTTGAAAGAGCAGCCAGTGCCCTTAACCACTGAGGCATCTCTCCAGCCCCTGCATAGATATTTTTGAGAGAGCTCTTGAATGCAAGACACACTGAGGGGCTTAGACCAAGATTCTGACTCATGAAAGCAGTGCTTTGTCCCCACAGACATCGTGGTCAGGGTTATTATTCCAGTGGGAGATGCGGAGGGGCCCTTCTTAGCTGTTGGCCCCAGGAAGGAAGGCTTGAAGGAATGAAAGAGCTCATGCAAAAGGCTGCGTCAGCACGCAAGGACTCCGCACAGGCTTGTGTGATGGGGCAGACTGTGTGGAGACACAAAAATAAGCCCCTGAAATGTCCTCTGCATGGTGGAGTCAGGCAGGGAAACTGAGGCTTGAAGGGAAGAGGGGATTTAGCAAGCAGGGACTCCACTTCCCTTCCCCAATTGACTCTAGTGCCAGGTCCCAAGGAGGCCATGTTTCTTTCCCATTGCTGAACTTCAGCTTGGACATGAAGGTTTCTGCAGGGAGATGTGGAGGCAGGGGACAGTTTATGCGTGTGTGAGTGTGTGCAAGTGAGTGTGTATATGCATGTGTGCATGTGTGTCCATGTATGTGAGTGTGTGTGAGTTTGTGTGTGTACATGTGAGTGTGTGACTGTGTGTGTGTCCAGGTATGTGAGTGTGTGTGTGTGCGTGTGTGCATGTGTGTACATGTATGTGAGTGTTGTGAGTGTATGTGAATGAGTTGTGCGTGTGCATGTATGTGAGTGTGTATGTGTGCATGTATGTGAGTGTGTGTGTGAGTATATGAGTGTGTGTGTGTGTCCTAGCAGAGTGAAGAGCTGGGAAAAGTGGGGAAGTACATGCAGAACCTTGGGGTGCCCACTCCTGGCTGAGTTTGTTCTATCTTGGGGACAGTCCCAATCACAGAACAGGATATTGGAGGGTGTGGTGTGTCCCCAGGTCTCAGTGACCTGGCTTGTCAAAACTGCCATTTACTGTATGTTTCTTTCTGATGGACAGCAGCCAGCTGGAGAGACAGCAGGAACTTGACTGAGTGGCCCCAGGGGTCAGTCAGTGGACTTTTCAGAGCTGTGAACAGGACACACAGAGGCCAGAGTGGGATCAGGGCTGGCGGGGGGTGGCTGTGGAGCACAGTGGGTCAGACCAGACATGGGGAGGGGTGTAGAACTGATGAGTGTCACACGGATGGCCTAGAGTCACAGGGAGGCCACCAGGTAGGAGCTGAGACTTGAAGAAGTTCATGTTCCTCTCCTGCTGGCACCTCCTCTCACCCAGCACTGCAGGAGGCAGGCAGCTGGCAGCTTCTCCAGAGATGAAGAGGAAGATGAAAGTCTGGGTGAAAGGATAGGAGGCCACTGGAGGCCACCTCTCACCTAGTCATGCCACTGCTAAGGGAACAACAGCCCTGTAGCCTGTACTATGGCATTTTAAAGAAGCCATGTTTCTTTCCCACTGCTGAGTGTCAGTTTGGACATGAAGGGTGCTTTAGGGAGATGTGGAGGCAGGGGACAGTTTGCATGCATGTGCATGTGTGTTTTTGTGTGTGTGCATGTATGTGAGTGTGTGAGTGTGTATGTGTGTGTAAGTTCATGTGTGTGCATGTATGTGAGTGTGTGTGTGTGTGTAAGAGAGAGAGACACACACACACACAGAGAAAGACAGAGAGAGACATAGAGAGAGAAAAGACAGGAGAGAGACAGAGAGAGAGAGAAAGAGAGAGAGGGGAGAGAAGAGAGACAGAGAGAGAGAGAGAGAGAGAGAGAGAGAGAGAGAGAGAGAGAGAGAGAGAGAGAATGAATTGGGAATTGATCTTGATCTTCAGGAGCCATCTACCTTGTGTGTGAGACCAGGTCTCTAGCTTACCAGAAGTTTGCTCTAGGCTAGGCTGGCCGGCTGGCAAGCTCTGGGGATTGGCCTGTGTCTGATGTTCCAGTGAATGAGTTTCAGGCACCACCATGCCTGGCTTTTCCGGGGTGCTGAGGTTTACACTTGGGTCCTCCCTCAGCACACACTCTATCTAGACACCATCTGTCTCCCTAGCTTGCCTCCTGCTCTGGTTTCAGCTCCATCCCTTCAGCTGGGGTGACCTGTCTGTCTTAGACCCTTTCTCAGGCTGCCCGGAGCATGTGCCACCTTCAAGCTTTGGCTTTTGAGTCCAGGTGGCTCACCTGTCACTATCAAGCACTTCCTGTTCCTGACTCTCAGGAGGCCAAGCAGCCATGGCTGGGGAAAGCCTACTTCAGGGGAGAACAGGTGTTTTGTGTGTGGCTTTGGATTTGTGGCACATCATCCTTAACCAAGATGCTCTGCCTCAAGTCTGTGCCATCTCTGTCTCCAGGAGGGGCTGGGGTCGCTTAACTCTCTCCTGGGGACGGTTCCTGCACACCCTGACCCAAGCTTCCACACCACCGTGTGAACACGAGCTGGGATTTCACCCTCCGGGTCTCTCTCTTCTATCTGGAAGACGCACACATTACGAGGCTCTCTCAGGGTGAAGCTTGGTGCAGCAACGGTGAGTGGTCCAAGGGAGGCAGCCTGACCACCCCGTGCAGCTGCCCCGCAGGGTTTCCGATTTCCCTTCAACTGCCTCCCTGGCCAGGCTGGATCCCCAGCTGGAGGAAGGATGAAACCGGGGGAGGGGGCAGACCCAGACAATGTGCACATTGAGCCTGTGCCAGGCCCAGTCAGGTTGGACAGATAGAGTGTTGGGGCAGGCCTGGAAGGGCCTGAGGCCCTGACACCGAGGGGCTTCAGGTTACCCTGGTGGCTCCTGGGGGCGGTTTTCTTTCTCTAAGGATTATAATTAAGTGAGCTATCAGACTAGACTGGGGCATGGCATGGTGATGTCAATCAGGAGGGGGTTTTGCCGTGTGAGCCTGTGACAATGAAAGGACAGGAGGAACAGTCACCAGGAGTCAGGGTGGGAGCAACAGTAACCAGTCCTCAGCCACAAGGACAGAAACAAAGGTACAGCCATGGAGGACCCTGCCTCCATACAGACCCTGGGGGCTCCAGCCTTGCTGTCCTAGCTCACAAATAGTAAATTGAGGCCCAGAGACACTTCATAACGGCTTCCTTGGTTTCCTTGGATGAGATACAGGGCAAGCAGTGTCTAGGACCACCCAGGCTTCCTCCCTCACCTCACATTGGGCCACTTTGAGTTGGTAGGGAGGAGCGAGGCCGGGGATGTATATTCCCTCCTTTTCCTTTGCATCAGTGAGTCAGGCCAAGGTCACTCTCCTCGGGGAGCATCGAGGCCTTGGGTCATGGTGGATATTGGCAAGGGCTCTGCGAGAGTTGTCCAGGCAGGACATCAAGAGGTGGGCAGAGGCAGAAGGCCCCTATGGGGACAAAGGTCTGAGCTTGGGAGCACTGTCCAGGGAATTACACTGCACTTCGGAGTTTCAATCTCAGCTCTGCTGGCCTTGCTGTGTGGTCACACTGTGTACCTTTGTCTGACCCCCCCCGAAGGCCTTGGGAGGCCAGCAGCAAGCATCACGCAGCACGCGGTGTCTGCAGGTGCCAGTGTCCACACTTCCTATGCATCTTCTCTGTACACAGGTCCTTAGCACACTTTTTCTCTACCCAGTCTGTTTCAGCTGCATCTAGCCTGCACATGGCAGGCGCTTGCTAAAGTATGTGCTGCAACTGCTGGACTGAATGTGTGTGCAGGGAAGAGTGGGGATGAGCAGCAGAGGGGTCTTGACCAGCTTCGTTCATGTTGCTGGAGGGCGAGGGCGAGGGTGAGGGTGAGGGTGAGGGCGAGGGCGAGGGCGAGGGCGAGGGCGAGGGCGAGGGCATCTCCCATTTGACACATGGGTATACAGACACAGAGAGGCCAAGTAGCTTACTTTAAGCCACACAGTAGCAAGTGGTGAGACTCAGTGGCTGGAAGACCTTAGCAGTGGGTCCCTCTGCAGCAGGAGTGCCCTGTGCATATTTTCAAGATGGGGATTGAGACTCCCAGAGGTGAGGCACGATGGTCTGCCCAGAACTGGACACAGGAAATGCTCAGGGCTGGCTGCAGTCGCCCAGGCTAGGCCCCTGCAGGAAGCATGGAAGATCCCAGTTGCCTCCAGCCTGTGCCTCTGGCCCATGCCTCAGCCTCTCTTCACCTAGCCTGACATTCAGGATGCTCTTCTGCCTGCTGGGGAGTCTCAGGCACTTCCCTCACAATAGTATCTCTGTCTACAGCTGCTTTTCATTCAAGCCCTTTGTGCTAAAAAGAAAAAAAAAGAAAAAGAAAAAAAGAAAAGAAAACTTGGCGGCACCCCCTCTCTTCCCTTCTCTGGGGGGGGAGAGCAAAGCTGCCACCCTCCCTCTGCCGAGGCCCAGAGACTGCCACGGCCTGTCCACTGCCACACAGTGTCACTTGGCATGTGGAAGGGAGACCTGCCTTGGCTTCTACGAGTGAGTCTCTGCAATGGCTGCTCCTGGCTTGGCCCTCCAAGTGCAGGAAGGGCAGAGGACTTGGGCAGAATGTGGCTTACGCCTTAGTTCCTACCCTGCTTGGCGTTCAGACATGGAGACCCCTCTTTGCTTCCCCTTAGGCTCTGCCACCCCATGTAACCCGTGGGGAAAGGGCTCAGAGAGGGGAAGCTGTCTCGGGCCCCAGTGGGGCTGCCTCGGCTAGCACCTCAATAGGCCCCTGGGAGGCCCGGGTTAGGGTGCTGGGGGATCCCAGGGGGAAGTGGGAGCCTGGGTGGGGCCAGACCTTGGAGCTGAGCCAGGCAGGAACAATGAGCCTCTGAGATGGTGGTGGTGGCCTGGGTGTGGCTCCTGTGAGCTGGGGCCACAGGCGGGCTGGGAGGCTCCAAGTCTTTGGCCTCCTCCAGCTTCAGTTGGGATTCCACAATGCTCTACTCCCAACTGGCGATCCACTGCCCAAGTAGGGGACAAAGCCAGCCTGGGCTAGGCCTGGGGTTTCTGTGTGCCCTGAGTCCTGGGCCCCAACAGCAGGTCAAGCTCAGTGCTTGGGCATCTCCTCTTGCCCACAGGTAGTCAGGAAGTGTGACTGGGCGGTAGGAGTGTGGAGGCTTCGGCACTTGCCCCATGGGGACAAGACACTTTGGAAAAGGGGGTCTTCAGATGGTCAGCTGTCCACAGAGGCGTGGACATACAGAGCAGAGGACTCGGGGGAGCATGGAGGTTTTGTGGAGACCATGTTCACCTGGACAGGCAAGTTAGATCTGAGGGGGTCTCCTGGCCTGAAAAGCCTGTACTTCATTGAACGTGGAACTGGGTGTGGAAACTGGGGGGGGGCAGACGGGCTTGCCCTGAGCAGCTGAGGTTTGGGGGTTTGCCTGGGACAGCATAGACACTCAGGGAACAAGAGCAGAAATAGTAGTGTGGGCTTTTAGAGTTGGCTGCTGGCACAAGCCCTGAGCCAGGAGGCACTGGTCCTCCGTTGACACTTCTTGACCCCCCTCTCTCCATTTTCCCTGTCCCAGGCTTCTCCCCTTTGCCTCCTTGTCCCATCTTCAATGACCAGAAGAGCAAAACCTGAAACCCTGACACTTCTCCTTTTCTTCTAGGTTCCAATGGGAGCTAAGGTACCACACGCGTCTTCCACATCACTACACCCTGACCAAGCAGGGGCTCATCTTTTATTGATCAAGACCGTATTTCATAGGCATCTCAGCAACACATCCCCTGCTCCCCCCACCCCCCGCTGTGTCTTGGTGACCCAGCCTTGCCCATCTCCCTGGTTTCTCCTCACTGGGTACGGTTGCCGGGCAACCCCCTCCAGGATGCTGGGGTCTCCTCTCTCTATCCCACTGCCCTCAAGCCTCTCAAACAGGTCCTCTCCTTCGGAGACTGGCCCAGTGTGTTCAGGCCCCTGTGGTCTCCTAGGCCCTTGTAGGGTCTGGCCGCTTGCCTGCCGGGTCAGAGGCAGACCCTCAACCCAAGCAGGGGCACAGTTGTTGTGTTTACCTTGGCTCAGAAGACAGCATTCAGCCCACAAATTCCATGTCCTCACCCTGGAGCCATCCAGCCACCCTCTCCCCAACCCCACACCCACAGTGCCCACAAATCCCTCTGGCTCTGCCTTCCTGGGGTTCTGGAAATCCCCATGGCTCCCCCACCGCTGCCTCACCTGGTTGGCCTTCAAGGCTTGTCCCTCCTAGACCAGCCCTTAGCCGGCTTCCTTGTCTCCTCCCCCACCATCTCCCACCCACACCCTCTCAACCTCAGGAGTCTTCGTAGAACCTGGTTAGTTCACCCTCTGCCCTGCTCCCGATGCTGCCATGACCCCTGCTTTAACTGCGGGAAGCTGGCCCAGGACTGGCCCTGAGCCCCGCCTCCTACTTCACCCTCAGACGCATTTCCTTGACACCTCTTGGTCTCTGTCTCTGTGGTGGCTTTGCCCAGAAAATGTGTTCTGGATCCTTCCATGATCCTCACAGGTATGTGCTCCAAGGTCTCCCTAAAGTGAGCCTGTTACCCTCTATTCTCACCCCGATGCTTCCTGCTGTCCCTGCCATCCTGTGTGTGGTGGTGTTCCCCCCCCCCCCCCGCAAGGTCTGTGTCCTCAGATTGAACCAGTTATTGTGGAACCGTGTGGGGACAAAGTGGCCCCTGTGCTGACGTCTGAGGACACTTTCCTTGCCACTGTCACCTGGACAATACAGCGTGGCTGCACACACAGCACTTACACTGAGCCAGACAGCAGAAAGCATCTATCAGGAATTCAAAGGGCTTGACAGAGCCAGGCATGGTGGTGCATGCGAATAGTTCTAGCCCTGGGGGGGATGAGACAGGAGGATTACCATGAATTTGAGGCTAACCTGTGCTACATAGTGAGACACTGTCTCAAAAACAATACTAACAATTAAAAACACGAACAACAAATAGACCTGTCTAGCAGGTTCTGCTCCCCCTTCACAACGGCCTAGAGTGCTGGGGCTGGAACGCAGCTCCCATAGAACCCAAGGACCTAAGAGTTGTTCTGGGTCCTACCTGCATGTGCCCCAGCCCACCCTGGGAGAGCTCCTGCAGGGTCTTGGGTGTCACTTTGTTCCAGAACACTGTGTGGATCAGGGGACCAGGGCACCGAGGAGGGTGGGGTATCCCAGGTAGAGGGGAAAGGAGTTGTGAGTCTGCAGAAGGTAACAGGACTTAGAACCTTCCAGATGCCCCTGGCTGGAGCTTGAGCTGTCTCCATCCAGGCAGGATGAGCTGAGAGGTGAGGAAGGAGGCATTTTGGGAGCCAGGAATGAGTGACAGAGGTGGCCTTATAGAAGCAGAGCAGCTACCAGGGTGGTAGGGCAGAGATGAAGGCCAAAGTGGGCTGTGGAGGAAGGGTGGGGTGACATATACATCCTATTCCTCCCCATCCATCCATCCATCCATCCACCCACCCACCCACCCATCATCCATCCATCCATCACCCATCCATCCACCCACCCATCTACTTATCATCCATCCATCCATCCATACATCATCCACCTACCCATCATCCATCATCCATCCATCCATCATCCATCCATCCATCATCCACCTACCCATCATCCATCCATCCATCCATCCATCCATCCATCCATCCACTCATCCATCATCCATCCATCCATCCACCCATCCATCATCCACCCACCCACATTCACAAAACACATAGTCTGGCCAGATGATGATTCCTCCTTCAGAGACATAAGCTCGGGATGACAGTGCACGGTGATGGGGGGTGAGGAAGGAGCTGAGCTGAGAACAGGAAGATAAACAGAGGCCAGGCAGACTGGAAAGATGGAACAGGGGTCCTCAGCATGGCCAAGGTCCTGTGGTGGAGACAGGAACAACAGCTGGACGGTCATGTGACTGCAGCCTCCTGAGACCTCTGCCTTTCACCCCAGGTACCCCAGCCTCCTCCCTGGGGTACAGGACACGAGGACAGGCAGCTTTTGCTTCCCTTTTGGGACTGTCCCAGGGCTGTGGTTAAACGGAAGCAGGGCCTCTATCCATCCCCACCCTGCTCCTTCCCAGCCCAGACTCTTCCCAGCTGACCACTGCCTCCTTCCTCTTTTCTCTGGGTGGGAGGAAATGGGTGGTGCCCTGGGGAGACCCCAGACTCAGTTTCTTCATCTGGCAAGGTTGGTGCAGCCAACATGTATGTATGTATGTATGTATGTGTATGTGTGTATGTATGTACAATCGTTCCTGGCTCTGGCCAAATCTGAATTGGTCTGACACAATTCTCTCTGGATCTCAGACAGCCTGTGAGATTCTGTCTCAAAATAAAATAAATAAAATAAAATAAGTTGTGTCTGACCAGTATAGTGGCACAGGCCTATACGTACAAACACTGGACAGGCTGAAGCAGGAGGATTATGAGTTTGAG
Source organism: Mus pahari (assembly GCF_900095145.1). NCBI lineage: Eukaryota > Metazoa > Chordata > Mammalia > Rodentia > Muridae > Mus > Mus pahari. The sequence continues at coordinate 150,031,505 of NC_034592.1, forward strand.
GCCAGCCCAAGCTGAGAGCTACTGTAAATATGAAACCAAAGTTCTGCAAGAAGGCTCAGTGGATGAAAGGTGCCTGCTGCCAAGTCTCGGGACCCGAGTTCGATCCCTGAGACCCACATGGCAGAAGGAGAGAACTAATTCTTACAAGCTGTCCTCTGGGCTCATACCTTAGCATGAACAAGGCCTTCTGACAAATAAGTAAAAATTAAAGAAGACGAAACCAAAACAAACAAAAGCTTTGCGTCCCGTCTGCATCAACTTTCCCCGATTCTTCCTTCCGCTCCTGGAGGGCACCTGGCACCACCACTGAGTGGGAGCAGCCCAAGTCCGTATCTAAGTGGCTTGGGAGACAGAGTCACAATTCTAAGGACTGTTGGTCCACATGACCACCCGAACACCGCGTTATCTGCTCTCTGTGGTGGGCTCACAACACACAATGATAATTTCAGACACAGATCCAGCCAGACATGGGACCAGCGACCTACTGGCGGGTAGTGGAGCAGGCAGAAAGGAAGGAAACAGCGCGTTACATGGAGAGGGACCAGTGGAGAGAGCTGGTGGACATGTAAGGGACCCTCAGGAGGCTTGGGGAGCACCAGGGGAGGCAGTTATAGGAGGCTGTACCCAAGTCTTCTTGATAGAATGTAAGGGACATGGAAAGTAGAGAGACAGATTAAGATGACCACAGTGTCCAGCTGGGCGATGACAGGGACTTGAACTCAAGAGAAAGCCAGGAGGAGCACAGGGCACGTGGCCAGGGCTGGCGAGAGTCCAGGCTCTGTCTTCCTTTCACACAACCAGTCACAGGCTGTGGGTCACTGGACTTTCCCTGGCACTGCTAAGAAGCCAGCATGCACTCTCCAGTCAGCCCTGGACCCCCTCCCTGAAGCAGGCTGAGCAGCTTCTGTTTCCCTACCTCAACCCTACCGTGGTCTGTACCCGACCCCATAGCCTGTACCCCTGCCTGCCTGCCTGCTGGGCTGCTTCCAAGTATCCCGGCCACAGGTAGACGTGATGGCCGGAAGGACCTCAACCAGTCTGCCTGTACCAGCCTCTCATGGTCCAGTGTCCCCACCATCCTTTTTGTCAGCATCCGAGCAAACAGATGTGCAGTTACAGAGATGCTGTGTTCTTCCTGGTGGTAGCAGCTGGAGGGTGGCTTTCAGCAAGTCTCTGAGGCTGCCTTGCAACTCCTGGGAAATCGAATCCTTATTGATTAGTCATGCCTGGCGTGGGCTTGGGCGTGAGGATGGAGTCTCAGCTGTCCCCCTTTCATGTCTATTTATCTAGTAGGGCCTCCATCTACCTCTCCCAAGATACCTTAATATCTTCAAGCTTCACAGGCAACAATTATCTGGGACTTTGAAATGACAACTGTGGCCACAATGTCCCAGAGAAGAGAAACTTGGGGCAGGTTGCATCTCCTCACAGCAACTGAACGTGTGTGTGTGTGTGTGTGTGTGTGTGTGTGTGTGTGTGTGTGTGCACGCGCACCCGTGCTAAGCTGCAAGATTCAGAATCACGCAGCTGGTAAGTGGCAGAGCTAAGATTTGAACCTAAGACCCCGGAGTCAGAACCGGCGGGTGGCATAGTAGGCCAGGGAGGGGAAGGCGCTGCCGGGATCACCCTGTGACTTCATGCCTCACTTCTGCTTTCTGGCCAGTGTGCTCAGTACACAGGAAGCCTGGCGGGGACCTCCCTTGACTGTCCTGTCTGCAGCCGGGTGGACATGGGGTCCAGGCCCCACTTCCTGTGTTGTGCAAGATGTGGCATTCCCTTCGTGGAACAGGCAGCGGCCCCAGGGGATGGGTGCAGTCAAGGCCCGGAGTTACCAGTCACAGGCCTGGCCTCGGCCCCCCGCCCCTTCCTTTTACTCCTCTGTCAGCCTTGAGCAAGAGACTAGGGGGTCTTTCCTGTCACAGTCTGTCCCCGATGAAACAGGCTAAGGCTAGGTGGCCACGAGTGAGCCTTAACCACTCAGCAGCTTTATCAAACCTCACCACAAACCCTACCTTGCGAGGCATCATTCGACACAACCCCTTTTCTCAGATGGGGAAACTGAGGTCCTGGGCATGGAGCAATCTGCCCAAGGTTATGGTTGTGCTGTGTGTCCTGATGACTACCATGCCCCTTGGTGAACACCGTCTTAGGCATCGGGAATTGCAGAGGGAACACTTGATGCTCTCTGGGGACATCCTGAGGACACTCTTTCTCTCAGCATCATTTTCCCTATCTGTTCCATTTCTAGCTGTTTCTGTCAGTATGGAGGAGAGTGACAGAGGCCACACCTAGAAGCCAAGGATCCAGGGACAGCGGGGTGTCCACACTTCAGGGATGGCGGGGTATCCAGTGGGCAGTGTTGGACACTTCAGCCTCATGGCTTGGGCTGTGAGTAAGGGACCCCAATGACAGAAGTGGGTAAAGACCCTTGTTCCTCATCTTAGACCTTCTCAGAGGTGCCTGGGGACAGAGTGGCAGAGGGGCCTCCTCTGTGTCACCACCTTACTGCTGACGCTGTCATTCATTGCCTAGCAGGCCCAGCTGGGGTCAGCTGAAGCCAGAGGGGAGGCTTCAACGCTTCAATGTCAGACTGACTGAGTCAGAAGCCTGTGTGGCCACCAGCATGACCTCCAGAGCTGACAGGTGACCAGAGAGGAAGGGGACATAGATGGTGCTGGCCTGCAGAGGGTGAGGCACAACCAAGGCTTCTGGGATGGGGTGAGAAGCAGACAGAGTCAGGTGACAGGTGGCAGGGCAGGAGACAGAGGTCAAGAGGAGCCGCCGTGAAGACAGCACCGTGCCCATCCCCTCCTGGCCCTGGGAGCCACGGGACCATGGATGAAGTACTGGTTGGTTTCAGAGCAGGAGAGGGGCAGTCAGAGGGACAGTGTGCAACTTACTTCACGGACAACACCTCGTTCCACTGGTCACCGCAGCCAGGCCACCTGCCCTGGGATCTTTATTGACTTGTTCTTGTGGCAAGGCAGTGGGGACCGTGTGACTCCCTTTCCCCAGGGAGGCCTTGTGCCCCGAGAGAGGGACTTCTCCCACCCTGCAGAGCCAGCTCTGGTGCCACCTGGGGCCTCACACCTGAGGTTCCTTTCCTTTCCCCCACAAGTCTCACGGCCCATGCTGGCTCGGCACCACAGCCTGCCTGCGGCAAATTCTCCTGCCTCTCCTCTTGCTCTTCTAGGACATGGGGTTTCCACAGAGCCCTCCGGGGGGGGGGGGCTCCGACTCTCCGAGCAGGCTACAGAGGCTGCAAGGCTCTGTGCCCTAGCTCTGCCCTCAGGCTCTTGATCTCACCCTCTCCTCACAACCACACTCACCTCACCCTTGACCCACCATGCTGCCCCAGGACCTTTGCACATGCTGGTCCCCCAGCTCTATCCAGGTCGCAGTTCGCAGAGGTTCTCCTTTGACCAGCCCTTCTTGCCTCCTACCTAGAACCTTCCAGAAATTATCTTCTTGTTTATCCAGTGTCTCCTCCATCTCCCGCTCTGGAATTTTACTGTGGCACAGGTTGGGGACCTGGGTGTTTTGCTCTTGGCTGCATACCCACCTCCCAGCACAGCCCCTGCTGCCCTGTAAACACATGGGAATCAGGGACTGTATGCTTCTCCCCGAGCCAGTTCTGCATGTTGTCTGCCCACACCTCTGCTGCTCTCTCAGGCATATTCTCCCCTCCCTTGCTTGGTGTGTGTGCTATGGGACAAGTTGTTCTCCTCTTGTGCAATGTGTGTGTGGGGTCTCTGTGGTACCTGCAACCCCGGGGGTGGTGCTGGCCAATCACACAGGGTAGTTGCTTTGTAAAGAGAGTGTGGACAGGGGTGGAGCACAGGAGGTCTCCAGCCTGCCCACCTCCAACTCCAGGGTCAGAAACACTATCTACCCTGGTCAATGGGCAGTGGTCCGGTGCCTGCCGCCCCGAGTTGAGCAGGGCGCTGTCCATCCAGGCCTGGAGGCTTTCATTCCTTGTATTTTCCTGACACGCATAGCACGGCTTTTGTGGCTGGGGTGGGGGAATCATAGGTTTCAGGCTGGACAGATAACCAGGCTCCAGGAAGCCGAGGGTGGGAGGGGCCTCTGCCAACCCCCCTGAGGTTCTGTGCCTTGCCATGATCCTGATTGTAGATCAGTGGTTCTCAGCCTTCCTAACACTGTGACCCTTTAACACAGTTCCTCATGTTGTGGTGACTCCAGCTATGAAATGATTTCCGTTGCTACTCCGTAACTGTAATTTTGCTACTGTAATGAATTATATTGTCAGTTTCTGATATGCAGGAGATTGGATATGTGATCCCTCTGAAAAGGTCAGACTTGATTACCAGAGGGGTCAAGACCCACAGGTTGAGAACCACTGCCCTAGGCTCTTCTGTCTTCTTCTGCCATCCCTTCCCATCCCCCTCTACTCTCCAAACTATAGGCTTCAAAGCTATAGGCTGCTGCCCGTCCACTGCTCCAAAATACATCAAGTGTCCCCACGGCTCCCAAGCCCCACCCACACCTCAGCTCTGTCTAGTCCCTCCTCTCTCTCTCTCTCTCTCTCTCTCTCTCTCTCTCTCTCTCTCTCACACACACACACACACACACACACACACACACACACACCTTCTGGGCATACAGGCCCTGTCCTTGAAGCTGTTCAAGCTCATGTTGCCCAGGGCCTTTGCACTGGCTGCTGCAGCCACTCAGAACATGCTTCTCTCAGGTGCACACTACTTCCTTGGTTTCTGTGGGTGAAACTTTCCCTGAACCCCTTTGTAGCTGTCTCCTGTCTCGGCACTCTGTTGTGTTCCCTGGTAGGACCACCCACCCCAGGTGCTCTGTACCCCTGGGTACCCTCCCTATAGGTTTGGCATCTCTGCCAGAGGTTAGGGTCTGCTTTGTTCTCTAATGAGTTCTGGCTCGCAGTAAGCACTCAGGCAAAGCTTTGTTAAGTGATCGGGTGACAGACTGGATGTATCGATGGCAGATAATGACTCTGGAGTCTCACAGAGGTTGGACCTGAGGCCACACAGCTGTCTGAGGAGGAGGAGCCAGTTTCATCAGGACTGGCACTGACTCTTGGGAACGACTTCAGGACAATGGCACGGAGGAGAGTCACCAGATCTCACTCTGAGACCCAGGGTCCCCCAGAACCCCCAGCCACAGCCCCAGGCTGGCAGGGCTCTGCTTGGCCCTCCCCCGAGCCCAGGCACCCTCCAGGGTTGGCGAGTTCTATTTTGAGCCTCTGGTCTGAGTACTTAGTGTTCTATCGGGCGGCGTGGCCAATGCTGAGTCTGGGTGTGGCTGTCACCCTATCTGGGGCCCAAAGGCCAGAACCTATGGCTGCTGAGGCTTTGGTCTCAGCTGGCTCACGACCCAGCTCTCTGTCCAGCTGATCCCATCCAAGCCCTGCCTGGTGCCTTCCAGGAGTGGCTTCGGGACACCTACCTGATGTCCATTGTTCCTCTTCCCCCACTTGATTCCTGACTGTGTGACCGTCGGCTGCCCACCTCACCTCTCTGGGTCGCTCTGTCCTTGTCTGGGGACAGAAGGAGCCCCATCTCCTGAGATTTTGGCAGACTCTGTGTGATAGGCTTGAGCAGCCCCAGACCCAGTGAGAAGTTCAGGAGAAACCTGGTTAAGAGAACCCCATCACCAGCAGGCTGAGGTTTATGCATGACCGTGGCTTCCAAGGATGATGGTGTGAAGAATTTTCTGTACCTCATGTCTCCCCTGCCACCTGTCCTGTCTGTGCCAGTGGCCGATGACCACGCCTCCTGCTCCTTCGCGTCTCCCCTGCTTGCTGGCTTCCTGGTCTTTCATTGCCTCTGCTCTCAGCAATGTCCCCTGAGCTTACTACAGTGCCTGGCACACAGTAGGCTCTTTGTAAATGTCAAAAGAATAAATGAATGACCCCCCCCGGGGGAGGTGAGCCTTGTGATCAGTCCGGGAGAGGGTGACCCGGATGCACTTTTAGTTGATGTCAAGCTTCACGCAGCTACACGGGTTGACATCTCCCTGTGTCCAGAAAAGGATATCACCTTTCTAATGTTATACAGCATCAGAGCAGGTCCAGCTAGCCAGAGATGGGGATGAGAGTGGAAGAGACACATTATGTTCATTTACAGAGAGTGGGGGGCTTAGTGGTGACTGTGGTCTGCTAGGGACTGGGGGCTACAGTATCCAGTTCTTCCAGAAGAGGCAGGGTGGAGGACAGAGAGTTAGGCTCTGATCCCTCTGGGGTCCCTTGGTCTCCAGCTTGGTCCCCAGCACAGTCTCAGTTTCCCTTCCTGAGTGATTGTTCTGATGCACAGGGACTAGGTACAGACCTGGGTGGGGGCTGAGGGTGGGCTTGTGGGGTCCCCTCTGGGGTTTGACAAAGAATCTGATAGATCATGAAGCCCAGGATTTTGCCTCATCCTCCACACCTCAGGAACAGCCTGAGCCCAGCACAGCTTAGTGGTTAAGACCCAATTTCAAGACCCAGGTTCAAATTGTAGGTTTGCTACGTTCCCACCCTCAGGACCGTGGGTATTTGACCTCTGAGTGAAGGGGTGGCTTCGGGAGTGTGTGTGTGTGTGTGCACGTTCATGCGTGTGTGCACGCACGTATGCAATCGAGCCAGAGAGAACCTCCCTAGCCTCCTCATTGTCTCCCCCTCTGCCTGGGGCCTCTGATTTGCTGCTGGCCTTTCCCAGTGGCCCCAGGCCCCATCAGTGCTGCTGTCTGGGAAATAGCAGCTTTGATCCCTGGGGTCCTCTGCTGCTGTCCAAGACCCCTGAGCCTTCTCAGTGTCTTCTGCTGCTGGGTGGCCCCTGGGATGGGGTGTGACCGTCCCCAGGCTCTGCAGCAGAGGGCTGCTGTGCTGTTTGCTTTACAGTTCTTGCCTCCGCCAGGGTGGCCGGCAGGAGCTATGATCTTAGCTTGATCTCGCAACTTCCGTGTCCCCCTCTACACTAACGGCCCCCATTCTCACTTGTCCCCCTCTACACTAACGGCCCCCATTCTCACTTGTCCCCTATCTGATTGCTTGTCAGTCTGGACCTTTCGGATTCTTCCACAATTTGTCTGTGTCCTCTCCTCCCGACTCCCAAGTTTCACCTGGTCTGGCTTGGCCTTCACTATCCCTGCTCCTTGGTGGTCACCAGTCACCACCAACCCTTCAGTGGCCTCGTTGCTGCTCTGCATGAACTCAGGGCCTTTGCACAGTCTGTCCTTGCTAGAGTCCCACGTCTTCTCTGTGTTCACAGGGTGCGTCCCTCTTTCTTTCTAAGGTCTCAGTTAATGCCACTTCTTAACCCTGTCTGTCCTGTGTTCCCTGCTACCGACTCCCACTGTCAAGCCAAGTTTTCCTCCGAGGGTGCTGGAGTCCCAGAGGAACTGCAAAAGGTATGCAAAAGTCTGAAGTGTCACCAGAGCGACATGTAGATGCAGTGGGCTGGGGGAGAGCTGGCTGGGGCCTCTGGGAGTGACCTCAGGAAGCTGTGTCTCTCTTGACCCAGGAATCTACAACAGCTGTAGGAGGCTGCCTAAGTGGACCGGCTATTTGACAGATGAAGAGCAAAGGCTGAGAAGTCGCTTCTATGCCAGGAACATGGAGAAGAGGGTGTGTGTGTGTGTGTGTGTGTGTGTGTGTGTGTGTGTGTATTCTAGCAGTCACTCACACTTCAGTCTGAATGAACTTTCCAGATTCTTGGTCACCTGGTGACTTGGTGGCTTCTAGATCTTGTAGGTCCTGGGAGACAGAGAGAAGGCAGGGCGGAGCTTAGGGTGGGGCCAGGATCTTTTAGCCCAGCCTTTGCCCTGGCCTGGTTCCCTACAGGGCTCAGGATTGCACAATCCTGCCACCCACGGCTGTGACCCAGGGGGCTGACACACTCTCTGGGAGCCACCCCTAGACCATGCACCCTGGCTCTATGTGCAGGGCCCCTGTCAGCATGAACACACCCCAGAGTAGCCTGACATTTCCTGGCTGTGTGACTCTGGGCAAGTCACTTCCCCTCTCTGAGCCTGGAGTTCCTCTTCTGGTACTGAAGATAGCTTCCCTGCCGGATGCTGGGAGGTGTCTTTTCTTCTGCCACTTGGGAAGTATGGCCGTTCTTCAGCAATGCAGGCATATTCCACCTCGGGACCTTTGCACGAACCCTTTCGTCTGCCTGGAAGCCCTTTCCCCAAAGAGTTAGCCCCTGCACCCGGGCCCGCACTCCTTTCTTGTTCTGTGTATCTCCATAGCTCTAACCACTGCTATAGGCTCGGTGACTTTGCTGGCATGCCCATGTCCCCAGAGCCAGCTCCATTTTGATCCCTCTTGCTCACTGTCGGGTCCCCTGACCTCTTGAAAGACTCGGCACAAGAAAGTCACCAAGAAGAGCTGGAGACTGAATGAGGGATGAATGGAAGGCACTTGGCTCCGCACTGGCTCCAGGAAGCTCTCATCCCAGTGCCCTGTGGTGGAGGAGCTTTCCACGGCCCCCTCCCAGCATTCCCTGAGTCCAGCGTCTTCCAAGCTAATCCTCCCCGGCCAGCCGCTGCCTCTCCCAGCTCCTGCTTCCCCCACAGTGTGGTCCTGGGTCAGGACGACCTCTGGGGCATCCAGGCTGAGGGCAACTCTCAGCTCCAGGACCAAGGCTAAGGCTTCTGGGAACAGAGAGCCAAGCAAGGTTCAGGGCTGCCTGCCCAGGGCCACCAGCTCTGGGTGCTTTCTAACACATCGTAGGAGGGGCCCCATTACTGCCAGCTGGGGACAGCAGAACTTCACTGGGCAGAGGGGCCTTGCCTCAGGCCTGGCCTCTGGGGCTTCTTTGCTGTTTACAACACGGTCCTGGTCTTGATGCTGGCTTTCTGGAGCCTGTGGCAGGCTTTGGTGACAGGTACCATCGTGGCTGTCTGGTGGCTTGGGCTCATCATCCCACACTCCTTGTCTCAGTTTTCTTTCTTGGAAGGACAAGGCCAGTCCTGCAGGTTCTGAGGTCCCCAACCTGCTCTGGGCCTGGTTCCCTGTCTGTGGTGGCCGGGTCCCCAGCTCCCCATGGCCCGCAGAGCCCCTCAGTGGTAGCTGCCCTGTCACCCTCCCTCTGGGTCTCCTCCGCCTGCTGGCCTCACTCACTTCTCGAGAACCAGCTTGTTTTTGTTTTCTGTTTTTACTGCTCCATAAGTGAGTCACAGGCCTGATTTGATTTAATTTCGTCGTAATTGTTATCTTTTCGACCTTGTTTTTTTCCACTCTGTTACTCACGAGACCACAAAAACCTAAACAGGACGGGGCCTTCCCTGACCCGAGGCCTAGGCCCAGGGTCAGCAGCTCCTGGGCACAGGGTGGGCTCCCGGGGGCAGTTCTGGCTGTCGCCTCTCTCTTGTGGAAGCTATCTGGAGCTCCAGGCTGCTGCCAGCGTCTTCCTCAATGAGGTTCACCAGGAGAGCCGACTTGAAAACACCTCAGGCCCAAGAGACGAGGTGACACCATGGTTGAGGCGAGGAGCTGGGGACAGACGCCTCTGGGGGCGGCACCCTGAGCCGGCATGCCGCCCAGATTTTTCCATGTATTAAGAGGAACCAGAAGTCTGAGGTCATGTGTGAAAACTCCTGATTTTTCAATGCTGGCCAGCAAATCAAATTAAAAACAAACAAACACAACTCCAGTGTGTGCCTCTACGTGGCCTCCTTGGACGTTTCTGGCTTAGAAGTTTCTAGAAGAGTTAGCCTTGTCGCTCTCTTGCCCTCTCAGCCACAGCCACCACTCCAGAGCACTAGGGTGTCTCCTGAACCCACAGCCACCCATGTCCCTGGTCACCAGGGTGAGGGGTTGCCTCCCGCAGCCTCTGACCTCTGGGGTGACACCAGCCTTGACCAATGCCCCCAGCACCAGGCCAGTTATGGCTCCTCCCGTTCTCTCTTTCTTTGTGTGTGTGTCCTGACTGTTTGAGAGAATTTTCCATGAGATAATGTAGATTCTTTGTTATCTAAAAACCAGGGTATTTTGACTGTGTGTATGTCTGTGTTTGTGTGTGTGCCTGACTCTCCTCTCTCTCTCCTCTCTCTCTCTGTTTCTGTCTCTGTCTCTGTCTCTGTCTCTCTCTCTCTCTCTCTGTGATGTTTCAAAAATGGGGCAGGAAATCCTTCAGTCATTTTATAAACTGAAGATTCAAGGCTAGCCCCGCTGGGGTGGGGGCAGAGTGAAGGAGTCCCATGAACTGCAAAAGAAGAGACTCTCAGGGTTGAAAGGAGCCCAAGGGCCACTTCTGGGGGCCTGATGCAGCCCCCTAGATTCCATTTCAGTATCTCTGCAGCAGGGTTATGACATGGACACCCGGGCCTCACATCCTGCTCTCTCCTGCTCTCTGCTGCTCCTCAAGTCTGGGGACTGCAGATGGCTCCCTGTGGGTGGAGGGAACCACAGGCTCCTAGTGCACAGAGCCTGGCTTGGATTCCAGATGTTCAGGAAGCTCAGGACGTCGTCACATCTCGTGTGGCAACATTCTTCTTCATCCTTCTCCCTATCTCCAGGATCTCATGTGGCTCAGGCTAGCCTCAAACCTGCTAGGTAGCCGAGGATTACCTTGAACTCCTGACCCTCCTGCCTCTGTATCTCAAGTGTTGGGATGATAGGTATGTGCTGTCACAACTGGTTCTGTGGCCCTGGGATCAAACCCAGGGCCTTGTGAACACTCTACCAGCTGAGCTACAACCCAACTTCACACCTGTGGCTTCGTTTTCATTTGAAAAGTCTCGTGCTATGTGTGTGTGTGCAATTATTTCCTGCTACCAAGTGATGTTCAGGGATTCCATTCAAATTGTCAGACTCAGTGACAAGCACGCTTACCCAGTGTGCTATTTTGCCAGCTTCAGACAGATTCTTACGTGCTGAGCAAGTGGCTTGAGGACTGAGAGTCTGAGACCCTTCTCTGGCCGCCCACTCCTCTCCTGAGAAGGACCTTTGCAGAGGGTGGGAAGCCTGGGCTCCAGTCTGGGTTGGGGTCAAGCGTGTGGTGGGAGTGGGGTTTGAACGCAGCTGAGAGCCATTAGAGTCTTCTAGGGGCTGGAGGAGCAGGGTGGGCACAGCCTAGCCTGGTGTCCGGGTGGGGGGAGTGAGGGGGAGGCTGAGAAAGGACAGTGGGGCTAATGGACAAGCAGAAAGAGGCCAGGCTAGACCCAGAGCAAAGCTGGGAGCACACCTCCATAGCTCTGTAGTGTTAGCGAACCTGCTTCCCTAATGCCTGGCTGCCGTCGCTGGCGTATTTACCACAGACTCGGGTTCTTGTCTGCCTGGCGACAAGTGTTCTCCAAGGCAGATTGCCCACAGACGACACAAACATTTTCACAAACCCCGGGTGGGACATCGTGTGTCAAATTGTGAAGGTTGAATGGATTAAATAGCAATTTAGTGATTTCAACTTTTTAGGCTTCATTAAGGATTTTAGAGGTGGGAATTCTTCTTTTACCCTAAAGCTCACAGAGCCTTCTGCTCCACAGCCACGGAAACTCAAGGTGATGCGTGGAATAGCTGTGTGTAATGGCAGTGACAGAAAGAGGGAGAGTTCTGCCCGGCGGCTGGGGCACTTGCTTTCTATGGGAGCATCTGGGCGGGCTTCCTGGAGGAGGAAGCTTGCGATGTGTGGCATGCAGACCAGCCAGAGGTGCTGATTCCAGGCTGAGCTGTTGCACATGGCGGGCAATGTCGGCTCCTGAGGCCGAAGACAAGGCCCACGTGGGCCTGGCCAGGCTGTGGAGCAGGGTGCATGGATGGCAGATGGTGACCAGACGTGTTTGAGCAGAAAAGGGGATGTGGCGTCCACCATGCAGTGAGGGGACTGGGTTGGGAGGAGGATGCCACGGCAGTGGCTGCTGCTGGCTGCATGACGGAGCCTGCAGGAGCAGGTATGGCTGACCACGCTTCTTATTGAGGTCCATTGAGGACTCTTTGACCCCATCTAACAGGTCCATCTTAGGTCAAATATGAGTGCAGGGCCTTCAGAAGACCTGGCCCCACAGGGAAGGCTCGGGGAGGGGGCCAGCTCACTCCCTCTTCTTGTCTGTTGCACAACAGGATACAGAGAACAGAGACGTCAAACCATCACACCCAGGGTTACACAGCCAGGAACCACACAGCAGGATTTGAGCTCTGACCCCACCTAGGCTGGGTCTCCATGATGTGAACGCTATACCCATTCCGTTTATTGGGTGGTAAACTGAGGCTGTGGAAAGCGGAGTTACTGGTGTGGGGGGTCACAGAGCAGGCGTAGGGAAGTAAAGGTTTGACTGTCCAAACCCATTAACTCTGGAGCCTGCTCTGTCCCCAAATAGAGTGACTGTTTCTCTTTCTCAGATTGTCACCTGAGAATGGGGTCAAAAATGGTGCCTATCTGGTGTCACTGACCTCTACTGGAGCTTTTAATCACAGTGCCCGGCACTTAAGGTCTCTTAAACAGAGATGGGCCATGAAGGTGGCTGCACATTGAAGCCACACGTTCACAGAGGCTTACAGTAGGTGCCAGGCCACTGTGACCGTGGAAGGACACCCCTGGACCCAATCCTGTTTCCTTCCCAAATTGCCTTCCCCCCAGTTTCCCCGACCCCAACAAACTGCCCTGAGAAGGTTGGTTAGGAATGGGGGCGAGGCTGGGGGAGGGTAGTGTGGGACCTGAGCTCGGGATGGTGAGAACAGAATGCCAGGTCTGAGCCCTGGCCCGGCTGTGCGACCTCTGGCTAGGGCCTTGCCTTCTCTGATCAGGCCTTGCTTTCCCTTCTCATCTGTCGTGCCTGGACCAGGCTAGCCTGGGAGGTGCCAGCTTCAAGCAGGGCCAGGGGCTGCTGCTCTGTCCCCTTGGCCGCCAGCCCCCACCTCCAGCCTCCAGAGCTTCAGGCTGTACAGAGGAGGCAGCCAATCTGTTTACTGAACCGGCTGACCCCTTCCGGGAACACGGCCCAAGCTTCCCAGAACTCGGGTATTAATGACCCGGAGCCACATGACGGAGCATGACACAGCATTTTTTGGGTGCAAGGCAGAGCCCAGAGGGGCGCGTGGGGGCTGTGGCCCAGCCTCCAGCCTGGCCAGAGGGTGAGTCACCCTGGCCTGCTGCAGCTCCCTCCCTGGCCACTTACTCCCTCCCCCAGACCGCACGTCCCACCTTGGCCAGGGCCACCCAGGACCCCTCTCAGCCTTTGCCTTACTGAGAGAGCCGAGGCTGTGGGTGCCCGGAGTTGCCCACTGGGACCTCAGAAGGGGCTGCACATGAGGCCCTGGCCTTCCTCCAGAGCTGGCTATTGGCAGTTTAAACTTCCAGAAAAGGGACAACTGTACTCCTGTTTGACAGATGACAAAACTGAGGTTCATGGAGAAGGCACAAGTCCTGAATGTGGGGCAGGACTGGATTCATGTCAGAAAAGATCCTTTCACAGTGGGGTCGGGGGTGGGGGAGGGGAGAGAGGACTGAGGCATGAGCCCGAACCCAGAAAGCCCCCAGCTCAGGCCTGCTTTCTGTAGGCTGCACAGCTGGGCACGTAGACATGTGCACTGTGCCTCAGCTTCCCCTGCGGAGGCACTTGGCTTCTTGATCTCAGGAATCCCCGAGGACAGGTGACAATCTAGCCGAAAGCATCCCACCCAAGCAATTACCAGTGTCCTGAGGCCCAGGTCTTGGAAGCCAGGCTGGGGTCACCATAGGCCTCATCCCCGGGGCATTCTGGGTCACCCGGGGCAAGGTGGGGGCGGTGGTTTTTATAAGGCTGGGAACCAGACAGGTGTGGGGTGCAGAGGGGTGCCTGCTGGCAGGAGGGGGCCAGGTTGGGGGACCGGGGACTGGAGGTGTTCTTTGATTCTCTTCGCTTTATTAGCAGCCATTGCTTGAGCACCTTCTGTATACAGGTCTCCCTGTTGTTGGGTAGATTGGGCGGCAACAGTGGGGGAGGGGAGCACGTGGCTAGCAGAATATTTTGGCCCTGGGCTAGGACTATGGTGGACACATCAGAGGATAACAGGATGACAAGCTGTGGGTGAGGCCTCCTGAGGTGACTTCCATGGACAGTGAGTGGGGCGGCTTCCCAGCAGGAGCCTGTGTGCATAGCCAGTGTGAAGGCTCTGGGGGAGGCAGGGGACTGGGGTAATTGGGAAAGACAAAGGAGGATGCTGGGGGCTCGAGGGAGGGATGGTGACAGTGTCCAGGGCCCAGCGCACAATGAGTGGCCACCACGCGAGCTCGTGCGTGCTGGGAACACAGCAGGACTCGTCTTCTCTGTCCCCCAGGGCCAGGACATGCCACCCTCGAGGCCAGAGACAGGTAGGTAAGAGAGACCCAGCAGGGAGACCCATTCAGGAGTCCACTGAGAATTACAAGGTCAGAGGCAGCCAGGGCGATGACCCAGCAGGGTGGGCAGGCCTTCTGTAGCCAAAAGCTGCGGCTGTGGGCAGCATGGACAGTTGCCACCAAGGACCCCCTGCTGTGAGAGGAGCCGTCCCCAGAAGAGGAGAGGCAAACACAGAGGCCCTAAAGAGGTCAGGCAAGAGTACTCCACTGCTCGAGAGCTGGGAGAACTCAGAGAGGCGGGGCAGGGTCTCAGTTCCCAGGCTGGAGTCTGGGGCAGACCTACAACTGTAGTCCCAGGTTAGAGATTCGGGTCCTCCACATGGACTGGGGCAGGCACCTATCCACACCGCTGTTGGGCATAGCTGGAGTCACAGCACGTTTGGAGAGGGGTCAGAGACGGAGGGGGCAGCAGGGTGGAGGGGCAGGAGCCATCACAAGGGTGCATCTTGATTCTGTGACAGCAGTGCTGTGTGTCTCCTGTGAGTCACCTCACCTCTCTGAGCCTTAGATCTTCATTAGTGAACATATTCCGTTCATTATTTAGTTCATTCATCTTTCACTTTTAAAGTTTTACACGTATTTATGTGTGTGCACGCGCAGGCGCGTTTGTATCCCATAGTACGTGTGTGTGGAGGTCAGAGGGCAACTTGCAGGGGTTGAGTCATTCACCTCCTAGGTCCCAGGAATTGGACTCAGGTTGTCAGGGTCGGCGGCGGACGACGCCTTTGCACAGCGAGCCATCTCGCCAGCCCTCACTCAGTATTTTTTTTTTTTTTATGTGCCGGGCATTGGGCTGGGGACAGGGCATGCAGGGAGGACACACTCCCTGCCTGTGTGGGCTGACTGGGGCCGTGGTGTGCAGTGGTTAGGGATGTGGACTCTGGGGACAGAGAACCTAGACCTGTTCCTGCTTCAGCGGCTCTCAGCTGTGTGGCTTCTGACCAGTCGCTTTACCTTCCTGAGCTTTCTCTGTAATTCAGGGTTAATTACGTTATTCAGTTTGCGGGGCTACAAACGAGTTCACGTAGGAAGCATGAGCCTGACACACAGTGGTACTCATCTGTGTCCAAATGGAGAGAGAGGGAAGATAGACAGAACACAGGTGAGCGAGTGTCCCATGGTGGGAGGGGACAGGAGCCGGCTCAGAAGACCAAGTGGGTACACAGTAAGTGCTCAATAAATGCCTATCTTTCTTGGCTTGCTTCTCATCCAGCTTGGATTGTGAGGCCTGAGATTTGGGAATCTGCAGAAGATAGGAAGCCAGGCCTGGCTTATCCAGAAACGTAGGGCAGAACTTTGGGGCCACCCCACCCCTCACACACATACTGCACCCACAACGCTCCCCGAACCCCAACTGCATCACCCTCACAGCCTGGGTGGCTAGGGCGAGCCAGGGCCTGCCTGGCAGGTCCCCATAATGGCACTCATTACACAGGTGTCTGGCAGTGCAGTGAGGAGACTTGGGCCCCAGGGGCCGCGTTCTCATGGCATCCGGCCAGCCACCGCGGGCCCTTCCTCATCCTTCACGGGCCTGTGTCCAGGAAGGGCAGCAGGCGGGGGAACGGGGTTGGCGGGGGGCCAGCTGGCAGCCCACAGAAGGAGGGAAAATTGAGAAGTTTGGGTGCCAAAGGCTGGCGAGGGGAGGTGGGTGGGGGTGCAGGTGCGCAGGGACGGTGATCCAGGCAGGCAGAGGTGAGAGGTCACCAGGCCGCTGCCGCCAACTATGACACTCTGGGTCCAGCACTGCTCAGTCCAGTCAACCCACTCATGGGGTGCCCACCGGTGGCTCTGCTGTGCTGGCTGAGTCTGAAGCCCTGGTTTCTGCCGTTAACCAGCGGTGATGGTTACTGACCCTGCATCAAAGCATCACACAATATTTTATAAACATGCACATGTTCGGTACAAACTTATATATATATGAGGCCGGAGAGATGGCTCTGTGGTTAAGAGCACTGGCTGCCCTTTCGAAGGATTTGGATTCAATTCCCAGCACCCACATGGTGACTCCAGTCCTGGGGCACCTGACACCCCCTTCTGGCCTCCTTGGGTACCAGGCACCAGGGTGTACAGGCACACAGGCAGGCAAAACACTGATGCACATTAAATAAAAATAAACAAATCTCAAAAAAAAAAATTGAAATATATCTCCAGAGCCACGTGGTGTTGGGTCGCACCTTTAAGCCAGCACTCAGGAGGCAGAGGCAAGCGGGTCTTTATTAGTTTGAGACTCCTTCTTATCTATAGACTGAGTTCCAGAACAGCCAGGGCTACCCAGAGAAACCCTGACTCAGAAAACAAAACCTCTCCAGATGTAGACACCCCCAACCCTAACAGGACCATGACAGGGATGGAGAAATGAAGCAGGGTTGTAGGTGCTATAGGGTGGGTCCAGGGGTCTCACTGAGGAGCAGCTGTGGCCAGAACAGGGAAACAGAACTCCGGGCAGGAGGTGCAGTCAGTGCAAAGGCCCTGGGGCAGGCCACAGCCCGACTGATGGAGGAGTACGGGGCAGAGGGGCAAGAGGAGAGATTGAGGCACACAGGACCAAGGCAGGACAGGGAGGTTGTTCCTGGTACTGTATGGGGGCTCTGCATGCTGGGCACACAGAGGGGGCTCCGGCAGTGAGGCAGGTGGGAGTGGCCAGAGAGGAGCACTAGTGTGGGAAGAGCTGGCTGTCAGAGGCGCTGATGGAACCGTGGGCTGTTCAATTTGTGTTTGAGCCTATTAGCCTGAGTTCAAACCCCTGGATCCCAGAGCCTATTATTAAGCTGGCTGCACCCTGGGGCGCCTGCCTTTATCCCCAGACAGGGCCCAGCCCGCCTGCCCCCAGGTCGACCTTGGCCCCCCAGATGGGAATCGACGGGCAGGACAGAGCACCCCGGGCCTGCCGCAGCTCTGCCAAGCACCTCACGGGTCTGAGAAGCGTCGGGGAGGGCTGGGAACAGCCTGTCTTCAGGAGTGGGGAGACACGGCCCAGAGAAGGGACGGGCAGCCCCACAGCCCAGAGGCGGGGAGGCCCAGTCGGGACCTCTCCTGGTCTCCGTGTTGTCCAGTTGGTGAGGTTCCTATTCGGGCCCAGGGACCAACCAACAGAGAGGTTGATGAATTTCTCCCACACTAGAGGTGCGAGAGAAGGTTCAGCTCAGGGCCCTTGGTTAGTCCACAGGAGTGAATGAAGAAACGTGGTGGGTGGGAACCGTTCTTTCCTGGTTCCACGATTCTACAGGTTTTGGGTCCAATCCTTCTCTTTCAGGTCTCAGTTTCTCCAGCCATAACCAGTTAAAGCTGGAGTGGAAGAATGAGAGTGGCCAGTTCAAGGGGCGGCTTCAGAGGTTAAAACCCTGGTTTTGCATCCGCCCTTGGTCTCCAGCACTCTGGAGCTCAGTCCTCAGGTCCACAAACCTCAACCCTGACCCCTTAGGACTCCAGGACACCAACATTGCCTGGTTCTCTGCTGGGACCATGGCCTCTCTCTGCGCTGTCCTCCTGCCTCAGGGTCTTTGTGGACAGTGTGACTGCTGTATGCCAGGCCACCAACATCCTGCAGCTTAAAACGCCCTATGTGAGGCACGTGCTCCGGCGAGATCTGTGTCACAGAGGAAGTCAAGCCTTTCTCCCAAAGTCACACAGTGACACAGAGTCGTGAGGATTTGAATTTAGGCCACGTGGACCCGAACAGGTTCTTTTCTTCTTTTTTTGAGTCACTCATTTTCAACTTAACAGCTGCCTCCTCCGGGAAGGCCTCCTTGACTACCTACCCCAGGGTCTCACCCCGAGTCACAGTTACCCCTTTCTCTTTAGCAACTTTGTGGACGTTTAGCAGACACAGTTCCAGAACACAATCCAGGGTGCACAATGGTGAGTCACACCCTTTATGAGCACTCCTGAGCGCACCAGTTCCATCGAGCTTCAGGTATATCCTCTACCCCAAAGTCGGGCTGTATCCTTCTGCTCCACTTCCCCAATATTGCCACGGAGGGGCTTTATTTCTCTGGAACTTTCTACAGGTGGAGCCTTGGTGTGGCGTTCTTGTTGGCATGGCGACGCTAACTCATCTGCATGCTATGACCTTAGCCTTTTACAGGTTGTAAGCTGGGCTCAGAGCTTGCTCCTGTGTCTCTGGGTCCTCACACCTGGAACAGGGCTGGGCACACAGGAAGTGCCTAATAAATACTGAGCAGAGGAAGAAGGGTTGTGCCCCTGGGAGGTTCAGCCACAGTCACAGGGCAAAAGAGATCCAGGCTACATGAGGATCACTGTCCTCAAGCCTTGGAGGGCAGGTGGCACAGTTGAGGGTATCCAGTGGCGTCCCTGTTGTGTCCCGGGTCCACGTGTCTCAGGTGTGGGCTGAGGAGTCTCGTTGCCCTGTCTTTGCCCTGTGGGCAACTAGCCAGAGGTCCTAGAAGTGACACCCGTGCTGCTGAGGAGGCTTCAGGTGGGCGGGAGGCAGCAGCTTGGCCTCCCAAACCAGTCGGACTCCTTGAGACTCCCTGGGGCGCTGGGAGCCGAGTAAAGAGCCAGAAGTGCAGGGGGGGAGGGGCGGGCGGCAGCATCAGTTAATTAGCGCGAATTATCGGGAAATTCCAGTTCATGCTGCATCAAGCTGGGCAGGAATGGGAGGGAGCCACTAATGGGGCTTCCAGGTCCCCAGCAACTGATGGAAGTTCTGTGTCCCAGGGCCTCGGCTTCCCTCCAGCCAGGGGTCAGCCACAGCTTCTACGTGTGGCCAGAGGGTCCCTTGTGCGTCTCCACACTCTCCTTATAGGTCTGTATCATGAGATCCCAAGGCCCATTTCTCAGAGGCAAAAGCAGGGGCTGGGACTTGGGGAGTTGGCTGAGGTCACACTGGAACCCCCAGAAGCAGAACTGAAAGGGCAGGGTCACTAGAGGGCATGATATTTTCAGTGAGAGCCACATTCATCGACATTCATTAATTGAGCACCTATTGCATGCAATGCATGGCTTGGATCTGCAGACAAGGGCTGGCCCGGACAGTTTGTTTTGTTTGGGGAACTGGGGCATTAGGGAAAGGGTTCCACAGCCTATTGGGTTTGGAGACTGCACAGTCCCGGGGTGCAGAACTCATTCCTCAAAGTTACTCCATGGTGGGACCCCAAGGGATCACCCTCACCTCCTTCCAACACCAAACTGTAATGCCCTTTGACCTCACCTTGGTGCGAACTCCTGTTCCAACCCTGGCGCTTCGCAAGGGCGGGGTGCGGTGACTCATCTCTTGGTTTGGGTACAGGGAGAACTCAGATGAGGAAGGAGGAAAGATGATAGACAGACACAAGGTCCTATGGGTGATTATGGCTGGTCCTCAGGTGGATGGGTGGTGCAGCTGTTGATAGATGGATGGATGGATGGATGGAAGGATGGATGGATGGATGAATGGATAAAGCAAGAGATGAACTGAGGGAACGAGCAGGTAACAGAGCAGGAGAGAGGACATCAGAGGGACATTGAATGGATGGATAGATGGATGGACAGACAGACAGATGGATGGATGAATGGAAGGAAGGTGGAAGGATGGTGAATGGATGTATGGATGGAGGATGGACAGACAAACAGATGAATGGATGGACAGATGGACAAACAGGTAGATGGATGGGTGGGTGGGTGGATGGACAGACAGATGGATGAACAGACAGATGGATGAACAGACGGATGGATGGATGGATGGGTAGATGGGTGGATGGATGAGTAGATGATGGGTAGATAGATGGACAGATGGATGGATGGATGGTGGATAAATGGTAGATGGATAGATGGGTGGGTAGGTAGGTAGATGGGTGGATGGATGGACAGATGGATGAACAGATGGGTGGATGGCTGGGTGAATAATGGGTGGCCAGTACATGGGATGGTGAGGAGATTTGAGACGTGTGGATCAATGGATAGACAGATGAATGTGCAATTGGGAAAGCTGGTGAATAACCTGGCAAAGGAGCAAAAGACATGAAGGGATGAGTGAGCATGCAGGCAAGTGCTGGGTGGCTGGGTGGCTGGGTGGGCGAGTGGGTGGGTGAAGGATGAATGGATGGGTGGGTGGGTGAACGGCAGATAGATGAATTCATGGGAGATGGCTGGCTCCAAGGGGAAGAGAACGGAGAGATGGGTGGGCCAGAACATGAGCAGATGCCTGCAGCATCAGAGGGTTGTGCTGAGGTCAGTGTGACAAGAAGGGCTCTGAGTTCCTCTTTGACACAGCAGTATGTTGACATTTGGTGTTTTGAAGTTAGGAAAAGTTGAGTTGTCACTCCAGAAAATTGCGTGTATGTGCACACACACACACACACACACACACACACACACCCCAGATTCATGGGGTGGAGATTATGAGACCTGGAGTCCCGCAGGGGTTTGAGGAGCCTCTGCTCCGGGCGGTGACTTCTTTTAGCTCCTTGAGCATTTTTCAAGGGTCATAGGCTTGGGTCTGCAGAAGGCTAAGTGGGGCCGATCTCCCGAGGGTCCACAGCTTCTCTGTTCTTTGCTTAGTCCTTTTGTCCCTTGCTTGTAGGCCTGGGAGACCCTGTGCAGGTCTGTGGACAGCTGGGAGTAGACAGACTTTGTCTGTTTGTCCGGTTTGTAGCCATTGCTGCTGGGAGGGGCTGAGGGCCAGGGTGGGTGTGGGTGTCCCCAGAGCAGATGTAGGTGCTTATGGAGATCACAGGACTTCTCTCACGAAGGGGAGAGCTCCGGCTTAGGCTGCCTACACGCAAACCTTGTTCCAGAGTTTGGGTCCAGGAGAGTGTTCAGCTCTCTGGGAAGCCAAAGGAAAGTTCAGCTTGTGACCCTGCCATCCAGACAGCTGTGCAAAGTTGGATCTGAGAACAGGGTTCTGAGGCAGGGGAACCGGCAAAAGGCAACACGGATCTCTTTAGGAGGGTTGGTGAGAGCGGACACTAGGCCCTGAGAGGCAGACAGAGTCCAGGGACACCACGTGGATTAGAGGTGTGGAGGTTGGGACAGGAAGGGACAAGGTTGGGCTTGTGACCCAGAGTGAGGTCTGGTATAAGGTCTACTCCAACAGCCCTGAAGGTTCCCAGGTCCTTAATATCCCTAAAACACAGTGTTCTCTTCTGAAACATGATCACACGGTAGGGCAGATTCAATGTGGCACCAGGAAAGCCTGGGCTTGGAGCGCAGGACAGGGACAGGGACAGGGACAGGGACACTTGGGCCAGTGGAAGCCACCTTATTCCTGTGCTGCAGAGACAGACACAGGGGCCTGGCCACTCACTCACACACATCTGCATCCCATGTGGGGAAGAATAACTCAGTCCCTGCCCAAGGCACTTCCAACCCACCCAGCTGGAGTCTTCCCCAGGGAGGGGCCCTGTGGGCTGTAGAGGGGACCAGGTACAGCATCCATCCAGTATCTCTCAAACCTGCAGGCCCTGGGCTCTGACCTGGGACGTGCTTTGGGCCTGGCTGAGGCCTAGAGTCTGCCTTGGGTGGGCTTGCCACATCCATTCCTGCAGAAAGCCTTTCAGGAATAGAGTTAGCATTCAGAAACCTGCAGATGTTTTGGAAACTGGAAGCTCCCCTTGGAAGGTTAGAACAGCCAGTTCTGGGCCTTGTTCCCAGGGGCCATCCTTGGTTGTAGCTAAGTGTACTCAAGACAGGGTCTGGGCCCTACTCTCCACCCATCCCTCTCATCTCCCCAGTGCAGATGTCAGGGAGGGATAACTGGACCACTTGATCCCTGGCCTGGTCTTGGCTGGGGCTTTGGATCCCTGATCTCTTGTCCCTCTGTCACCCACAGGGCCTGAATGTGCTTCTGTGCCCAGACTTCATCATAACTCTGTCCCACACGGCCCGAGGCTAAGCCTGGGGTGGTGGGGATGGTGGTGGGCTGAGATTTAGCCAGAGCCTTGGGGCCCAGTGGGAGGCAGATCCGCATCTGCTAGCAAGACGCTCAGCCAGGCCTGTCACATTGCCCAGGCTCATCCCTGAGGCAAGTGGGAGCTGGGAGGTGCTGCGGGCAGGCAGGGCGGGGCGCTGCTGCGAGGCGGAGCCAGCTGAGCTGCTGGGCTGGGCAAGGCTGTGTGCAGGCTCCAGGGACCCCTGCGATGATCCTTAACCTGTGAGTGGACCAAAGGGGTGGGGGCGGGGAAGGCAGAGGGAGTAGGGGCTGCTCAGAGAGGCCCCGAACTCACACCTTTAGAGGGTGTATGACCTCAAGCTGTGTCGTAAGGGAAGACCTGGGCGTGCACAGCTCCTGGATGCCTCCCATAGTCACGTGGTACCCAGATCCCAGAGGCAACACCTGTCCCCGATGGGGATGTGCTGGGTCACTCTGGGCACGTTGCTGCTCTGTCAGAGACCGGAAGGATGGCCACTGACGACTGGCCAAGTCCTGGCCACCGCTACTCTGAGGGGAAAAGTCCACTCACGAGGAAACACTTACTGATCACTTCCTGCACGTCAGGAGCCAGACACGGCTCTGAGGACCCTGTGTCCGCAGCCCTTGCGCTTCTGAGGAGGAGGCAGGAGAACAGGAAGTACCTCAAGAACACCACATGCCACATTCTACTTCTGTGAGTGTGCATGAGCGCGCGCGCACGCACGCACACACGCGCGCGCGCACACACACACACACACACACACACACACACACACACACACACACGCATGTTCCCGTGAGCACACGTGCAGACAGAAGCCAGAGGTCAGCCTCCAGAGTTCCTCAGGCATCAACAACTTTCTGGTTTTTGAAACAGTGTCTCTTTCTGGCCCGGAACACACCAAGTTGGCCAGCGATACCCAGAAATCTTCCTCAGCCCGGGGGTTATGTAATCGCACCGCCACAAGTACCGTCACAAGTACTGTCCTGCTCCACTCTTCATGTGGGTTCTGAGTACCAAAATCAGGTCCTCTTGCTTGTGTGGCAAGCACCATCACACACGCGGGTAAAATATCCATCGACATAAAATAAAAATAAATCTGGAAAAAAAAACCTTTTAAAGGACTAAAGGGAAAATATTAAAAGAAAAAACTCTGAAGGGAAACGGAGGGTCTCGTCAGGGAAACGAAGTCTCCTCAGCCCTCAGCAGGAAGTGTGGGGGGAGAGGAAAGGGGATCTGGCTCTCTCCGATCTTCGTGGTTCCCAGCACCTTGAGACTGTGTCCAAACTCAGGTTCCTGTTCCGTCCCCAGCCTCTCACCCTCAACTCAGCTAACTGATACTCTTCTCCCATGGTTCCCTTTTGCTGCCCGTCCCCGCAGCCCACCCATCCCCACTGCCAGGGGCATCCTTTTATGCCCTTACCCCCCCACCCCCAGCCCTTTCTGTTTTTGCTCAATTCAGCTGTGCTTGAACTAGGCCTTAGAGAGGTAGGTGGACCCAGGGAGGACCCAGCTCAGCTCTCTCCTCTTAGCTCCTGGCCTCTGTGGCCAGGGGAAGGGCTGAGGTGGAGGCCAGAGGCCGCTCACGTGGGCAGTGTGACTTCAGGCATCACCTGAGCCTTTTCTGGTCCCTGGCTTCTCTGTTCTTTTGCTTCTGTTGGTCTGGCAACGACGTCTCAGGAGAGATGTGTCCGTGGCTCTTCACCCAGTTGTGCCAGGCCAGCTCGAGGCGGCTTTGAGCAGACGCCAGTGAAGCCAGTGAACGCCACCCTGGGTCTTGAAGCTTCCCTTCTCAGGCACCTGCTGACTTTTTCAGCTCCGAGCAATCAAGGCAACTTACTCAACCACTCTGGGCGCGTTCCCTCCTGTGTGAAAGTGCCTACCCCTTGGGGCACTGTGTAAACCACACTTGTGTGTGCACAGCAAGTGGGCAGAACAGCACCTGCCCTTAGAAACAGTGTGGACGACCCGCTGTGTGGCCGACCCGCTGTGTGGCCTACTGTCCTGGGCTGGCCTGTACCTCTGTGAGGTCTGGTCGTGGCAATGGGCAGGAAGTATGAACATGTTGAACACTAACCGCTGGCCCGGAGCAGGGCCCACAGGTGGAATTTTTGTTCTCCTGAAGCTTTTAAATACAGAATTTACTGAAGTCAAAGTCACTGAGCCACAATGGATCCACCCGCAGTGACAGGGATCCTGCCCTGTCCTCTCCGCAGACAAACACCATGGGTTTTAATCCTATTTAACAAACTAATGAGATGTGAAAGAAAGTTGTGGGCCTGGGGACATGGACATCTACCCAAGGGCAGTGGAGACTTACATCCCTAACCAGATGCTATGGAAGATGGGGATTGTAGGCGAGCCTTGCTCTGGGACCCTCAGCCTCTTCTAAAGTGAATGGGCTGCTTCTTATCTGTCTGTGCAACTCTAGCGTTAACTTGGCTAGAACCCATCCCTGCTGTTATTTATTAAGTGCCTCCTGTATGCAAACTCATGCTCATCTGCCTCCACCCCCTTCCTCCTTCCATCCCAGCAGGGACTCACCACACTTCCCAAGGGAGGACAGTACTGGGGATCTGCCCACAGAGGAGGAAGTGGGGGCTGGGCCGGCTGCTGACGCAGCTGTGACGTCAGAGCCGGCCACAGGCGGCGGCCAGCCCGAGCTGCTGGTACCCTGTGTGCCTGCTGGCCGTGGGCCCCCGGCTCCCACCCCTTAACCCCTTCCCGGCTTCCCTTTCCCAGACGGCCATCTCCCAGCTGGCCTGGCCCACAAGATTCCCAGATTTCACAACCCGGGCTGGCGCTGACTCACGTACAGTAAGTTCGGGGAGAGAAACTCCCGGCTGCCTGGCGTCCAGTCCTGGGACAAGCCGGCCGTCAAGCCTACCCTCCTCACAGACACTGCGTGGCTGGGATCTTCCCGCAGGGCTGCTGCCCCACAGGGGAGCGTGAACTGTGCCAGAATTCAAGGGGCCATCCATGAGATCCTGGTGGCCACGTGCTCAGCCGTGGCCTGCGGCCAGATTGCTGGTGGCCTGGAGTCATCCCCAACTCTAAGGCTAAGCTGTGGTGTCCTTACTGGGAAAGGGGGTTGGTTGGTCACAAGACCAGCATCCTGGGTCGTGGCAGGGACTGGGCGTGATGATCGCGAGCGAAGCAGAGCACAGGAAGTGGGGGTAAATATTATTGTTGTGATGTCACCTAATGACTCCAGAGCCCTGGAGAGGCCGTCCCACCTGGGGTACCATCTTCCAGGACAATAGGCCTCAGGAAGTGAGCCACTTTAACTTAGTTCAGCCTGTCTCCATTTAATCAGTGTGCACTAATTGAACATCACGGTGTTCCACAGAGTCAGCAGTGCGTGAAGAAGGAAGCGTTAAAAAAAATAGATTTTTGAGAAAGTGTGTGTGTGTGTGTGTGTGTGTGTGTGTGCGCGCGCGAGAGAGGGGCGATGCAGACTCACTCCGTAGCCTAGGTTGGCCTCCCACTCAGGACCCTCAGCCTCCGTCTCTCCAGGGCAGGGACTCCAGGTATGCACCCCCATACCTGGGCAGCAGGAGCAGGAAACCTGAGATCACACTTGTGATTGGCTGGCTCTGTGTGGCTGGCAGACAGCACAGGTGGATGATGGGAGCTGCAGGTCCTGGGAGATCCAGATTGAGAGAGGAAGCCAGCATATGCCCAAGGACAGGATCCAGACAGTGAGACCCTGGCCTGCTGGCAACTCTGAGACATCTAGCAGGGACAAGGGTGGCAGGGACCCAAGCCTCAGCCTGCCTTGCTGGGAGTGGATGACACCTGACCAGGGAGGGCTCTGCTTCTCCCCACTGACTTGGCGCCCACAGAAACAGTGACCCTAGCTCAGTTCCATCTCCAAAGCCAGGGTGCTCAAGGACTTTGGGTCAAGGAGTGTGGGGGAGTCCTGGGGTTCATGACAGCTTTCCCAGCTTCCTGGGAGTCCCTGAGTTTAGGGGTACCTGACTGCGGGATGGGCACAGCGCAGCTTTCTGGAGGAACAGGAGAGGCAGGGCCTCGGGCTCTGCTGTCTGTCTCCAGCCCGGGGAGAGATGAAACACTGGAGCAAAGGGGACCGGGCGTGCTGCCCACGAGCATGAGCGCCATGAGGAGGAGGGCCCGTGAGCAGGGACATGTGGAGCCACAGGGGAGGCATGCTCAGTCTGGCTGAGGCCTCATTAGGGGACAGCACGAGGCTTAATCGGCGTCCCTGAAAATGTTTTGTGTGTTTCGGTTTTTTTCACATTGAAGTGTATGTATTTGTGTAATTAGGATATGTGAATCGTGTGGGAGTGTGTGCCTGCCGTGGCACATGTGTGAAGGTTAAAGGTCAACTTACTCAGGCTGTTTCTCTCCTTCTACCACGTGGGGTTCAGGGATCAAACTGGGGTCAGTTGTCCTTGGTGGCAGGATACTTTACCCATTGCACCGTCTTACTGTGTGTGTGTGCGTGTCAGTGCATGAGAGTGTATGTCTGTGTCTATGTGTATGTATGTCTGTGTGTCTGAGTGTGTGTGTTGGTGTCTGTGTGTGTGCCTGTGTCTCTCTATGTATGTTTGTGTATCTGTGTCTCTGTGTATGTGTGAGTGTGTATGTTTGTGTGTCTGTGTATGTGAGTATGTGTCTGTGTCTCTCTATGTATGCTTGTGTCTCTGTGTCTCTGTGTATGTGTTTGTGTGTGTGTGTGTCTGTGTGTGTGTGAGTCTGTGTCTCTGCATATGTTTGTCTGTGAGTGTGTGTTTGTGTCTCTGTGTAAGTGTCTGTGTGTGTCTGTGTATGTGTCTGTAAGTGTGTGTCTGTGTGAGTGTGTGTTTGTGTGTGTGTGTTTGTGTGTTTGTGAGTGTATGTCTGTGAGTGTGTGTCTGTGTCTAAGTAGGGGGTATGTAATGCTCATAAGTGAGCTATGCAGTTATGTGTGGGTACATACACATATGAGTATTCCTGTGGAGGTCAGAGGTCACCCTCTGGTGTCTTCCTAGATCCCCCTTCACCTCTTTTTTTGGGGTGCCTTTGGGGTGCCGTCTCTTACTGGCCTGGAGCTCACCAACTAGGCAAGGCTGCCTGGTGGGCTAGCCTCAGGCATTCACTGTCTGCACTTCTCTAACACCGGGGTTAGACCATCATGCCTGGATTTAATGTGCATACTGGGGACTCAACTTGGGTCCTCAAGTGTGCATGGGAAGCACTTTACAGACAGAGCCATCACCTCAGCCTCCTGAGAACACCTGAAAAACATCTATTTATTCCCACAAGAAGTCATTTGTGCCCCCTTTAGCCATGATTTCAAGGTACCCATAAGGTGGCTATAGGCCTGCCTCTCACTACAGCTTGATGCAGCTGAAGCCTGGAGAAGCAGTGGAGTCACATGGTGTCTACCTATACAAGGGAGATGGCTGGCAATGGGAGGGGTAGAGGCCCCTGCTGAAGAAGAACACACCTTCGGTGTCTTGGCTGAACACAGAGCTGGAACTCAAACCTTGTTTTGTTCTGGGGTCTCGGGGCTGCTGGGAGGCCCAAGCTGGAAGATTCTCTAGGAGAGAGCTGGCCTGGGGTTGAACCAGACCCTGACACCCCCTCCGGCCTGGATAATTATCTGAAGTGTGGGCAGCTCCCACTTCCTGCCCCTTTCATCCCAGCTCCGGGGCTGCAGGCAGCAATTAACCTCCCCAGCGCCCCTCTGAAGTAGGTTCTGGAGGCAGACATGTTATTAAACCCATTTTTACAGCTAGGTAAACTGAGGCAGAGACCACTGCAGCTGGAGCCTGCGGTTCCCCGTGACTCAGCAGCTGTTTGCTGTCTCTCGCTCTCTGGGCTGTAGCCAGGTGCATCCCATCCCAAGCCAGGCCTGCGACAGGAGTCCTGACCTCCTGCTCTCACACAGACAGGACTCCCAGTTGATGACGGCACTGGAATTTGACTCCGCTGTGTAACCCCAGACAAGTCCACTCTCCAAGTAACAGGAAAATGTCTGCTGTTTACCTTGTAGCTTTATCCTGGGCACGAAGCACACTCCTATCTGTGATAGAAGCACACATCTATCTATCTATCTCTGCACTGGTAAAACATCATCCTCAGAGCTCAACCAACATTGGAGCTTCCTACCTCAGGGCCTTTGCACGTGCAGAGCCACCTGCTGGGACATCCCCCTGGTAGTGGTTCATCATTCTTGACCCTAGGGCCACCTCACCTCAGTTTAGAGAGAGCCCTGACCACACCCCTCACACACTTTAGGTGTCTCACCGCTTAACTTCCTTGTGCTGTTTTCTGATCACACATCTGTTTGATCCACAGTGAGTCCCTGAGCTCGGCTAGCACACAGTAGGTGCTCAGAAAATTGTGGCTTTCTTGTTTCTTTGCTGACTCTGAGTTCAGCTGGGAACCATTTTGAATGTCTCTGGTCCCCTTCTCCTTCTTGGGAATGAACCATGGACTGGGGCCTCTGAGTTTCAGTCAGCTGCTCTGAGATCCCAGCCCAGGTTCTGAGTGTCCCCAGACTGGAGGTGGACAGTGGGAGTGAGAGGCCACCGGGCACCCTGGGTACAGGTGTTTGGTGCCTTACAGCCCGCCTCTGGGCAGAGCCTTACCGCCAGCCACTGGTTCCCTTGACACGTCTGTCAGCACCCTTGGGGGAAAGAATTTGGAGAGGGGAGAAAGAAGGAGAAAAGCAATCAGGGTGTGAGGGGACTCGTCCCACACCTGTGTAAACAATGTCACCTTACACCCCGTCAAGCACTCTCGCCTTCCGTGCCCGGTCCTGGGCTTGTTTTCCTTGGCACAGGTACCCATGGAGTGGAATTCGGCCGAAGGGAACCCAATTGTCATCTTCTAAGTGTGTTCCCAGGCCAGGGACCGCCAGGGCTCTGACTGACACCCTACTCCTGTCCTCAGAAGTTCCAGAACGTTCCTGGGACTTGGGAGCCTCCAGCTCTGGCAGCTGTCCCGGAACACTGGAATGCTGGGACTCAAAGCTCCTTCCTGCCCGCCTTCCGGGAGGCACTTGAGGTTGGGACAGGGAAGTGAGGCCCGAGGTCAGAGGGTATGGTAGCCAGAGTGAGGGCCCCCAACAGTGCCACTCATCCCTTTCTTCCCTGGGGAACCTCCCGTGCCCATTCCAGCCCTGAAGTACCAGGGCCCGTTGCAGCTCTTGGTTCAAGGATGATCGAGTGACTAAGTCTGTCCGGGTCTCTCATGCTGGCAGTCTTTGGAGGATATGCAGTTTCTCCTTGAGCTCTAGAGTGAGCAAGGCCAACACAAAGACAAAGCCCCACCCCCACCCTAGAAATGAACCACGCTCAGTGGCGTCTAAGCTGCTCGATGCAACCCCACCTGAAGTCTTGCCCTGGGAAGACTGGCTTGCCTCTTTGGGTTTGGTTTTGTATCATTTGCACACAGAAGGCTCTGACTGACTGGGCCAAGGGAAGGGAAGAGATCCCGGACAGAGGGAGCTGTAGGCGCAGAGATAGGAAGGGATTCATAACACAAGGCTCCCTGGGGAAGGGTATACGCGCATTTGCCACAGGTTTGT
The DNA here is from genome assembly GCF_900095145.1 of Mus pahari. Lineage (NCBI taxonomy): Eukaryota > Metazoa > Chordata > Mammalia > Rodentia > Muridae > Mus > Mus pahari. The sequence goes on from NC_034592.1 coordinate 150,061,183, forward strand.
GGTGGGAGGAATGTATTTGGAGGCGAGGACAACCCACCAGACAGCTTGGAGTGGTGAGAAGCAGACTGAACGCCAGGTTGAGCCCCACCAACACTATCTCGTGTGCCAGGCTGCTGGTGTGTGCCTGGAGGCCCACACAGAACGAATTCTATGGTGCGCAGCGAGAGTACGAGCCAGTGGAGCGGCCCAGCTGCTCTCTGCTGCCTTGGATCCGGAAAAGCTTGATCCAGTGCTCAAATCTTCACCTTGTAGGTCCCTCCGTGACCAAGGGAGAATCGGCCAGCTCCAGCTGGTGGTGCGTACCCCATACAGTGCGATTTCTGTCTGCAGCACACACACAAGACATTTCTGCACTTAGATATTCACAGCCTGGTCTCAGGACAGAAGATGCCATGCCCCTGCCCCGTCCCAGTCTGGGCCAGTGCTGGAGTATCCTGGCCTCTTCACAGCTGTCAGAGCCTGTGTCCCCCTGACCCCCAGCTGTTTCTTTCCTAGTAGGACACTTCTGAGATGGACACAGATTCTAGTGTATCAGTATAATCTTTTATATTGCTGCATAGCACCCCACGAAGGGGAGGGACGGAGGCTTGGAGAATACTCAGACCATTTCCAGATTTTAGCAGTTAGGAAACACTGGAAACCCGTGTGGACGAAGGTCTGCGTGAACACAGTTTTCTTTGTCTTGTGTCAGGGACCAGTTTTCTGTAGTAATTTGCACTCTGAATCCATACCAGCGCCAGGGGCCAGTGTCTGTCGCTTTGCATCTTTATCAAGACTGTAGCCAGGGCTTTGCTTCTGCTAATTTTAATTTTAGCCATCGGAATTGTATATAATGTGTTCAATGAGACATCGCTACAATGTTAATTGAGTCGACTGATGAATATCTTTTAACACATTAACATTTCTAGCTACAAGAATTATTGGGCTAGTGAGATGGCTCAGCAGGTAAAGAGATTGCTGCCAAGCCTGGTGACTTGAGTTCGAGCCCCCGGACCCATGTGGTGGAAAGTCTAACCCACTCCACAAAGTTATTCTCTGACTTCCAGACTCCAGGGGCCATGGTACACACATGTCCCTCCACCCATACGTAATAAAATGTCCAATGAGAAGAAAATGACTGTCTTATCTATAGAGTCAATGTTTACTGTCTCCTCCGGCTGTAATGGTGGGGGTGGTGGGGAGATGGCTCAGCTGTTAAGAGCACTGGCTGCTCTTGCAGAGGATCCAGGTTCACTCCCCAGCATCACATGGTGGCTCACAACTATCTGAACTCCAGGGCATCTGACACGCTCTTTTGGCCTCTACAAGCACAGGGCACTTATGTGGTGCACAGACATACATTAAGGCAAAACACTCAAACATGCCATTTTAAAAAAAAAAAAATCCAAACTTTTAAAATATGATTGCCAAGATTCCCAGCCCCTGGATCCCTGTTTTTCTCTCAGCAGCTTTGACAATTCTCAGGTTTTCTTTCACCTGATGAGCTTTGATGGGTCGCACAAACTTTTGTTTTGTTTTGTGTTCAATTCTTATGGCAATGCCAAACGTTTCCTTTGAAAATGAATATAATTCAGTAACAATATGACAACATGAAGAAAACCATTAAGTGGTAAATAGTTGGGGAAGGAGCGGAGCAGAAGTCACCGTGGGCACCCAGAGGTGCTCTGTTAGGAGACAGAGACCCAGGGTGCTCCTCGGGCCAGGCTGGGTGATAGCTGGGCCCTGGGACGAACACAACACACAAGATACCTTCGGTCACTTTTTTTTTTTTTTTTTTTTTTTGGTTTTTCAAGACAGGGTTTCTCTGTATAGCCCTGGCTGTCCTGGAACTCACTTTGTAGACCAGGTTGGCCTCGAACTCAGAAATCCGCCTGCCTCTGCCTCCCAAGTGCTGGGATTAAAGGCGTGTGCCACTATACCCGGCTTCTTTGGCTACTTTTACGTATCCTTTTCTGCAGTGAGCTCCTCCTCCTCCTTCAGAACCTCATCCTCGTTGCCCTTCCTCTGCCCAGACCTTTCCTGGACCACTTGTCACGCCCCATTGTCACTTTCTAGCTCACTCAGCGTCGTCCTGGCTGGACAGGTGTGGACCCAGCTGCAGAGAGCCTGTCACACAGGTGCCAAAGAAAGAGCCTTTCACAGGGCGGATGATACAGGATGGCAGAGACCGGTGGGTTGCTTTGATTGGCCGCACTATCTGGGTCGCAGCCAGGGCGGGCTTGCCAGGCCAGGGTTTCTTCCTGGCTTCTGGCCTCATCGTGAAAGACCTCCGAGCCCCGTGTTCTGTCTTCTTATTTTCCCTAACCCAGCGTCTAACATCCCTCTGAATTATTTAGAGACAGAATCTCTTTGTGTAGTCCAGGCTGGCCTTGAACTCCAGGCATTCCTCCTGCCTCAGCAATCAAAATTCCAGTGCTGGAATTATAATTGTGAGCCTGACTTTATTATCTATTTACCTATATACTTAAAGGCAGGGTCTCACATCACCCAGACTGGAGGCTGGTCTTGAACTCAATAGACAAGGATGACCTGGAACGTCTGATCCTCCTGCCTCAGTCTCCTGACTCCTTAGTGTGTAGGTATGTGCTCCGATGCTCAGGTTCTTGGGCACTGTGGATGTTGGCCGGGGCTTTGTGCATGTAAAGCAAAATCTCCAACCAGCCTCGTTGATTTTAAAATAATTTTTGTTTTTGTTCTTTGAGACAGGGTCCAAACTCTGTAGCCTGGGCTGACCGGGAACTCAACCCTCCCGATTCAGCTCCCACTCTGTAATCTGCAGCACTGAACATGCCATTTTGGACTTTACTTGTGGGATCAACTGTTTCTCGCTGTGCAGCTCACAGCGCCTTTGGTCTCCCTCTATTGACTCCCCAGGGACCTTACTCAGCACCCAGCGGCAGAAGGCACTTAGAAAATGAGTGAGTGAATGAATGAATGAATGGCTAAGCAAGATGTGAACTGTCCCTTCTCATCTGAACTCACGGCGAGTCCTCCACCCACGTGTTGGAGGGTTGCGTGGAGATACTCCAGTCCAGGGCCGTGTGTCCCTCACCCTGGCTTCCCACTGGCTCTGTGCTGCAGGCTGGTCACAGCTCTTGCTGCCAGCCAAGGGACTTCCTGTGGGCTAGAATGAAAGCTACTGGTGCTGGCACCAAAGGTTCAGAAATATCAAGGGACAGCAGGAGCCTAGAAATTAGCCAAGAGCAGAGCATGAGGATACTTTCCTGACTGTCCTCATGTCATGTCCACCCTACATCTATCAGGTGGCTGCCTTTACATTCCCTCTGTCTCTCCACCTAGCCCCAGAGGGAGCCTGACGAGGATCTGTGGTTCTGTCCACTCCCTGCCTCCTCTGTGAGGCCCCAGGCTCACAGCCCTCAGCAGCTGCCCAAGGCCAGTTTGAACACAGACACGCTCCTTCCCATTTACTCTGTTCTTCATTTCTGTTTTCCAGATCTAAATTCATTTTTTGTGTGTGTTTATTGTTTTATGTCCCTTGAGTTTATAGGAAGTAGCATCCAAGATAATTGAGGGGAAACAAAATTAGCTTCTAATTAGCTGGGCAGTGGTGGTGCATGCCTTTAATCCCAGCACTCAGGAGGCAGAGGCAGGCAGATTTCTGAGTACAAGGCCAGCCTGGTCTACAGAGTGAGTTCCAGGACAGCCAGGGCTAGACAGAGAAACTCTGTCTTAAACACACACACACACACACACACACACACACACACACACACACACACGAGAAAGTATGTATCACTAAGAACAGAGAATTGCAGGAGTGGGTGGGGCCAGGGCCATGTGTGCAAACCCAGGAAGGGACAAGACATGCTGGCCTCCGAGCCACCGGCCCACCTTTCCGTTTTTTGTAGTTGAGCATCAGTAGTAACATACTTCTGTCTGTCACTTTAAAAATGTAAACGATCATAAGGCCATGAAGAATTCTTGCCTTGCACTTTGGAGAACTCTCAACACCCACACCCAGCCGTGACTACAGTATAGATAGTCTGTGGTGAACACACTGCAGTTAAAATGCTACTCCGTGCTTTCTTCAAATGGTTCCCCACACTTCATTTCTCAATTCCAGGGAAGTCTCTCTAGTGAGTCACATCTGGATATTCATTCCCCACTTCTAAACAACATGTGTCTGGTTTTGTTTGCTTCTTTTGAGACAGGGTTTCTCTGTGTAGCCCAGGCTGTCCTGGAACTCACTCTGTAGACCAGGCTGACCTCGAACTCAGAGCTCCGCCTGCCTCTGCCTCCCGAGTGCTGGGATCAAAGGCACGTGCCACCAGACTCACCTGGGCTGATAATTTCTAACTATCCTTTGTGCAGAAACACACTCGGGTTCCATTTCTTTTCACTGCCGTCTCTGTCTTCTTAGAGACTCCGTCAGGATTTTCCTTTCTTATTCCAAGAAGATCACTTAAGAACCAATGTCTGACATTTCTAGAACATTGCATAGCAAAGATGCCCTTGTCTGCGACATTACCAAAGGTAATTACATCTCTTTCTGATTGGCTTTTGTTTTTTTGTTTGCTTTTGTTGTTTGTTTTTATTTTGTTGTAATTTTTCCAATTGACCGAGCCTCTGCAAACAGCTACCGTCTACACAACAACAACACTGCCCCTCTGCAAACAGCGACCATCTACACAACAACAACGCTGCACCTCTGCAAACAGCAACCGTCTACACAATGACAACACCACAAGATTTGCTTTTTCTCCGAGGTTCTGGGCCTGCCACACGACCCAAGCCAACGCCCCTATCACAGTTCTTCAGCCACTTCTTCTGGCCTCGAGGTGACGTGTGGCCCTACAGTGCAGCAGCACTTCAGATGCTGCCTCATGGGGGCCAATATTCCATGTGCACCCAGAACCTGCTTTACTAAATACTGTATCCAACCATTCCCGAAGCAATCTGGTGTCACATGACCACTGGAGGTTCTTGAAGACACACCTCTGCCAAACACAGACATTTGATGGCATTCAAGTGTCCCTGGATCTGCAGCACTCCGGCTGGCCCTGCCCTCTGCTGCTCAGCTTTCACGGTTGTTTTTGGTGGCCCTTTCTCTCTCCTCACCTCTTTTTCTTTTTTTAATTGTGTGTGTGTGTGTGTGTGTGTGTGTGTGTGTGCAGGAATATGGGTACCACGGTGTGTGTGTGTCAGAAGATAACTTTGGGGGTCTGTCCTCATCTTCCATCTTGCTTGAGGCAGGGTCTTTTAGTGTTCACCACTGTGTACCCCAGGCTAGCCTCTGGGCTTTCTCCTGACAATCTACCATTTTATATACATGAGCTTCTTTCTATATGGGTGCTGGGGGATTCGAATTCAAGACCTCTTGTTTGCACAGTGAGCACTTACTCTATGTACCTCCCTAGGGCCCCCTCCTCAACCATGGCTTCATACTTTCATGTATTCCCCTGACTCTACCCAACGAGTAACTACAGCTGCGCATGCTGTGCCTAGCTTCGTGAGCCTTGGGCGTTGTTGTTGTTGTTTTGTTAATGTTTTCTTTGTTGTTGTTTGTTTGTTTTCAATACAGTTTCTCTGCGTAGCTGTCTTGGAACCCTCTCTGTAGACCAGGCTAGCCTCCTTAACTCACAGATCCACCTGCCTCTTCCTCTGGAGCGCTGGGACTAAAAGGCTTGTGCCACCACTGCTTAGCTTAAAGGGTATTTTCTAAATATATATATAGAGAAAAATGACTTTCCTTTTTCTAGGAATAATACCACACTTTAAGACTGTTTGTTGATAAATATTACTAAAGGATGCAGCCAACTGAACATAAAGCAAAATAGAAGCCAGACACAGGGACCTTTCACACACTCTCTCTCTCTGCCCTTCTACCCTCTCTCCCTCTCTTTCTCTCTTTCTCCCTTTTCTTCCTTCCTTCCTAGACCTCCTGAATCCCCAGCACGTCCCTGAAGCTGTCCTGGAACTCCCATCCCTCTGCCTCTCCTCCCAAGTGCTGGCATGGTGGCCACAGTCCACATGAGCTTCAGTGACTCTGGTCCCCTGAGGTTTCCATCCACAGAGAGACTGGACACGGCTGGTGGCCTAAGGCTGAGGGGTGGGGACCACTGTTTAGTGGGAGTCTTTTTGGGGTAGCCATCCTTTGCAGGGATGGGTGGGGTGGATAGAAATGTTTTGTATCTAGTGGAACATGGTGTTACCTCTTTCTATCCCCTGGCTCACAGAAACGCCTGCCTCTGCCTCCCGAGTTCTGGGATTGAAGGTGTGCGCCACCACGCCCGGCTAGTAAATTATCCTTAAAAACAACCAAACCAAACCAGCACTCGGGAGGCAGAGGCAGGTGTATTTCTGAGTTCGAGGAAAGCCAGGGCTACACAGAGAAACCCTGTCTTGAAAAACCAAAAAAAAAAAAAAAAAAAAAAAAAAAGTGTGATTGGCTTTCAAGGTGACTTTGAAGTAAGGTCTGAGAAATGCTGGTGGCTGGGATGCTCTGTGATTGACAGCCTGTCCTGGGGTTCCCTCCCTCCTGACCTGGTGTGAATCCAGCCTCAGTGAGGGCCAGAGGAGAGGACCCTCTTCCTGAAATGTAACCTCCCTGAGTGAGCCTCACTTTCTTCATTTGGAAAATCTGGGCTGTACCCCAAACAACCTGACTGCTTTTCAAAACAGAGTGTCTCCATGTAGCTCAGACTGGCCTTGGCCACCAGAGGTACTGGGATCCCGGACATGCGGCTCCACACCTGTCTCTCCTGAGGCTCCTGTCTCACAGATTGAACCCTCACACAGGAAGCAGCCATCGGGCCTGACAGGACCACAGGTGATGGCTTGGCTGGGGCTCTGCGCTGTGTCCCAGGGATCATGTACAATGGCCTGGGAAGGGAACAGTGACCGACTTTCAGAGTGACTCCCAGAATCCACCTCTTCTATGTACCCCTGGCTCCACCCTGCCTGGCTTACCTCCTTTCTGATTTTCTGACTTCAGCCCGTCTCCTTTGTCCACAACTAAGCCCTTGAGAGCTGGAATGAGAGATTTTACACAATCTCAGTTAATCCGACCTCTCTCTTCTGCCCAGAACCTTCCCTGCTCCCATCTCTTCCTCCACAGTGAAAGCTAACGTTCCCCCCTCCCTGGTGGAAGGCATAAGCGTCCCCACCCCATCTCATGTCTTCTCCCTCTTCCTCTCTCCCCAGGACAGTGTCGTGCCATGGCCCACACACATTAGGCTTCTACCCCAGGGCCCTTGCACCTGCTATTCTTGTGCCGGGTACCACCCTCTGTCACCTCTTCTTCCCAGGCCTCTGTTCAAGTGTGATCTACTCCAGAAGCCTATCCTGGTCTCCCAGAGGCTGCCAGCCTCAGGAAGTCTCTTCTCCTTAACAAAACATCTTGGCTGGGGTCCTGGGCCCAGCCCCGTGACTCAGAATCCAGACATGCTTCCAGGCCTTCGCTGGATTTGGGCCGTCAGCCGTGGGGGCAGGTGGTGCCTGGCAGTGCCTGGCACAGAGGCCTCAGCCTGAGCCCTGCTGTGGGAGGCAACCCTCCCTGTTGGTTCGCCCAGGCTTCCGGGGTACAGGTGGGAAGGCACGGCGTCCCCCCCCCCCGGGCTCACCTGACTTCACCCCCTGGCTGCCCTGCCCTGAGTGCGAAGCCGAGGCAGCTCATCTGGGCCACAGGTTGACTCATGTCACTGGCCCATCCTCTGCCACTGGCCAGCCAGCCTCCCCCCAACCTGAGAAGCCCAGCCCTCTGCTCCTAGGAAACTTCACCGAGCGAGCAAGTGAGTGAGCGGTGCTTTCCCTAGCCTCCAGAGGCCTCTCTGTTCCTGTCAGGCTGAGAGCCATCTCCTGCCAGAAGGGGACAAGGGAACCAAGGGACAGAAGAACACACCAGGCCATGGCAGGCCCTGTGCTGGGCTAATACCTGCTCCGCAGCCAGGAGGGTCTGAATACAGAGGAACACTGTGGAGCCTCCAAGGCTGAAAAAGCGGGGAGCCAGCTGAGCTGTGAGCAGGCCACTTACTCTGTCCCAGTCCTCCCCACACCTCTGTGGGATCTTAGCTTCCTGGACAGGAGCCTTCATAACCCCAGTCTCTAGGGAAGGCCTCCACAAGGGAGGCCCTGCCAAGTGGAGGATCTACTGTGGAGCAGGTGCCTCGGGTGGAGCCTTAACCGGGGGTCCTCAGCTCCTAGCACAGGGGGAGAGTGGCTGGCATCTTCTGTACCACGAGATGAAGGCTTGGAGTGCCACAGGCCTGGTTCCAGGCCATGGACTAAAGTCACATGCTACACTGTCCTGGTCCCATGGACCAGCAGCCTCCCTGCTGTGTGGCCAGCCAGCACCACAGGGAAAAGGAACTGACACCAGAGCTGACACAGTGGACTCTGGGGCCCTGCTCCTGTCCCCTCCCCAGCCCCGGCCATGCACTAACCACTACCCATCCCTACTTCCGTCCTTCTCCTCTGCCGCTCCCTGTCTATCCGATGTCGTTATCCTTTGTCCACTCACAGACCTCACAGTCACTGTCCTTCTGTCTGTCCATTCACTGATCCTTTCTTCTACAGCTTTTACCTGCCACCCTAGTTAGCTCAAACGGCAGACTCAACACAGTCTGGAGTCTCCAGGAAGAAAGCCTCCCTTGAAGGATTGCCCAGTCAGAGAGGTCTGTGGGCGTGTCTGTGAGGGCTTGTCCCAATCATTAGTCAATACAGGAGGGGCCAGCCCACTGCAGGCTGCACCACTGCTAGGCAGGTGCGTCTATATAGAAGAGAACCAGCTGAGCATGGCTCTCTGAGTGAGCGAGCCAGCAAACAGCATTCCCCTGCGGCTTCTGCTTCAGGTTCCTGCCCCGACTTCCCTCAGTGATGAACCGTGATCTGGAAGTGTAAGCCGTACAAGTTGCCCCTGGAAGTTGCTTTTGGTTATGTGATTTATCACAGCGATAAACATAGAACACATGCCATCCTGGCCACCCTTCCTGCCAGAAATCCATCTGCCTCAATTCAAATGCCATAGTTCTGCCCACCTCCCATGATTTCCTCTCAACATCCTTCCACCCACCTGCCATCCATCCATCCACCCACCCTCTACTCTTTTATCTGTCCACCATGCACTCTCTAGCCATCATCCTTCTATCACCTATCCATCCATCCACCTATCCTTCTACACATCACCCACCTACCTATTCATCCACCCACCCACCCATCCACCCATCCACATATACTTCTATCCATTTACCCATCCACCCACCACCCATCCACCCACCCACCCTCTACTCCTTTATCTGTCCACCATGCACTCATCTCTCTAGCCATCATCCTTCTATCATTCATCCATCCATCCATCCATCCATCCACCTATCCTTCTACATGTCACCCACCTACCTATTCATCCACCCACCCATCCATCTGTCCACCCACATATACTTCTATCCATTTATCCATCCATTCATTTATTCATTTATCCACCCACCCACCCATCTATCCCCCGTTCATCCACCAGTCCATCCACCCACCCATCCATCTACCCTCCCATCTATCCACCCATCCACCCATCCACCCCCACACACACCCATCCATCCACTCATCCCCCCCACCCCCATCCTTCTACACATGTACTCACTCACTGATCCACATATCCATCCAACCATTGTCCCTTCCTTCTTTCAACCTTTCATCCATCCATATCTCCTTCCCTCATCAGCAGCACATCCCCACCTGCACTCGCCCTCCCACCCACAGCCTCTATAAGCTGCTGGGGAACTTTCCCTGGGATTGCTGTGGTTGGAGCCAGGAGTAGTGCATCTAATTGGGCTTCTATGTATTTGTTGTTCCAAGAAGGCTAATTGTGAGGTTTGTAAACAGCTCTTTGATAGCAGGGAACTACTTAAGAGGACAGTTAAATAAACCGCCCCAGTGCACACAGTCTGGCTACTCAGCTGGGAGATGCGGACTTGAGGAGGGCAGCAGGACATAGTGAAAAGGGAAGTTAGTATAAAGGATGGTCACCATAACCACACACACACACACACACACACACACACACACACACACGCACGCACGCACGCACGCACGCACGCACGCACGCACGCACGCACACATACAGCTTGGTGCCTGTACCTGAGCACCACAGGGCTTGGAAACTTCACCCTCTGAGTGCACTGTTCATGGAAGCAAGACTCCAAAAGAAGCAGCAGGGACTCAGGCACCACACTGAACTAACCCTGTCTGTGGAAGAGTAGCCATGACAGAAATAATAAGAAATAAGAGTAGCCATGGCTCAGTGTGCCAGCTGCTGCTCCCAGCTCCTTTGTGTACAGTCGGGTTGGCCCAGCCACTGTCCCTACTCCAGAAGGAAATTAGGAAGCCTAGAACCTAACAGCCGCCTGCCAAGACTCCTTTGAGGGAGAGCGGATTGTTACAAAGTGAAATGTTTGGACACAAAGTCTTGTTCTCAACATGCCGCTCAGGTTTTGTGAGTTTAGTCTACAAAAGCTCACTCAGATGGTTGGCTAAGCATTTGAAAAAAAAAAATCCCCGTGAATGTTTAAAAGACCTTTACAATTCTAAGCTGACTGTTAGATTTTTTTCTGACTTGCGCAGACATCACAAAGCTTTCTCCAGGAGGAAGGAACTCTGCAGTGACTTGGAGAACACCTACTGTCCCCAGATGGTTGTGCTGTGCCAATAAAACTTTATTTATGATAGGTGGCAGCTGCTGGGGCTCAGGGCTGGAGTCTGCTGATTGCTGACGTGTGCAGCACACACCAAATGTGACAGAAGGACAGAGACTGGCTGGAAAGAGCATCATGACTAATGGGGACTTCAGTGGGCTCCTGGGACTTGGATCTGTATCTCTAACACTACTCATTAGCCATGTTTCCTGCCCCTCTGGAAGACCACAAAATCTCTCTCCTCTCTCTCTCTCTCTCTCTCTCTCTCTCTCTCTCTCTCTCTCTCTCTC
>NC_034592.1:150072479-150121980 GCF_900095145.1 Mus pahari
CTCTCCTCTCCTCTCCTCTCCTCTCCTCTCCTCTCTTCTCTTCTCTTCTCTTCTCTTCTCTTCTCTTCTCTTCTCTTCTCTTCAGATAGAGTTTGAAATAGCCCTGGCTGTCCTGGAACTTGTTCTGTAGACGAAGCTGTCCTCAAACTCACAGAGATCTACCTGCCGCTGCCTCCCCAGTGTTGGGATTAAGGGCATGTGCTACTACTGCTGGACGACATTTTTTTTTATAATAAAAAGTTACATATGATTATTTATGTGCGTGTGCACGGGTGTGTGCGCGTGCATCCACTCAGAGCACAGCTTTCAGGAGTTGTTTTTCTCTTTCCAGTGGACGCTGGGGATTGAACTTGGGTCTTCAGATTTGGCAGAGAGCTCCTCTACCCGTGGAACCAAGTCGCTGGCCTACATGAAGCATTTTCGAAGGAAGTTTCACTTAGGCCATTTGCTTTGTGAGCTCTCCAGACACCACGTACCACCTACCCGGGCAGGTTCTGAAGGCATTTGCAAGTTCCTTAAATTAATGATATGGTAAATCTTGATTGTCATCTTGACTGAACTAAGAAATATCTAGGGCGTTAGTGAGAGTGTGCCTCTCAGGATGTCTGAGGATGTTTCCAAGAGGATTAACTGAGGGGAAGTCCCTTCCTGAGTGTGGGCAGCATCTTCCATCCCAAGGGACATAGGCTGAGTAGAAAGGGAAAGGATGTCCTGAGCTGAGCATGGGATCCTCACCTCCCATCCCTGCTCCTGGATCCAGGTTCACTCAGATGGGAGCAAGCAGCTGGGCCTGTTCCCAGCCCCAGCACAGCTGTTCACCACACTTCTCTGACATCATGGACAGTGTCCCTGAAAACTGTGAGCCAGAGTAAACCCTTCCTCCATGAAGCTGTCATAGCGTGGGGTGTGTGTGGTGTGTGTGTGTGGGGGAGGTGTTTGTGTGGTGTGTGTGTGGGGGTGTATGTCCTCGGCTTGATTGGCCCCTAACAGCGACACCAAGTGTGCTAAGGGCCATCAATTCTTTTTAACATCAAAATCTGTAAACTTTGGGCTTAAAAAAAAAAATGACTGCAGCCAGGCAGTGGAGGGGGGGGAGCACACCTTTAATCCCAGTACTTGGAGGCAGAGTCAAGCAGATCTCTGTGAGTTCGAGGTCAGCCTGGTCTATGGAGTAAGTTCCAGGACAGCTAGGGCTACACAGAGAGACCCTGTCTTGAAAAACAACAACAGACTGTAAACTGATAAACTGGGCATGGTGGTTAAGACATTTAATGCCAGCGCTCAGGAGGCAGAGACAGGGAGATCTCTGTGAGTTTGAAGGCCAGCCTGGTCTGCATATCGAGCTCCAGCATCACATGATGCAATTCTGTGCTCACCCCCAGTGGCTGTTGAGTGACTTTGAGATGGCTTGTGGCTTGGGCTGCTCTGGAACCAAGAACAAGGAAACAAGAGGAGGTGAGGCAGGATGTGACAGAATGTTCTTGGGGCTGGTGGGAAGAAAGCTGGGTAAGGGCAGACAGATCCCCTTTCTGCCTTCCTCCTCTTGACTTCATTTCCCAGCCTAGAAAAGCCAGGGGCCCAGTGGGGCACCAGGTGGCCTGTCTGAAGTTAAAAAACAAGTGAGAGGTTAGCACTTGATTGCTTGACAATCAAGTTCAGTTCCTGGGACCCACACAGTGGAAGGAGCAAACCAGCTCTTGCAAGCTGTCCTCTGATTTCCACATGTGCTGTGGCATATACACAGCCCACATTAAATAAATCCACAAATAAAAGTAATTTTTAAAGAGCAAGTAAGATTCTGGGAGGAAATATTTAAAATATAGACAGATGACTTGTTTCTATAGTATGTAAAGAGTATCTGCAGAACAATGGGAAACGAAAGCAAATCCTCTATAGAATAATGCATAGTGTTCTATCAGTTACAGAGAGATAAAGAAGCGTCACATGAGATGTTTGTCCTTGTGGATCAGGAGAACACAAATGCAGATAGCAATGAGCAAATGTTCCTTACTTCTTAGGTCCACTTAAATAAAAGACAGATAATGCAAAGGGTACTTTCTGGAATATAACTTTACAGGAAAACCAAAATGTGTGTTTCCCGCAGCTTGGCACTCTCTTCTGTTTTCTCCCATAGAAAGACATCTACACATAGGCACAAGCAATGCAGTCCAGGTGGTGCTCTGGGCTCCCCATCTTTTTTGAGCTTGCCCACCTTCGTCACTGGCAACGAGCCTGCTGGAGTCCCATGCTTGCAAGCATCCCTTGCAGCTAGGTCTCTAGGAGCAGGAGTCCCATGCTTACAAGCATCCTTTGCAGCTAGGTCTCTAGGAGCCCACCCAGTCTCAGAAGCAGGGAAGGAGCCAAGCAAGTTCACTAATCCAGCAGTAAGGAGAGACTTCAAACGCTAACCCGACTGACCTTGAGCCTGACCTTCTGGCACTCTCTTCTCAAAAATGCCATTTTATCTGAGATTTATCATTGAACTTTAGCATGTGTTCCAACATGCCCAGGTCAAATGCAGTAACTTGAGGAATCCTTACAAGCATTCCTGTGTGACCAGCACAATGTCAAGGGATACATTCCAGGTTCTCATAGCCCCCCTGGTGTCATGTGTGTGTGTGTGTGTGTGTGTGTGTGTGTACATGCATGTGTGAGTGGTCAGTCCTCCTCATCTCTGACCTTAGTTCATTCCTCCATCCTACAGGTGCACCTGGTATCTTCTTGTCAGGAGCTGGTTACCAAAAAAAGGCTGCTGGAAGCATCTGTACAGCATCTTCCATGGCCATCTATCTGATCACTTTGGCCATCCTTGCAGGTGTCAAGAGGGACTCTAAACATATCCTAATGTGTGCTACCCTGTGATCAAGAGTGTGAAGCACTTTGCACAGTGGCTGGTCCTTTGCATGGCCCCTGTTATAAAACACCACCCTGTTTAGTGCTCTGCCTTTTGTGCTTATTGAATTTCCAGTCTGCCATCCTCTTCCCTCCCCGTGTTTGCAATGATCCATCTTCTGTTTGGTTACCCCACATGCCAGGGCTGTCCCGAGAAACAAAACCAACAAGAGATGCTACAACAGGGGCTCTCTTCATGGTCTACCTGCAGCTTTCCAGATTGTGCTCTGACATGGAAATGTCTGATGATGTTAATGTGGGAGCATGTGTGCATGTGTGTGTGAATACTGGTCGAAGCCAGTTACAAATGGTATAAATAATCCAGGGAGTGTTGTCAGCCAATTTCATGTATCATCTTGGCCGGATAGTGATGGCCAGTTCCTGCTTGTGAAAGATGGCAGTGGTTGTGGTCAAAGTCTACAAAAATTACCAGCCGAGTGCCATGACATCTATCTGGGAGGCTGAGGCAGGAGGTTTGCAATTTCTGCTTTGGGGCATGTAGTGAGACCCTGTCCCCGAAAACAAGAAAGAAGGAAAGGTCAATAGGGCAGGTGGGCCTTGCCTGATGGGGGGGGGGCTTGAGCACCAAGCTTTGGCATCCTGTGAAGAGTCAGTCTTGAGGTGCTAATGCAAAGAGCTCCCAGAGTCTCCAACCGACCGGCTCATCGGAGAGCTATGAAACCTGCCAAGCTCAAGCTGTCAAAAGATGAAATGGAAATGCACACGGGGCCCCTGAGACAGCTCAGCTGGTAAAGATGCTTCCCATACAAGCGAGGTGACTGGTTTTCACCTCAGGGTCCACAGAGAATGGGACATGTGTTCCATTCAGGGGGACACAGAGAATGGGTTCCTCAAAGCTGCTCAGATTTAACTTATCTCGAGTAACAAGAGAGGGTCTCACTCAACTGATGCTGAGGATCTTCAGAGTGAAATTAAGAGTTTCTGTGGAAAAGCATCCAAAGAAGGAAGCCAAAGGGAATTTAACATTAAAAGTGATTTTTAAAAATATTTACTTCAGGCACACTCCTTTAATCTCAGTGTCAGGGAGGTACAGGCAAGCTATCTCTATGAGTTTAAAGCCAGTCTGGTGTTCATGGTGAGTTCTAAGCTAGCAAGGGCTACATAGCAAAGCCCTTCTCAAACCACCTTCCCCTGCCCCCACCCAAAGATTTATTTTATCGTTAAGTGTCTGTATTTGTGAACTTGGGCGCATGAGTGCAGGTTTACTCAGAGCCCAGAAGAGGCCCCTGGTACCCCTGGAGCTGGAGTTACAGTCAGTCCTGGGAACTGAACTCAAGTCCTTTAAAAAGGTGATCACGTGCTGCTCTCTCTCTTAACTACTGACCCATGCCTCTAGTCTCAGTAAAAAAAAAAAAAAAAAAAAAAAAGATATTTTTTTAAAATATAAAAATGTACGTTATAAAGTGAGTTTTAGGTGGAGAAGTGTAAAGCAGAGGAGTTCCGAAGTCTCCATCATTCACCCACTGAAAATCTGCTGAGCATCTGTGGTGCCCACATGGGATTAGGGGCTGGAGCGAGGAGGCAGGCTCCGGCCTCCTGGGACGGAGGTCCTGGTGCAGACAGGCAGTAGAGACAGACTGACCTTCCTAGAGGTCTGTCCTAGACCCAGAGGAATGTGTAGACTCAGGGATGAACTGGGACATAGGTGCTGCTTCACTAGGTGGCCAGAAAAAGCTCTCTTAGGTGACATTTGAGCGGAGGCCCAAAGGAGATGAGCTCTCCCGAAAGAGCCCCCAGGGACCAGCTCAGCTAGTGCAGAGGCCCCGAAGCCCCCATACCACACCCTGGCAGCTCCATAGAGAACCCCAGGCTGCTCTGAGTTCTCCGGGAATTCAGGTGACCCTAGAAAGCCTCCAGAACAGGGTGGGGCCAACTTCAGAAGGGAAGCAAATGAAAAATGTTCCCATTGGGGAACTCGGGATAGGTCAGCAGTGAAGGGTTGCACTAACCCTCTGGGAATCAGGGGAAGTCGGTGCCTCCAGCTGGCTATGTGCGTGGACACAGATGTTCCCCATCTGTAAGGAGCAGGAGCAGAGAACAGGGGAACTGGGTGGGGTGTCTGGCAGCAGCCGCTACGTGCCTGCAAACTCCTACTCCGTCTTCAGAACCCGGAGTGCATTCCCCCTCCCAGGAAAGCCTTCCAGACAGCTCTGAGCTGGCCAGTCAGCTCCTACCACCTGCGTCTCACAGGAACTTGGAATGTTTGCCTCCGTTTCCACGGACAGCAAGGCTGTTTATGCCCCCGGAGTGGACACGTAAGCAAGCACAGGAGTGACATCTCAGGTCAGGAACAGAAGACACAAGAGTCGGTGCTGGCTCTGCACTAATGCTTATGGATTCTGTGTCTCCAAGGCCTGGCCTCCAGGACATGTCCAGGCGAAGGGACCGAGTGACATTTCTGCCCGCTACCATCACCCCTTTCTGCTGAGTTTCCCCGAGGGACACTTGGGTCCAGCTTGTCCTTAGGAGGCCTGGACGGTGGCTAGAAGGTTCTGAGGCCGTGAAGTCCTGGCTAAGCTTTCCTGATATTAGGAAGTTATTGAAAGTCGGGCCAGCCACAATGCATACCAGGAAGACTTGGTCACTATGTCCACCAAGGAGGAGGGATGGGAGAACTGTCGCCTGCGGGATGGGGTGGGAAGGCAAGAGACATGGCAATGCATAGGTTAGAATGACAGAAAGGGACACGCAGGCCCAGGGTTAGAGCTTCAGACACAGGAGTGAGGGAGAGAGAGACAGGGGAAATGGAGTGGTGTCAAAGTGCGGCTTAAGGGCCTAACATCCTCGTGGGGCCTTACACTCACTCACTGCCTGCCATAGGCACCGGGAACCTATGAGAAGCTGAGGCCCAGCCACCCGCCCCATGGCCACTTCAGTGCTTATCTGGGGCCCAGACTGGGTGCCTTGGTCTCCATAGCTCCTCTACCCTGAAACCCTGCTCTCAGATTAAACAGGAGGACCGGGGAACCCGAGGCACTGTGGTGAAGCCCGTGCATGGGACTTCCCAACACTATAGGGGTAGAGTAGGCTTGTGTCTGGGTGGACACGCCTGGCCCAGAACTCTAGGTTGCCTTCCCTCCCCCCACTCCCCCCACCCTCCCCAGTGCTGCCTGCCTCTGCCGCCCTTTGACCCATTCAGCCTGTCACCCTGAGATGTTGTTTCCCATAAATCCCTCCCGGTCTTTTTTTTTTTTTTTTTTAACCTCAATTCACAAATAGATTCCACATCATAAGACAGAGTGGCTTTTGGAGGCGAAGGAGCACTTTGTAGCAAAGGTCACAGCTGTCTCAGGTGTGTTTATTGGCGCTTAGTTTAAATTGCCCCTCACGTCCCAGGAAGGTAGAAGTCTTAAAATTACTTCTCCCTCAATCTGGCGCCGCCCAGGCCCGGAAGCTCTGAGTCGCCTCACACTGAATTATTAATTATGATTTTCTTCCGTAATCGTCTACCTTGAGTATGGACCAGCAGGCTCTGACTTGCCTGACCTTAAAGACAAGAACTCAAAGGCTTTTGGAGATCGGTTACCTCAGTCAGTGGAACTGCTGTGTGACCCTGGGCAAACACATTTCCTCTCTGGGCTGCACATGTGCGGTGTGGATGTGAAAGATTTCGAGTTTGCTAGCAGGGCTATTTTTCTCTTGTTCGTTTGGAGATGGTGTCTCAGCGTGTAGCTCTGGCTAACCTGGAACTATGTAGACCAGGCTGGCCTAGAACTCACAGAGATCTGCCTGCCTCTGCCTCCTGAATGCTGGGATTAGAGGCACGGACCCCCACTGCCCAGCTATGAGGGACATTTTCTAAATTGTATTTTTAATTTCAAACTTGAAAGTGGGACTCTGGTGCATTGTAATTTTAGATTTGTATGGTCCTAGAAAGGAAGAGAAATGGACACTCAGCCATCTTCCACAGGTTATCCCAAGGTCACCTGGGGTCAACATCCACTCTTTAGCAGACAGGGAACAATTAAGGGGTGGAGCACCAAGGAAGGCCAGGGAGAGAGCCAAGAAAGTCACTTCCCTTAGAGTCCATAGGCCAGAGATGATCACATGGTTCCCAGGTGCAAAGGCAGTTGGGAAATGTAGTCCTTGCAACCTCTGTCCCCTGGTACCTCTGGTATTCCCCCTCCCCCTCCCCCTCTCCTTTCCTCTCTCTCTGTTTCTGTTTCTCTCTGAGATGTGATTGGCCTGGAACCCACAGAGATGTGGCACTCTTTTTCTTTAGTTGCATTTTAATTTATTTGTGTGTTTGTGGGGAGGGAAGGGGAGGAGGGATAGGAGGGGAAGGAAGATGGAGGAAGAAGGGGAGGGGAAGAGGGGGGAGGAGCTCCTTTTTTGGGAGTCAGAGGACAGCTTCAGGAGTCAGTTGTCCCCTCACACCCAATAGGCCATCAGGCTGAATGGCAGGCATCTTTCCCTGCTCGGCCTCAGTGATCTCATTTTCTCTGCGTAAAGGAATTACGCAGAGGAAAGGAATCCCATCCCTTGTTTATCCGTGAACTAAAACGCAGCATGTGACTTCCTACCACGGAGAAGGCTCCTGTAAGTTCTGCCCTGTATCTGCCAGGGGGGTTTAGTGTGGGCAGAAGATGGACAGACAGATACAAGGACAGATGTTCAGATGAGCAGAGCACAGAGAGCCTGGAGCAGACTGTGCGGATGAGTCCCCACAAAACTAAGCAGAGAAGGCGGCCTGTCAGTAGAAGAAGGGAGACCTTCTGAAAACAGTGTGTGGCCATCAAGCATCTCCTGCAGGAACAGTGAGGACCCAAACCTCACTCCACATGAAGCACTGTGGGGCGGGCAAGATGGCTCAGTGAGTAGCGTTTGCCGTGTTAGTGCGAGCACCCAAACTCAGATCCACAGCACCTGTACAACTAGCGAGGTGTGATGGGGGTAGCCAAGAGCCCAGTGCCTGGGAGGAGGGGCAGAGATGGGAGAATTCCAGGACTCCCAAGCCAGCCAGATTGCTTCAGGGCATTGAGAAATCCTGCCCCCCAAAGACAAGGTGTCAGTGCCAGAGGAGGACCGGCCAGTTGGGCCTCTCAAACACACACAGTAGAAAGAACATTGACTCAAAAAAGCATAGTCAGAAGGTAAGGAGTGACCGGGCCTCAGGAAGGCTGGGCGAGAAGCTGCATGATGTGGGAACAGGGGGATTAGGGGAAGACCTGAGTTCGGATCCCTAGCACCCAGGTGAAAGCTGACCATGTCTGAGCATGCTTGAAGCCGCTGCACTGTGGGTGGGAGACAAGCAGATCCCTAGAGCTGCTGGTCAGCTGGCCTGGCTGAAACCACTTCTGTGCAGTGAGAGACCCTGCCTCAAAACACAGATGATGGAGACAGACCAATGACATCGTCCACTGTGTCTGCATGTGTATATGTAACACAACACACAGTATACACACATATACACCACACACGTACACACACACACCATCATACATACACTCTCAGTGCATGTGCAACAAATACAACACAGTGTACGCATACATACACACCACACACATACCCACACATACCACCACACACAAGCGCACACACACATATTACATACTTATGCACACACACACACATACACACACATCCACCATCACACACACACACCACCACCACAAGTACACACACACACACACACACACACACATACACAGGCAAATTTATCGATAGCCTCACGGAGAGTCAATGACTATACTCTTTAACGGCCCCCATTACAAAGATGACACAGCAGAGCCTAGGCTGTGAGGCTCCACAGTAGAGCACTGGCCTTACACACAAACTCGTCAGTTAAAAATGTAAAGCCAGCTGGGCGTGGTGCTGCATGCCTGTAATCTCAACACTCCGAAGTGCAAGCTGAAGGAAGAGTTCAGTGAGTTTGAGGCCAGCCTGGTCTACATGGGACCAAGGAAACAGAATGCTGACATGGTGGCACGGGCCTGTCATCTTAGCTCTCGGCAGACTGAGGCAGGAAGGTCCTGAGTTCTAGGCCAACGTGGCTACCCAGTGAGACCCTGTTGCAAACAACCATCCAAACAGGTAGTGAACAAGAGACTGAGACGAAGGGAGGGAAGAGGGGGGAAGAGGACACCATCCTTTGTGCCAGAGATCCTGTGATGTTAGTCAGATATCATGGGCAGCATAGTCTACTAAGTGTTCACAAAAGACGAGGACCCCAAACTCAGGGAAGGGCTAGAGACTCCCGGTCCTGGAGTGGTAGTTAACACGGTGTTCAAAATGATGGCTTAAAAGTAGCCTAGGGGCGCGGCACGGGCACCCTGGACACAGTTGGAATCCCTGCCTTGAGATCAGCAAAGGCAAGTCCTTGTCCTGTGGCCGCGGGTGACATGACCATGAGCCCGCTGACAGAGCACCGCTCAGTGGGTGAGGAAAGCGACCTCGAGGCTCACAGCAAACACCAGCCCTCAGAATTATGCTGAGCCAAACAAGCCCAAACCAGAGGTTATACACTGTGTGATGCCATTTATAGAACATTCTAGAAACCACACGATTATAGAAATGGAGAACAGATTAGTGGTTGCCAGGGTCAGGGTCAGGGTTGAGGTGGGAAGTAGGTTTGGTTAGGGAAGAGCAGAGGGGCGCTCTGTGGAACGGAATGTTTTGGGTCTCCATGATGTTACTACCGTAGGGGTCCTGGTGGGGGTGATGTACTGTGGGTTTGTTGAATGTCATGGTCAGACTAGGGGAAGGGCACTTAAGTCTGTGATAATCCTGGAAGTGGGTATATTTCATAAAGACACTGTAAGACCCTCTCTGCCTCGGACCTGTTGAGAATCGCTGTACCCTTGGGACACAGAGGCATCTCAGAAATCTCAGGGGTGCTAGGGGGAAGTGATGGGGTCACATTGTACCCTGCCTGTCTTCTCCTCAGGCCTCAGTTTCCCCATTTGTGGTGAGGTTGCTATTGAAACATGCAGAGCAAGCACTCACTTCCAGAAGCTGTTCGGGGAATGTGGCCGTAGTTCAGTCAGTGACTATGGAGGCCTGACCTCAGGATGTCCTTGAAGAGCCTCCAATGGATCAAGCTCTGGGGACTCTCTGAGACCTTCCTCCAGGGCCAGGCTACTGAGTGGGGCCACTTCCCAGCCTTTGCCACCACTCCGAACTCTGGTGCGTCCTGCAGGAGACTTCTCAGGGGCTCCGGCTCTCAGGAAGTCTCACCCGTGGCCTGTCCTCTCTGGGGCCACGGGGACAAAGAAGAGGATGAACCCTCGAGGTTCTTGTCCTCACAACTGTCATGAATAATGGGTCCACTGTCCCTGCTTGACCAAGGCTTTTACAGATGAGCGGCCTTGTCTTAGTGATACGCTCAGTCAGTCTCTGCTTGGAGCCATGCCTGGGTCCTCTGATTAAAGCTAGCCTTGTTGGGTGTGGTGGCAAACGCCTGTAACCCCGGCACTTAGGAGTCAGGGACAGGTGAGTCTCTGTGAGTTCAAGGCCAGCCTGGTCTACAAAGCAAGTGTAGGACAGCCAGGGCTTCATAGAGAAACCCTGTCTCGGGAAAAATCAAAGTTGGCCTTGAAGGATTGAGGAGACAGTTCAGTGGACTGGAGGTCGGCTCCCACAACTCACACTTGGCGAGAATGCTGAGCACTTGGGAGGAAGAGACAGAAACACGGCTGCCATCCCCTTCCACCCCTTCCCCCAGGCAGGCTGGCTGGTGTGACTAGCAGAATCTGTGAGCTCTGCGGTCAGTGAGAAACCTTGACTCTACAAAGTAGAGGGAGAATAGCCAAGGGAGAAACCTGATGTCAACTTTGGACCTCCACATGCACACACATGCACACACATGCACACACATGCACACACATGCACACACATGCACACACATGCACACACATGCACACACATGCACACACATNCACATGCACACACATGCACACACATGCACACACATGCACACACATGCACACACATGCACACACATGCACACACATGCACACACATGCACACACATACACACACATACACACATACCCCCTCCATCACATGACATGCACCTTACCAACTTGCAAACACACACACTAACAGACATGCATATGACACATGCATGTAAAAATACAAAGAAAGAAATAAACTTGGGGGCAGGGCGGGGGGGCACGCCTTAAGTCCCAGCACATGGGAGGCAGAACAACCTGGTCTACAAAGTGAGTTCCAGGACACCCAGGGCTACACAGAGAAACCCTGTCTTGAAAAACAAAACAAAACAAAACAAACAAACAAACCAAACCAAACCAAACCAAACCCAGCTTCCCCTCGCTGTGAATGACAGCCATGCCATTCATCCCTCCTCTGTCCTCCGAGCTTCGCCTGGAGCCGTCTCCTCTTTAACTGTAGCTCCACCAACTAAGACCCCAGTATCTCAGGGCTTGGGTGAGGAAGAAATTTTAAATGCCGACTCAGCAACCAAGTTCACGGTCCAGGTGCCTCAGGGTGCTCTGGGCCTCGGCGTCCCATGTCTGGGTCCATTAGCCAGCCAGAGCCACCACAGATGGCAGAGGAAGTGGGGCGCCACTGGGAGAGAGGGGGCTGGGGTCCCTCCCCTTCCCTGGCCTGAGAGGCTGGAGACGGTGTGGTAGCAGTGGCAGAGGCTTCCTTTTCCGGTGATGGTATTTACTGAAAAGCAGCTCTGCTTTTAGCGGCAGAAGTTCACGGTCCCGGCCAGGCGCCTAAGCCAGTTTCTTCCCCAACCGCAGCAAGGAGAGCCTCACGGCCGGTTTCTATTTGGTGTTGAAGGAAAACCAAATACCACAGGCCCTGCAGAGGACAGGGGAAGAAGCCGAGTCCCAGGTGTCACCGACCACAGTCCCAGTCCGGTGGAGGAGGGGTCCTCGCTCTCAGTTACTGGAAAGACAGCTGGTGGCTCAGAGCGAAACCTTCCGAAGATTCCTCTTTCTTTTACAAGAAATAGAAAGCGACAGCTTCGACACTGTCGAAGCTGGAGCCACGGCCCCAGGGCTCCGTGTCCCTGCCTGCCTCCCCTCTATCAGCCCCAGGGACCCCCTAAGCGGCTGCTCCTACTCCACTGTTGAAAGTCCACACTGCACAGGAGAGAGGGCGCTCACTCAGGAGAGGGTCTGGTGAGAGGGGTCTCCGCTCTCCATGTGACGTGGTGCAGATGGTGTAGGGTGAGGAGTAGGTGACCTGCAGAGGAGACTCCAGAGAACCGGCTCCAAAGCCGCCTCACTGCCCAGCCTGACTTCCTGACCTATGCACACCCCATAGGCATTTGCTGGATTTGGCTATGGGGGAGTCTCAGAGTTCAGCGTGAGTGGCTTCACCTCCCTAAGTCTCTCAGTTCTAGAGGCAGACTGGTTAAGATACCGGCATGGCGCCTACCTTCTGACAGAAAAGCCAGCCTGGCGCTCCCTAGGCTGCCCTGGGTTCCCTTTCTCCTTTTTCAGTTCCAACTCTGCTATTGGGTCTTAGTTCCTCTCCTCAAACCCACACCGGCTTAAGTATGTCCCCCCCCCCCCCCCCGCCTGTGGCACCCCTGCCTCGGGGCCTTTTCATCGGCTGTCCTTCCCAGACATAGCCACCGGGCTTCCTCTGGAACTGAGCAGACCTCTGCTACCCTGCTCTAACGTGCTCCCTGAAGCCTTGACGTCTCTGTTGAGACTGTGTTTGCCACAGCCGCCGCCCCCTGTTTGCCACTATAGTTTGTAGGAGACTATCTCACACCATCCACTGTGGGGTCGGAAGGGCAGAGTCCAGAGTTCAAGGCGGGCTTGCCAGGTTTGCTGCATGAATAGATGTGGAGTCTACGATAAGGTAGGAGAGACATGGGTGCCGCCCAGCACAGGCAAGAAGCACCTGGGCATTCCCCTGCCTCCTCGACTTGCCTAAGATGGTGCATGGTATGTTAAGTCACTTTGATAGGTGAAGCAGGCAATGCACCAAGGCTGCCAGCTCATGGTGGCTGAGCTTCTAGTGTGTACCTAGGGGAGTCCTGGCCTCCAACATCAAGGTGATGACATGCAGGGACCCGGGACAGACTGCTCTGGGATCTGGCTGAGAGACATGGCCAAGGGACCTTCAGACCCAAGTTCCTGTCCTGCATCCCTGCACCCCTGCTCCACTTCCCACAGCCCTGCTTGCCACTGTCCTGCAGAAAGGGAGGACATTCTAAAGAGACACGTGTCCTTGAACCGTCAGACTATTGACACAATAAGCCCCAAGAAACTAGAATGCCTCCCCCACCCCCCAGAATCTTCTGCTGAGAGAGGGGCAAGGCTTGTCCCCCAGGAAGAGGCTTCCTATCAGACCAGCTTGTGGGTCAGGGAGGGACAAGGCCAGACTATGACCAGGACAGCTTAGCCATGCAGGCTTCTTGTCCTCTGCTTAAACCTAATGGATGACAGAACCCTGGAAACAGACTTGGGGCTGAGAGATCCCTGCATCTCCTCATTTATTCCCTTCCTCATGTGGCCCCAACACACAAGTCTCCCTCTACTATGGCCCGTACGACTGTGTCTTTAACTGGCATACAGACACAGGCGGCTGAGCCCAGCTGAGCAGGGCCGGCAGGGCCCAGGCTCTGACCCTAGCACCTTCACAAGAAGGCCAAGCCACAGCTCCCAGCACAGAGGCCCTGGCTCCCGGAGAAGGGCCTTCTCTGTGTTGCCTCTGGAAAGTTCTCTCAGGAAGCGTGGGAGCTGGTGGAGTCTCAGAGACCAGGGGGCCCTGATGGCCTTGCACCATGGCACCCAGCCAGGTCCTGGAGAACAGGGACTTTCCAGCATGGGCTTCTTGGTCCCAGCAGGCCTGGCTTTGCCTCAGTTTCCTCATGTATTCCTCTTAGACAGGCGAAGACATTGGGCTGCACAGCCCCACGGTGAGGCCTAACTTCTCCCTGGGGCCTCCCCGGGCCCTCGGGCTCTGGGCAGAGCTGTTTGGGGTGGGCTGGCAAGCTGGGGCAGCACCTCTGACTGTTGTCCCCTGGCAGAGCTGCCAGTGGGCTGTTCCTAAGGTGGCGGCGGCTGCTGCTGCTGCTGTGTGCAAGACAGATGCCAGGGGGGTGGCAGGAGAAACGGCTTCTCAACATTCTCTCACGCCATCTTGATAACAAGGCCTCTGAGACCTGACCCGCTGAGCAGACGGTTCGGTTTGGCCCCTGACCCAACCTTAAAGAGCGTGAGCGAGGCTGGACATGATGCCTTTAACTCCAGCATTGGAGAGGCAGAGGCAGGAGGGTCTCTGTGAGTTCCAGGAGACCATGGGCTACATTGTGAGACCCAGTCTCAAAAAAGCAAGGGGTTAGGGGCACCATGGGCCAGCAGCTTTTGAAATACCAGGTAACATGGCCTCAGAAGGGTCACAATAGGGACACAGGGTCATGGATGTCACAGTGCCCTTGGGGAACAGCACCAATGGTCACTCTACTGGCTACTCGGTTCTGCTCCGCCCACTTTCCTCACTTAAACACCCTGACAGAGCCTTACAGTGGACAAAGATTAAAAGGGATTCCAGAAAAGGGGGACAGGACTCATTAGTGAGACTGGTCTGCTTAAAGGGTAACAAGCTATGCGTTGATGCTTACTGAATGTACCGGAGAATCTGAAGGCCATTGTTCCAGCCGGAGGTTACAAGAGGGCGCACAGGACACATGGCTGTGTGTGGCTGTGAGCCCGAGGGAAGGGTGCTACTGGTTTCTGACAGAGCACTGGATGGCCACCCCTGGGGTAGGTAGAGGGACTATGCCCACGTAGGTTCCATCAGGACCAGCTGAGAAGGGAGCCAGGCCTCCAAGAGTCTGATTGAAGGAGTCCACGCGAGGACTCCAGCCTCACTTCGGGGAGGAGCTCTCTGAGTCCCTTGAGGGGTGCTCCTGTGAAGGACCCTTTTGTCTGCTCTGTCCCTGTTTACACTCCACAGTCCTGGCAGGATGTCACAGTCCCCAATGGGCTAATCCTACCCACTGGCCACTTTTACCCAGTATCCCTGGGTTGCAGAGATGGTCCCTGAACCTCCATCTGCCATTCAATCCACAAACGTCTTACCAGCATGCCACCGTGACCTGGCTGGATAGAGCAGTCTAGGGTGTGCCATTGGCACCTGCTGTGTCACATATGGGGTAGGCCATCAGCCTGGAACAGTCAAAGGGACCGAAAGGACCGAGGAAGCCTCTGTCCTTCCAAATCACAACCGTGGTCAGTACGGATTGAGTGCCTGTCATCTGCTAGCCCTTGAGCCAGTGACCATCTCTGAGAAGATGGCTATACTCTCAACTCCTGCTACTTCCTGTGCTCTGACTGTCCTGTGAGCTAGCAGCCAGATCAGAGTGGGGAAGCAACTAGCCCATTCACACAGCCCAAAGCCTTGTCCTCAGCCACACAGACCCTTGAGGAGGGTCAGTCAGTGACAAGGACAGTGACAAGGAGTGAGAAGGGGGTGGGCAGGGATACAGCATGAGTGAGACAGGGTGCTCTGAAAGAGGGGAGCCCTGGGCAGGCAGAAGGTGCCGCCAACTTCCACCCCCGCTGGGGGCCAACCTGCCCGGAGCCTGTGAGGAGGTGCCTTCCCGCCCTTGCCAGGCGGACAATGGCTCCTGTGTGCACCCTGGTGAGAGAGAGGCGTTGTCCTCTGAGAGGGCTGGCTGTGGTGGCCCATGTCCCAAGTCACTTGGCAAGGAGGGGTTCCGGTGCCTGAGGGTGATGTGTGTGGGTCTGGCCTTGTGGCTCCTGTGTGTCTGTCTCAGTGTGCCCACGCAGGACTCGCACACCTGTGGAAGGTGTGTCTGAGCAGGCCTGTGGTCCGGGCCTCTTTTGTGTCTGGGGCTGGCATGTGTGTTTGGCTGGCTGCACGTACGATTCAGTCAGTGCTTTGGTTGTGTGCG
The DNA here is from genome assembly GCF_900095145.1 of Mus pahari. Lineage (NCBI taxonomy): Eukaryota > Metazoa > Chordata > Mammalia > Rodentia > Muridae > Mus > Mus pahari. The sequence continues at coordinate 150,088,243 of NC_034592.1, forward strand.
GTCCATCATGTGCTCATCTGTCTGTGTCTGTCTGTGGAGCACCTCAGAGACCAAGCACTGTGCAGAGAGAAGACACCGGCCATAGTCCTAGTGAGATGCAGTCACAGGAGGCTGGCTCAGTGACGCCTGACAGTTTCTGACGGCATCTGGCTGTGGATCAGTGAGAGGAGCCAAGCTCACAGAGTATCCAAGCTGCCCATGGCTCACCAGGGTACCTGCTGTCACATGGCAAACCTGCTGCGAAGACATATCACATCATCTACTCCCCCACATAGGGAATCCAAGATAGACCAAAGTACAGACCACCAAAGTCCAACTTGGTGAACCATTGATCTTTCTTGGGGTCACTTATGGGGAGGGGTTACTCACAGGGACAGAAATGACTCAGTGATGGTTACATCACCAAAGCCCACCCAGCACAGGTGACAACTCACAAAGCTGCAGACCTGGAGCTCACTGCACAGTCTGTAGGCAGCTTAACAGGTTGGAGAGTGTCCTCTTCAAGTGTCTCAGTTGATCTCTTCCGGGCAACTTGGCTGGTCTCTGCTTCTTTCAGGCAGTTGACCTGGTCTTAGTCTTCTTTGTAACTCAGTTTCCTCTCTGAGGCTAATTCTCTGCTTTTATTACTTACTCTGGCAGGGCGGGGCCTAGTAGATCTGCTCAGTTTCAGGGACTTCCTGAAGCTATCTTGAGTTGTTTATCTTCTTGCTTAAGGAGCTTCCCGTGGATGGAATGTTTCAATCTCAGAGGAAACTGTTACATGTTCATTCCCTGTGCCCAGGACAGGAGTGACAGCTGTCGTTTTGTAGAGACTGCAACTGAGGTCAGGGAAGGGTCATATTTTCTGAAGTTGGAGGAGGAGCTGACCTAACATTTCCACCTCAGCTGCTTGCCCCTTCCCAGGTTCCAAACTCTTGGTGAGGCCTGCCCTGAAGACAGGACTGAGCACTTTGGAGTCACAGGGCTTGGATCAACTTTTGTCTCTGCTACTGAATGGCTGTGTGACCCAGGGCAAGCCATTTGGCCTCTCAGTGCTGTTTCTTCATCTACCAAATGGGAATGATGGTTTCAGTCTCTCCAAAGTGCCTGGTCACTGCCGACCTGACAGTGCTCATTAGCTCTGGTGTTCTCCAAACTGTCCTGGCTTTTGGCTCCCATTCCTCACTGCGGCCCTGAGGCTGGTTGAGAGATGATTGACTGTGATCTGGGTCCATGACAGACATGGTTCTCCCATGCCTGGGGTATGCGAGGCCGGGGCTGCTGCAGTTGAATGTCTGACAGGCAATGTAGTGGGCAGGGCCTGGAGTGTGGCCTGCTATGTGGTTATGGAAGCTGTGTGTGTCTGATGGCAGAGTTTTGCCTCACCTCCTCTCTCCTGGATCTGTTTGGGCTTCCTGGGTGTCTTAGTGAGGGTTTCTATTCCTGCACAAACATCATGACCAAGAAGCAAGTTGGGGAGGAAAGGGTTTATTCGGCTTACATTTCCATACTGCTGTTGATCACTCAAGGATGCAGGACTGGAACTCAAGCAGGTCAGGGAGCAGGAGCTGATGCAGAGGCCATGNAGGGATGTTCTTTACTGGCTTNCNTCCCCTGGCTTGCTCAGCCTGCTCTCTTATAGAATCCAAGACTACCAGCCCAGAGATGGTCCCACCCGCAAGGGGCCTCTCCCCCTGATCACTAATTGAGAAAATGCCCCACAGCTGAATCTCATGGAGGCATTTCCCCAACTAAAGCTCNTTTCTCTGTGATAACTCCAGCTGTGTCAAGTTGACACAAAACTAACCAGTACACTGGGCCAAGTGTTTGATTCAAGCAGATGATCTGTGGTGGCCCTCTGTCCCTACTGCTTGTGGACGTTGTACATCGTGGTGCGCACTAGGCTCCGCACCACGATGTACAACGTCCACAAGCAGAGCTAACCAGCATCAATAGTCCCAGTAATGCAAAGGTTTTGCTTTAGTAGTTCTGGTATCTTATTAATCACAGCTGATTCTTCAGCCCCAGCTAACCAGAACCACAAAATCGTCACAATCCAAAATAGCAATGGCCTTGAAAAGAGTCTTTAATTTTTCCCTCTGAAATTTCACAAACCAGGCCTCCATCTTCTGCACTGCTCTCAACATTATCTTCCAAGCTCCTACACAACATTCGACAGAGCTCTTAACACCGAATGGATATTCTGGCCCAAAATTCCAAAGTCCTTCCACAGTCCTCCCCAAAACATGGTTAGGTTGTCACAGAAATACCCCACTCCTGGTACCAATTTGTCTTAGTCAGGGTTTCTATTCCTCACAAACATCATGACCAAGAAGCAAGTTGGGGAGGAAAGGGTTTATTTGGCTTACATTTCCACATTGCTGTTGATCACCAAGGGATGCAGGACTGGAACTCAAGCAGGTCAGGGAGCAGGAGCTGATGCAGAGGCCATGNAGGGATGTTCTTTACTGGCTTNCNTCCCCTGGCTTGCTCAGCCTGCTCTCTTATAGAATCCAAGACTACCAGCCCAGAGATGGTCCCACCCGCAAGGGGCCTCTCCCCCTGATCACTAATTGAGAAAATGCCCCACAGCTGAATCTCATGGAGGCATTTCCCCAACTAAAGCTCCTTTCTCTGTGATAACTCCAGCTGTGTCAAGTTGACACAAAACTAACCAGTACACTGGGCCAAGTGTTTGATTCAAGCAGATGATCTGTGGTGGCCCTCTGTCCCTATGAGGGATCCGTGACTCAGTTTATCCATCTGTCGATGCTGACCAGAAGCTTCCACTGTCTCTGCTTTAATGATATCCTGAGTCACTGCGACCTTGGTCCAACTGCCTGTGACAGCAGACAGAGCACCATGGATGGGAACACGTCCCCTCAGAAGCCCTAACTAAAGATCCCTTGGTGGTCCCCCAGGACCATCGTGTGCCCCTGCCTTCTGGCCCCCGTTTTGAGGTTTCCTTCTCACCTGGCACTCCTGTTCCCAAGAGCATTCAGGTGGCTAAGCCCACTGTGCCTTGTCTCTTTTCTTCTGGCTTGTCACTCTTCTGGACTGCCACAAGCCTGGGTGTTATGAGTGGCTCGGGGAAGGTGACGGGCTGGTGAGGTGACCAGAGTCATTTCTTTTCCGAGACAGGGTTTCTCTGTTTAGCCCTGGCTGTCTTGGAACTCACTTTGTAGACCAGGCTGGCCTCGAACTCAGAAATCTGCCTGCCTCTGCCTCCCGAGTGCTGGGATTAAAGGCGTGCACCACTACCTCCCGGCCAGAGTCATTTCTTAATGACTGCTGAGACATGGGGCTAGCTCAGCACACCTGATCTGTAGATGGTGTGGGGCTTGCAAAGAGGAGAGAGCAGTCAAGCCTGAATGGAGGTCAGGATCATGGGCTCCAGGGTGAGTGACCCAGATCACACTAGGCATGCTTGAACAGGCCTGAGGGCAGAAACGCCCCATGAGGGACTTGCCTTTCAGTTTCAGGTACGAGGGGTGGGCACTACTTGTGCAAAGAACCTGGGATTTCCTGAGAGGGTGGGGCAGTGGGAACTGAGGGGTGGGGTGGGGACAGAAGGGTGGGAAGCGGGAAGTTCAGGTGTGTTTGACAGTCCAGGCAACAGGCTTCCCTGATGGGGCTGGGTTGGAGAATGTGAGGAGGCCAGCTCAGGGCAGGTGGCCAGACTTTAGGATGAAGGGACACAGCAGACATCAGGGTATTTGATATCTTTAGATCTGATGCTGGGCCGAGATACTGGAGGCAAGAAAATGAGAGCTGTCACCTGCTATCTGCCATGGCCACTGCTTTAGTTCTCACAGCCAACCTCTGCTCCAGAACATTCCACTGCCATCAGTGTCTCCTGATTACACCCAGTGTCCTCCCAATCCTCCCCAGTGTCCTCCTGATCCTCTCCAGTGTCCCCCCAGTCCTCCCCAGTGTCCTCCCAGTCCTCTCCATTGTCCTCCCAGTCCTCCCCAGTGTCCTTTCAGTCCTCCCCCAGTGTCCTCTCAGTCCTCCCCAGTGTCGTCTCAGTCCACCCCAGTGTCCTCCCAGTCCACCCAGTGTCTTCCCAGTCCTCCCCAGTGTTCTCCCAGTCCTCCCCAGTGTCCTCTCAATCCTCCCCAGTGTCCTCCCAGTCCTCCCCAGTGTTCACCCAGTGTCCTCCCAGTCCTCCCCAGTGTCCTCCCAGTCAACCCTAGTGTCTTCCCAGTCTACTCAGTGTCCTTCAAGTTCTCTCCAATGTCCTACCAGGCCTCCTAGTGTCCTCCCAATCCTCTCCAGTTTCCTCCCAGTCCTACCCAGTGTCCTCCCAGTCCTCCCCAGTGTCCTCCCACCCCACCCCTGTGATGTTCTGCCTTTCCCGCTCTCCCCAGTGAGCTCCATTCTAGCTCCCACCTCCGCTGTGTATAAAGCGCTGGTGGCTCCCTGCTTCCACCTGACTAGGGGTGATTGCCTTGGCTGGGCCAGGTTCCACCTCACCTGCCCCCTGTGACCTCCGCCCAGGTGGCCAGCCAAGGGGATGCTCCTTATTTCCGGAAACACATCGACCCCTCTCCCCTTTCAGCCAGCAGGGATGTTGAGACCCCACCCCTCTATCTCTGCTTCTGCCTGATTGTTCTCTCAGACGCTTCGAGCCCCTGCCCTCCCCAGAAGTCATGCTGGGCCCAGAGAGGTCTTTGTGGGAAAGGGCACTGACTTGTTCCCTGAGATGCCACCTCCCCCTCAGCACATTTTTGAACCATGTAAGGAGACTCAAAACAGACCTGGCATTTGAGAGTGCCCCAGGCCACGGTCTGAAATGGCTGTTATAGAGCCGAGCACAGGGTTCGTTTCTGAGCCTCTGGAAAGAAGACCAGAGGCTGCCTTGAGGTGGTGACTGTGTCATTGCCAGGGTAGCCACTGTGCCACTAATGGTAGACAGATGTCCGAGATCACCACCCATGAAGAAAAGCCAAACCAGCCCCAAACCACAATCAGAAGCTCCTGGATCCAGCTGTACCTGAAGCTGTATGATCTGAACGCCTCAGAAATAAATCAGTACGTTTTCTTTCTCACACTCTTTTCTTTTTATTTTTTCTTTTTTGTGTGTGTAAAGGCCTAGGGGTGTGTGTATGTGTGTGTGTGTGTGTGTGTGTGTGTGTATGTGTGTGGACACATATGTGCAGTTAAACATGCGTGTATGTTCATGGTCAATGTCAGGTGTCTTCCTCAAGTCCCTTCCACCTCAGATTTGGAGACAGGAGCTCTCCGATTTGACTAGCCTGTGAGGCCCTGGGGCCCCTCTATTTCTAGCTCCCAAATGCTGGGATTGTCACCACGTGTCACCATGCTCCATTTTTCTTGTGTGTCTTCTGAAACTTGAACTCAGGTCCTCAGCTTATGGTCCAAGACTTCCACCTATGGAGCTGTCTTCCAGCCCCTCAATATTCGGTATTTAAAACTTACCCTGGGTTGGGTTTCTGGTGTGTGTAGTTCCCAGAATTCCGACAAGCCCAGGATTGGAACGTTGTTTACTACCTCCCTGCCCACCCTGCCTCAGCATCTTCAGGTGTTCTCCTATGGGGACACACTGAGAGCCTGGTACTGGGGAGCCCTGTCCCCCAGTGTTGGCACTCGCTGTGGACAGTATAAGAATTGTCCCCTCCTTCAGGTGCAAGACAGAGAGAGAGGTGGGGGGGGAGGGGGATGGCCGGTTTGGGGAGGGGTGATTCTTTACATCTTTGGCCGGATCCTGCTGCTCATCGAGGGAGGCCCAGCTCCCAGCAGACTGCTCTGCAGTCTCTGCAGGATCAGGATCTGCAAGCTTTGCATGCAGTCTCCCAGGCATGCTGGGAACACCAGGGCAGGAGGCTGCCTACCAGGATGCACCTGGAGATTCTCGGCCTCTGCATCTGCATATCTGGGGCTGACATTCCTGGCCTTCTCCCTGGATTGGTTCTTTAGCCTCTACCAGCTGGATGTGAATGACACCCCTTGCCCTGCACTGTGATAGCCTTGGATGTCTCTGTATGTCCCAAGACACAGGCAGCCCTGCTTGTGAACCCTGTGTGCTCAGTAGATATACAGCAATCAGTTTGAGATGGCACTGAGGGACATTCAGGAACTTGGCGTCTCTAGGAAAGCTGGCTCACTTACATAGGGAGAAAGGGGGGCTCTGTAGGAACACAGGGCGGGGTCGGGAGGGGGGGATCTTCAGAGAGAGAGAGAGAGAGAGAGAGAGAGAAGAGGGAGAAGCAGATGGGAGTCTGGATGAGGCTTTACTGTGAAGCTCGAAGCATCCACAGCTGGTTTGAGTCAGTGAGCAGAGCTAGTTCAAGGACAGAGCCCAAGTTCTGGGGTCTATGTCCTTTCTGATCACCTAAGCTTAGGACTTCAGCAGTTCTTAATTCCCTGTAGCAATCTAAATACTTTGTCTATGAGATGGGGTGTTTCCTAACTTCTGAACCGTGCTGGGTGGAGCGTCTATCCTGCAGCTAAGAGCCCCAAAGCCCTGTAGGTAACAGACTGCTTCCTAATCACCCTTGACTGTGCATCTGACTTCCCATCACAAGACAAAGGGACACACTCTCCCTACCAGGCTGGGGTACCCGGGCTTTCACATGGCCCCAGACACATCTTGAGCTGGGAATGTGCTGAGAGGTTCAGGTCTCCCCGGCAGTCCACCTGCCAGCTGCTTAGAGTCCAGACTGCTGCTCTGGGTTTCAGTTTCCCTGTCCATTCAAGTCCTGAGCTGGCCCTGTCTCCCAGGTGACCTCCCAGGGAGCTTGCAGGCAAGGGTGGGAACCATGTCGATCCAGACATGTCCAGTCTGAGCCTTCGGGGGAAAAAGCTGAAGAAGATAAACCAGAAATTCATTTTGTGAACCAGGGTTTTTCAAAAATAACTGAGGCTGGCCTTGAACTCCCAAACCTTCCTCAGCCTCCTGAGTGCTGGAATTACTGGTGTGCACCACTGTGCCTGTTTGTGACGCTGTGGTTGGAATCCTGGACCTCATGCCTGCTAGGTTAGTGTATACTGACAGGACCACATCCACAGCTTAGAATTCTGGTTTTGTTTTTGTTTTGTATTCATCTGTTGTTTGTTTGAGACAGGATCTCAGTACATAGCCCTGGCTGGCCTAGAGCTGGATTTGTAGACCAGGCTGACCTTGAATTCATAGAGATTTGCCTGTCTCCTGAGTTCTGGGATTTAAAGTCATGTGCCACCAAGCCTGGCTCAGAATCTGTTTTTTGTTTGTTTGTTTGTTTTGTTTTTTGAGACGGGGTTGCTCTGTATAGCCCTGGCTGGCCTGGAACTCACTTTGTAGACCAGGCTGGCCTTGAACTCAGAAATCTGACTGCCTCTGCCTCCCGAGTGATGGGATTAAAGGCGTGCGCCACCATGCCTGGCCCAGAATCTGTTTTTTATTTTTATTTTTATTTTAGATTTTATTAATTTTTATTTCATATGTATGGATGTTTTTGCCTGCAAGTCTGTCTGTGCACAATTTGCATGCCTGGTGCCTGCAGAGGTCAGAAGAGCGTGGGCATCAGATCCCTTGGAACAATAGAGATCTGATACTTGTGACCTACTGTGTTAATTACAGAAACCAATCCTGGGTCCTATACAAGAGCAGCAAATAGCTTAAACACGGAACCATCTCTACAGCATCCATAGGATACTGATTTGTTTTTAAAGCTTATGAGCCCACTCATTAAATACTTCTGTACTAAATGCTTTATGCCCAAGCCAGAAAGTCCTGCTCTACTGGAATTCACCAGTTAGTGATCAATAACCAGTCTGCCAATCAGTGGTGATCAGGTCCTGCTTGAAGTGGGCAGGCTGCAACCCTCTGGTCTTTTGGGATCAAATATAATGCATTTAAGAAAAAGCCTACCTGCTGGGCATGATGGCATTTCAGGGCTGAGGCAGGAGGATGGTGAGTTCCCGGGCAGCCTAGACTATAAACGAAGCAAGGAAAGAAAGAACACTCACTGGGGACCTGCCTCCGACTGGGACGCGACAGAGAGCTGAAGGGACCTCAGTGGGCCCCGTGGCTCCCTACACAGGGATGTGGGGTCAGTACTGGCCTTGAATCTGGATCAGCCCTTGGCAGCATGTGACCAATGGGGGCCACAGCTTCTCGTTGGCAGGCCCCACCTCCGGTCTGGTGTGAGCATCGGGGTGATGATTCTCGGATGTTAGCTTTGGCCATGATTGTACCGCTGTGTGTCCACAGCAACGCTGGGCCTCTGCTGACCATGGGGACTGTCCCGGAAGGATCCACTCCTCCATCACCCAGCAGTGTCAGGAACTCCTGCGATGGCAGGAGGGCGGGACATCACCCCACATTTCCCACTTTGGTCCTTTTAAAAATAAACAACGAGCTACACGTTGGAAGGGCTCAGTTGAGCCCCAAGAATGGGAAGGAAACAGAGCAGGTGTTCACGGTCCAGCTTCACACCATGCCCATCGAAGACAGTTCTGGAACCCTGTGTACCTGGCAGCAGGAGCACTCCTTCCTACTCCCACATCACCTCTGGGGTTAAGGGGAGGAAGGGAAGACATGTGACCAAGGCAGGCGGCAGGTGGCAGGTCTCTGGGAACAGAGCTGCAATCCCTGGCCACCCACCACTCCTTGCTCCTGGATCTGAAGGAAAAAGAGGTTCAGGGAAGATAGTGGTGAAGAAGGGACCAGAGCCTTCCCCAGAGGCCAGGCAGGCACTGTGTGGGGTCAGTGTCCAAGGAGCAGGCAAGGCCTGGGGAGTCTGGGGCTGTGGAAGGGACAGAGAATATGGGCTGGTGTCATGCTAGAGAAACCAAGTCCCCTCCCCCCAGTGATAGTGTGGACAGGGTAGGAAGGGCGTACTGGGGAAGGGACCTTCAGTGGAAAGTCCATGGAGTAGTAGGGGGTCTGAGATGGGAGGCTGAAGGTAATCTAACAGCAGGAGCAAAGGCTCTAGGTAGCTGTAGAGCTGTCCTGAGCCACGAGGTCAGTGCGGCAGAAGGCAGGGAAGGAGGAGAGTATTATGGGGTAGGAGGGGGCCCAAAGAATGGCCAGGTCAGGCATGACCTCAAGAGACAGTCCGAAGACGTGAGAGCTATCCCCCACCACCGTCTCCAACCCCGTTCTAGAAGAGGGGACTGTGCTGCTGGAGGTCAAAGCAGAGAAATCAATGCAGGGACAGAGACTGTAGTCACTGCACATCAACTGTCATGCCCAGCAGGGAACCCAAGGAGATGCACCCACATCAGAAGCCCACACCCATGAGCTGTAGCCATTCAGCCCTGCCCACACACGCCCACATACAGCCATGCAGAAGACACGCACTTTTCATCCCTGTTGATCCCATGTGTGTATTCTAGATGCATGTTCCTCACCCGAGCTCTTCACATGTGGGTGATGCAATGCAGTGTACAACCCACACACACCCACATGGATGTATTCTGTAAATGTATGTAGAGACATGGCGCATGCAGCAACCCTCCACATATACCACACATGACACATACTGCCCACACACACATGCTCTCTCCCCCCCTCTCTCTCTCTCTCTCACACACACACACACACATTCACACCCCCTGACACCTACCACCTGCTATGCCACAATATACCACACATCACACACACAAAAGCACACGCACGCACCCCTCACTCACACCCCCTGACACCTACCTACAACACAATATACCACCTCTCTCTTCTCTCTCTCTCTCTCTCTCTCTCTCTCTCTCTCTCTCTCTCTCTCTCTCCCACACACTCACACCCCAGACACCTACTATGACACAACACACCACATATCACACACACACACACACACACCATGTACCTAGGGATCTATCGTCTCCATCAGAAACCACGTCGATATGCTTCTGACTTCTGAGTGGAGATCCAGCCACTGGATTTGCGATGCAGTTTCTGCTTCTCACTGCTCGGCTTGGTCGGCCTCCGGGGACTCAGGGACCACAAACCTGCCTGGCAGGGCTGCTCATGCAGCACGGCCACCTGCTTTGGGGGCAGACACAGGCTATGGTAGCTGTCATCACTTTAATAATGAGGTCTGATCTGGGGCCAAGCAAAGCCCATGGGCACCTTCCCGGAACAAGGGCGTGCTCACACACTGGCACGCACACCCACACGCCCTCTGTGCTGAGCAGGGTGTGTGGGAAAGGGGCAGACTCATGTGGGAAGGAAGGACTGAAACTCTAGGGGACCCATGAGTCAGCACAGGGATGGGACAGTTAGTGGGTGTGTCTTTAGACTCCGAAGGATAGAAGCCCAGATAAAGTCCACAGGCAGGTGGGTTAGTCAGGGCTCCCTGATTCGACTTGAGAGGGACCAAACCCCAACTCAGATCAATTCAAGCTACGAGGAATTCAGTGAGTCACGTTAAAGACATTCTAGAGCCGGTTTGCTTTAGGCACAGCTGGATCCAGGTGTTTGGATAACTTGTTCTTCCCGCATCTCTGGCAGGGAAGGCTCAGTGGATGTTAGCTGTTAACTTCTGATGACAGCGCCGCCAGGGCCCCTCCAACCAGGACGATCCTCCCAGCCCAGGAGCCACAGGGAAGCCACACTCTGCTCTGCTCTGCAGGCGCCCACCACTGTTGGGGTCACAGGCTGCAAGCAGGCTGATGTCACCCATAGAGACCCTGTGCCTGCAAATTCCCCAGCAGAAGGAAGGCCTCTGAGGCTGGGCAGACCTGGGATTCAGGCTCAGTTCTGTTCTTAGGTAGCAACAGCTTCCCATGCCTCAGTTTCCCCCTTTTAAGAAAAGGACAAAGATGCTCGCTTCTTTTGTTGTGGTGGTGGTTGCCTTTGTGTGTGCCTGTGCATGTGTGAGCATGTTCATATGTATGTGCTCATGTATGTAGAGGTTGATGTCAGTGTCTTCATGCTAGGTCTTCACCTTATTTATTTATTTATTTATCTATCTATTTATTTATTTATTTATTTGTGTTGGTGGGATGGGTACATATGTGTGTGTGCATGCGTGTGTGTGTGTGTGTGTGTGAGAGAGAGAGAGAGAGAGAGAGAGAGAGAGAGAGAGAGAGAGAGAGTGTGTGTGTGTAGAGATATAAAGGCTAGTGGTTGATGTTGAATGTCTTCATTGCTCCAGACTGTAGTTTTTGAGTCAGGGTCTCTCGCTGAACCTGGAGTTCAAGGATCTGATGAGTGGCTGGCCGGTGAGCCCCAGGTATCCACCCATCTCTGCCTCTGCCACACTGGGGTTATGTCACAGTACCTGGCCTTTTATGCCAGTTGTACTGGCTAGTTTTGTGTCAACTTGACACAGCTGGAGTTATCACAGAGAAAGGAGCTTTAGTTGGGGAAATGCCTCCATGAGATCCAGCTGTGGAGCATTTTCTCAATTAGTGATAAGGGGGAGAGGCCCCTTGTGGGTGGGACCATCTCTGGGCTGGAAGTCTTGGATTCTATAAGAGAGCAGGCTGAGTAAGCCAGGGGAGGCAAGCCAGTAAAGAACATCCCTCCATGGCTTCTGCATCAGCTCTTGCTTCCTGACCTGCTTGAGTTCCAGTCCTGCATCCCTTGGTGATCAACAGCAGTATGGAAATGTAAGCCAAATAAACCCTTTCCTCCCCAACTTGCTTCTTGGTCATGATGTTTGTGAAGGAATAGAAACCCTGACTAAGACAAGATTGTACTCACATCCACAGGCCTGTGTGGTTGAGTGCTTTACCCACTGGGTCATCTCCTCAGACAGGGCCTCACTCTGTAGACCAGGTTAGCCTCACAATGGCCATCCTTCTGCCTTGGCCTCCTGTTTGTTGGAGGGTCCCCTGCCAGGGAGAGCCTGGATTTGTGTCTCGGCAGCTGGCCACGCAGCTGGACTATGTGAGCACGAGGTAAGCTCAAGCTGCCCACATGGAAGTGCCTGGACTTGGAGGTTGGGGAGCGGACGACGTGTGTTCTGCTTTAGCCTTCCTACCTTGTGAAGTGACTCTCAGCTATGGAACAAGGAGAGACATCACACACGTGTGTTGAGAACCTACTATGTGCTTAAAAATGTTAGGATGGGGGGGGGGCGACTTTACATCTCCAAGATATCTCTTTCCTGAGTCTAGTCCCGCATCTGTAGACAATGTTACAGTGGTGCCTGATATGGAGAGTCTGGAACGGTGACAGAATACTGAAGAGGACAGGAGACATCTGGGCTGGGACTGCCCAAGGTGAGGCACAGGGAGACCCAAGTGTGGAAAGTGCAGTCCAGGCTGGAAGAACCATCAATACAAAGTCCTGAGGTTGGAGCCAGCGAGGCTAGCTGGTGCTTGCACCAAGGCCAGGCCCAGCCCCACCACAGGCTCCCGAAGCGCAGCCTGTCCTCCTCGGACTCCTGCCTCTCTTCCTGCAGATCCATCCTCAGGCCAGCATCGCCTTCCTGAGCCATCCCAGCTGTTGCGGAGGCGCTGCTGTCCTGATCCGCTTGTTTAATGACAAACAGCACTTTTTGTCCTCACTTAAATATACAACAGAGAAAGCTGGGTCCCATCCCCTGGTGCAGGCCTGTGTACTGCCAGCCTTTGCTGCGTCCTATCCTGGCCGCAGTGTCTTCACCTGTAGAGCTGGGGCACTCTGGAGGGTCTGTAGGTGATCTTGACACCCCCCCCCCATCCAGTTCAGGACAGTGCTGGAGTTTGCCAGGGGTGTTCGGGGCCTCAGGACAGGATGTTGTCCCAGCATGGAGAGGAGTGAGCCAGCTAACCCCTCAGAGACTGTGGGAGGGTAGAAGGCAGGCATTCCTGGAACCAGAAGACTAGGCTCTGAGTGACCCGAGCCTGTGGGATGGGTCCATTGCTTCCTTTAGCCAGGATCTCCTTCCACAGCAAAGACAGAGACAGTGATGTCTCTCAGGTATGATCGTTGTGTGGGTCCTGCACACAGTCGCCCTCTGGTAGCTGACTGTGTGGGTGGTAGTGTTCTGAGAAGGCAACAGAGGTGCCCACTGAGAGCTCCAACTCCCCTGGGTCCGTCCTACAGCTTTCTTTCTGAGTCCCAGCCTCCTGAAGGAGGTGTAGTGTGACTGTCTCTGCTCCCTGCCTGCACAGGGACACTGAGCAGCAGCTGGACCTGAACCCAGGCCTGCTGGGAAGGACTGCTGTACTGCAGGGATGGGCTGGGGTCTCAGACTGTTGGTTGCTCTGTCTTCTGACCTCTGGGCATTCTGGGTTACCTATGCTAGATGGCTATCATTCCGTTGTGGGGGAAGATGGCCTCAGAGATGTTTCCCGAAGGATCTGGGAACAGCAACGAAGAGGAAAGGACTTGGGGACCAAGGACTTGGGACCTGCAGCTTCTTGAGATGCTCCCCAGAGCCCTGTCTCCACGGAGCCAGGTCACCCCATCCTTTAGTCCCCACTTCCCTCTGCACCCCACAGTAACAACTCATCTCCTTACCCTTATCCTTCTTGGACCCAAGCTTCAAGTGGTGAGGGAGGCCACTCAGAGCCAAGGCACTGATGTCCTGCCCTGGGGAAGTTCCCGCGGCACTGTCCCCCAAACCCTGCCTGGCACCTCCGCTCCAGCCAGTTGCCCCAGCTGGAGGTCTCAGCCCTCAGACCACAGATCTACCTTGATCTTGGTTCAACAGTTTCCCCGCTGTGGAGGTCGCCCCTGACTCTCCATTCTGACTCCCACAAGAGCTTCCGTTCTCATGCACCCGCAGACATCCCTAGAATCCAGTCCACACTGTGGCCAGGGGGTTCCTCCTGCACCCTGAATTCTTACTGGTTCTTCCTTTCCCAGGCCCTCTTTCTTGTCCTACCTCCGGGTTCAAACTCCAGGTAAGATCTTGGTGGGCCAAGCCTGTCCCAGCTTCCCTGTCTCCTGTTGGTGGCCAAGCCTGTCCCAGCCTTTTGTTCCCAGACCTCCCCTGTACCAGCACACAGACCCTGTGCTGTGCTGTGCTGGCTACCTGGGCCTCAGCTTCACCTTCCTTCTCTTCAGGCAGCCCTGGTAGAAGCCACAGTGTTCTCCACACAACTGCTCCGTCGGTCCCCACGCCCTGCCTGTCACCATGGATGGCTGATGGCTCTCTCAGGATTTCCTCTCCCTGTCCCAGCCGGGGCCACACCTGTCTGTGTTCCTGTCATAACAGAACCCTTCACCCTGCCTTGGGTGTCACTCTCCCATGACTCCTCACCCAGCAGTGGGGTCTTTGTGTCCAGGTTATACCTCTATCATCTTGGCTGTACATACTGCTCAGGTGACCAAGGGAAAAGAAGTGGGCCGGCTGATTCGGCTTGCAGCTGCATAGAATCAGCTCAGGGCTGAGATCGGCCTATACCAGAGCACTTGCCCCGCGTGCTCAGGCCCAGGTGTGGGAAAGCAACTCAGTCCGGACTAACTTCCAATACAGTGGGGACTTGCTAGTCACACACAGAGACCTAGCCTCAGGTCGAGCTCCTGGCCTGTCTCCCACTCTTCTCCGTCTCTGTGCTGGTGTTTTTCTCAGTTGGCTTCCACTGCCTTCCACTGAGCACAGCAAAGGCCCGAGGAAACCCGTGGATGGCTGGCAGTATGCAAATAAACTTTCTAAACTCCAAAACACTGAGTGGTCCGAAGTCCAGAGACAGAACGGGTTTCCTGTAGCTGGAGGGGATCTTTAGAAGATCTGCTTAGCTGTGGGGCGGGACTACAGGGTCTCCCCCAAAAGGGAGGGAGCTATGTGGCTCACTCGGAAATCCAAGTAGTCACCAAGGGGGAGAAGGTGGTGAGAGAGTCAACACTCCCAGTCTCTGCCTCAGAGTCTCCAGGGGAGAAGCTCGCTGGTGTGAGCCAAAGCCGGAACAGAACGGAGTGCTGAAGGCAGGATGTGCAGGGCTCCCTCCACCAGGGTAGAGTCGCCCAGCCACAGGGGACTCTGCCAACAGTCCCTTTAGAGTGTTTGTTTTTCTGATTGTGGTGACAATGGTATGCTTATTGTTAAACCACCTCCAATATCTCAGAGAAGCATTTAAAGCGTGGCTCCAACCCAGAGTGGTTTGGTCCCTGGAGGAGCAGTGTCTGGGGACATTTGGGGTTATGTAGGGGGCAGGGTGCCTCTGGCATCTAGTGGGTAGAGATCCAGACCCCACAACATTCTCCAAGGCTTAAAGAGACCACACCTACCTCAGTGGTGTTGAACTGTATGCCAAGGGATTTAAAGATGGAAAACATTTAGTGTAGTATTCCTTTTGGGTCAGCACTTGGGAGGCTGAAGCAGGAGGATTGTCATGAGTTCCTGGCCAGTCTGAGCAACATGTCGAGACCAATGTACAACAAGCCGGAAACCCTGAATCCCATCCCCAGACTCACACGTTCTGTAGGGCTGGAGAGACGGCTCAGAGGTCAAGAGTATCTGGTCCTCTTGCAGGGGACCTGGGTTCGAGTCCCAGCATCCGCATGGTGGTTCACACCATCTGTAACTCCAGTTCGAGGGCATCCAACAGGCACTCACTGATGCATATATACTGCACAAGGGCAAAGAATTCATAGGCACAACGTGAAATAAGAAAATCCGAGCAAAGCAAAACCAACAAAATCCTCCAGAAAAAAAACGAAAAACCAAAACTCCCTGACCTAAAGCAACTCGGTGGGGAGAGGGTTTGCTTGGCTTGCACTTCTAGGTCACAGATGGTCACTGAGGGAGGTCACAGCAAGAACCTGAACCGAGGACCCCTTGTCGGCTTGTTCTCAGACTGTGTTCAGCTTAGCTTTCTTATCTAACCCAGGATCACGGGCACAGGGATTAGTGCCCTCCGTGGTGGTGGGCTGGCTCTTCCTACACAGTTAACCATCAAGACGACCTTTCCACCCCAAGCCACCCCCAAGACATGCCCACATGCAGACCCGAGCTAGACAATTCCCCAGAATTCTCTTCTCTGAGTGACTCTAGACTGTGTCAGCTTGCCAGTTAGGGATAACTGGAACACCACCCAAAGGGAGAAGGAAATTAAACTCCACAGAGATGTGCCATGGCACGCCGCACGCACACGCACACGCACACGTATGCATACTAAGTAAAACCTTTAACTCTTCCCAAGTCCTCTCACACAGGACACTGCTGCTTTGCGCACGCCCACTTTGGGATCCATCGCCACAGCCTGCACATGTGGTCTGAGATACCAGTCGCATCCACACGGGCCTGTTCCTACGAGTTTTTTGTTTTTTGTTTTTTGTTTTTTTTTTTTTTTTTTTTGGGGGGGGGTGTCTCTAAGGCCACTTTATGATTTCTGTACTATTTCTCTCTTGACCTGAATTCTGGGGACCCAGCCACCACTTTTAATGATTAATTCGAACACAATTGGACTTTGAGGGCATTTTTGTTTGATTTTGTTACAGAGAGAATCTCACTGTATAGCACAGGCAGGCCTTGAACTCGTGGTGACTCTCCTGCCTCAGCCTCCTCAGTGCTGGGTCAGAGACATTCGTATGTTGGGTGGAATACCCCCACATGTGCCCAACATTTCCAGGACACTTCAGAACTTCTGGTCTTTGGCTATCAGGCGTGAGGTCATTCTGCCCACAGGAACTGTGTGCCACCCCCTCTGCACAGAGCAGGAGGCCTACTTCCCCACAGCCCCGAGCTTGCCAATCTGTGTATATGCCAATCTGATAGGTGGGGGGAAATGACATCATTGCAGCGCTTATTGGCATTCCCTTGGTTTGCTGTCAGAGCAAAATGCGTCTTCATGTGATCGCCACCTTTGGTAGTGTTTTTTCCCTTGGTGACTAGTTAGTTTTGTGTTTATCTTATTTTATTGTTTTGCAAGAACTCTTTGTATATTAAGGATACGAGCCCTTTCTGAGAGTTCCACGCTTCCCTGATTTCCCTTCCCCTCTTCCTTCCTTGCTTTCGAAGATCGTGCCTGAAGTTCCCTGGAGCAGTTCACAGTCTGCATTGGGAAATCGCTCTGGTAACATGCTGTCTTACAGCACCCTCCGTTCCTGCCCTGTGCAGCACAGCCTCTGCCCACCCTGTGTCATTAACCCCTGCTCTTTAGCTACCGCCCAGCAGAGCGCTTTCCTGCCTGGGAGCAGAGTTTCATTTTCACCTTCCCACTGGCCCAGTGCCCCGAGACTGTTTACATAAGAAACGGTTTGATTATACTGTGCAGCCAATGGCAGCCTTTCTCAGAAGAGAGGGGCCAGGAACGTATAATCAGAGCCACTAACTGCACACAAAGCCTCGCGGCCCACTCCGGGTTTCCCACCATCCCTAATGACAGTTTTCCAGGGAAAAATAAAAGCGGAGTTATGACCTCCTACTAAAAACGTGTTAAGGAACAGGCTTTTAAGAGGAGACTGCGGCTTCAGCCTTCCCATCCTAAAATCCCGGCAGTGCAGCTCACAGGCTTTGGGAAATGTCGTTTCAATACCGGGATCTCTTGTAAAACCATCACTTGCAAGGTCCAGGGAGAGAGTTCGCCTTCAGGGGCCTGAAGCCCCCACTGAAAGTGCTCTCTCCAAAGAACCAAGCACCCATAATTTCTCTCTCAGGTTTATTCAGTCCTGTGGCATGATGACAAAACCAAGGACTCCTGTTCTTTCTGCACCTCCCCCTGCCTCCCCTCCCCTCCCCCCCTTCTGGATGCTTGCTTCCCCTCCTGTTTTCAAGGCGGCTGCTACAGCTCCAGGCACTGCAGACAATATTCCACAAAAACAAGGCTAGCTACCTCTGCTCGCCTGTCTCCTCCTATGAGCCGCACTCCACCCTGAGACTTCTCATTATATCATGGGTCTAGTTCCCAATCAGTCGTCAATAGGGAAGAAAAATGTCTCAGACTGGCTTATGCCTGCAGCAACCTGCTTGGGGACGAGGGTAAAGACGCCCTGGACACACAGGCTGACAACCACGGAGCAAAACTGAGCCCTGCTAGGAAAGAAAGCGTGGGCAGGAAGGGTCCTGGGCACAATTCCATTAGGGGCATTAAGGGCAGATGTGGCAAACTCCAGCCATGTACAGTCCTCCCTGGAGGAGGACCACTGCTGCCGTAGGCCAGAGAGTCTCTCGGTGCATCAGGACCCAAGCTTCAGGCTTCTCTTGTGGATAGCCCACAGCGGTGACCTCACACTGGGCAAGCCCAGAGATCACACCCACCCCATCTGTCAATCACTGTGCCTGATCCCCACCTCCCCTTCCCAGACCTTGGTAAGTAATCTCCTGGCTGTCATTTGGCCTTTGGCCTTCCATGGCCTGTGCCATCGTCCCCTCGGCCTGGAGCCCTCCTGCTCTGTCCCGTCTCCTTGCTCAGGGAAGCACCGCTGCACAAAGGCCTCTGCCACCCCTTGTGCCATTGAACTGGTCTGGGTGAGCGCACAGCTGAGTCCACCTCCCTATGGACTCTTACCAGGCTCAAAGGGGGAGGGGAGGGGTATGTGAAGGGGAGGGAAAGGGCAGAAGGGGGAGGGTATATCATCACCATTATTATTGTTGTTGCTATTGCTTTAATCTCTTTGAAGGAATGAATGGATGCAGGCTGGAGGTGTGTCTCAGTGGGCAGAGCATCTGCCTGGCACACCTTCAGCCCTGGATTGGACCCTCAGCACCCCATAAGCCGAGCATGATAGTACACCCTGTCATCCCAGAGGGATCAAAAGTTTGAGGTCACCCTGACTACACAGCCAGTAAAGACCAACTTGGGCTAGAAAGAAAGTGGGGTGGGGGGAGAGACCTGCCCACCACTCCGTAGTTGGAACAGTCTTTCCAAGAGACGGCTCTTAACTGTGACACTCTCCTGCCTACAGTCCCCATGGACCCGGTTACCCTCAATGCTAAGCCCAGGGCCTTAAGTGGCTTTCCTAGGCCACTGGAGGGGCTGCCACACACCTGGCTGCAGCTCCCCTATCTATCCTCAAACACCACACTCTGTGCCCCAGAGCCTCATGTTCTCCCCGCTACTGGGCTGGGCTGTGCTCTGTGCTTCTCCTGGGAATCCAGCTTCTCTCCTTCTATCTGCTCTGCCAACCTCTAACCGCAGCTTCCCACAGGTCCCAAATGGCTATGCCGGCCCCGTCACTCCTTCATTCCAGTCAGTGGGAAGTGAGAGCCCTCTTGTTTTCAGAACTGTGGGAAGAAGCAGCTGAGGGAAGGCCCCAGACCTACCTGGAAGACTCTGAAACTCAGTGAGATGCAGGTAGCCGGGGGCAGTGGGGCTCATTCATCTGGCTGGCAACATTGTTAGCACCATCCTGAGCGACCCTCCTCCTGACAGAGACTCACTCAGAGACACGGCAGGGTCCTCAGAGGGCCCCAACTGCCTGGTCCCAGACCTGCACACTTCCTACCCTGCCTGGGGTCATCCAGGCTGGACCCTGAGGGAGGGCTCCCCTGCTTTGCTGAGGACCCTGAGCTGGGTCCCTCGGCTCGGTCCCTTGCCCTAGTCTCTATTGGGAAATCTCCTTACTGTCCCTAAAAGGCCACAGCCTGATCCCAGGTGTCTCCCATCCTGAGTTCGGCTCAGCTGACTTGGCAGGGATGCACGGGACATTGTTCCAGATCCTTCCTCCCTCTGCCCTTCATCCAGAACACCGTAATACGGTAACGGGGCTTGTCTGCCTCTTCCTCCATTAGGTTCAGAGCCCATCGTGGGCAAGAGAGACGGGGTTGCACTAGAGGACCTTCTCCATGTTGTACACACCCACACTGGCACTGAACAATTGATCCCATTTCACAGCTGAGAAAACCAAGTCTCAGAGACTCAAGGCCCTTCCAAGCCCATACTAAGAGATGTGGGCAAGTTTTGGATTCCAGGCCAGATCTCGGAATGAGGGAAGTAAATACTAGACTTCCAGGAAAAGGAAAGATCCTGAGTGTAGTCATGGAGACTACGGTGTCCATGTGTGTCCATTCGCGCTCCTCAACCTGGGTGACTGTGTCCCTAGGGCATGTTTACCGCTGTCCACAGACATCTGTAGCCATTGTGATGAGGGAGGAGACTGCTCCTGGGACCTAGCACACAGAGACCCCTGTAGTGCCCACGGACCCTTGGAGTGAGGGACTTGACTCCAGGGCCTGATCTTGAGCAGAAATTCTGAGTCCCACCACCAAATTAGTGAGGTTAGGGTTCGCCGAGGTTAGGCTTCACCAAAGCCGGGGTCTCAGAACGATTTCTATCAAAATTAGAGAACAACAATAAAACCAGAAAAGGAAACAAGTAACTCGGGGAACACAGTGGCCCCGTCATAAGAGGCAAGTGAGAGGTGAGAGATCAAAGCCACATGGAGCCATGTGAGCCATGGAGAATCGGCTTGCTTGGCACAGGGGCTTCGTTGAGAGGCAATCCTTAATTTGTAGGAAAGCGCCACAGAGG
Organism: Mus pahari; assembly: GCF_900095145.1. Classification (NCBI taxonomy): domain Eukaryota; kingdom Metazoa; phylum Chordata; class Mammalia; order Rodentia; family Muridae; genus Mus; species Mus pahari. The sequence continues at coordinate 150,108,514 of NC_034592.1, forward strand.
GGGCTACATGAGCGGCTCCCTGGGCTGCGGGATATTAACAGTGAAGACTCTGGCAAGAGAAAAACTATAACTGTCCAGGGACAGGGACAGGGAAGGAAAGACTGGCACAGCCTGCTATGCTGTGAGGTAAGCTGACCTAGCCATGTGGCTCTGCTCCAGAAACCTGTCATGGGGTGAATCTTAAAAGACAGCTGCAGAACCAGGTGACACGGGACAAGCCCCGGGCAGACACCACTGCGTCCTCCACTGTCTCTCCCTCAGCACGGGACCCTGATTTTGAAACCATCACCTTCTCAGTACCCTCCCAGCCATGAGGATGTCCTGTGCGGCAGTCAGTAAGATGGGGAAGCCCCCAGGCGGGACTCTGAAGAAGCCACCTGCCTCTCCCGGGAAGGGCTCCTGGGGAGTGCTCCCTGTTCAGCCTTGATTAGCATCCCTGCTGGGGTAGGATCGCATACCAAGCAGGGACGTGGCCCTCCAGGTGAGCTTGAAAGTGACATACCCAAGTGGGTCATCGGTGACAGCCCTGAGCATGTCCACCAGCTGGGACCTGTCCCCACACAAACACAGGCCTCTCAGATGTGATGAGCACATGTCTGCACAAGCCTCTGGGGGCCGGTCTGTTTTTTTTCCTGTGGCCAAATACTGTCCCTGCCATGTGGTAAACACATGCCTCCGTGTCCCCAGCCCTCCAGGACAGAATTACATCCAAGAACTGGCAAGGCAGCTAAAGGCTTTTTCAGAACAAGATTTTTTTTTTCAAAAGATGTATTTATTATTTTTGCATTTATATGTGAATGTGTGTGTGTGCCTATGGGCGTGTATGAGTACCACCTGAACGCAGGTCCCTCTGGAGGTCAGGAGAGGGCATTGGAGCCTCCTCCCTAAGCTGGACTTACAGGAGGCTGTGAACTACCCAAGAAGGGTGCTGGGAACCGAACTCGGGTTGTGGAAGAGCCATGCATACTTTAATGGCTTAGCTAGGTTGTCAGCCACACGGGTACAGGCTTTGGAAATACATCAGGAACGCTGGGCGTGGTGGCAAACGCCCCATGATTCAGGAGGCAGAGGCAGGCAGATCTCTGTGAGTTCCATACCAGCCAGGACTACATAGTGAAACCAGGCATTGGAAAGAACATGCAGTATACAGCCCACCACCGAGGCAGCACCCTCCTGGACACCACTTTCTCAATTCACCCATGGACTAGTCCCCTTTCCTTCTGACCCAAGCCCACAGGCAAAGGGCACCTAGAGGGCACCTCTACCAGCTATGAAGAGCTAGGGTGGTGTATAGGGAGAAGGGAGGCTCCACCTCCCAGGAGAGAGGCCTTGAACTGGGAAGGGAGGCTATGGGCCATGCAGCCGGCCTCATGAGGCAGCCTGTGTCTGTCCTCCTGTGCAGACATGCGATGCCCCCCCCCCCCCCCCGGGGAGGTGGCCTGGCCACTGTCCCTGTTGTCTGTCCTTTTCCCAGAAGTGGGAGGCCGGCTCCCTTTATCTCCAGGCCAAAGTCCCCCCCTCCCTCCAGGGAAGAGAAGGAATGTCACCTGTCATCATGGGGCTGGTGAGTCACCTCCTGCTGGCTGGGGGCTACAGTCTGCCAGACTGCTGCCTTCTGCCTCTCAGCTCCTGGGGGAGGGGGGAGTCTTACCCTGATGACGGCCAGCGATACCTCTCATCTGGAGTGAAGGGCTCTCACTTTCATGTCCTTACCTAGTGGCTTAAGGTGGCCATGGCTCCTTCTTCAGCCCCAGTTACACACTTGACGCACACATTCTGCTCACGCTAGCCAAGTTCAGGGCACTGGGTGTGTACCAAGAGGGACACAGGAGGCCGCCTTGCTCCAGAACGACAGCAGGACCAGGTTGGAAGTCAGCCTGGTAATGAGACCACCTGCCCATGTTCTCTGCGTACTGGCTTGGGAGTGACCCGGGGAAGGGATAGGCCGTGCTGTTGTACAGGTCCTGGAAATGTCACCTGAACATGCCTCAGACTGGCAGTCACGGAGAAGGGTGGTGGTTGTTCAGGGAAGGTTCTGCACAGAGGGCTGGCATGTGCAAAGGTCCTGAAGCTGCAGAGACTGCTTGAAGCTGACCCAGGAGCAGGGCATCAGGTTCTCCCTGGCTGCGACTGAGTGGTTAAGTGACTGATCCAAAGTCATCCAGCTCACGTGCAGTCCTCAGGCTCCAGTCCTCATCTCCAGTTCTTGGCCTTGGCTTGATGGCGCGGGATCTTGTAGTCACTAGGTCAGATGGTGGAGACGAAGCAGAAGTGACTCCAGAGTGGGCAGTGTTGGAGGCCAGGGGACACTGCTGCAGTGTACGACCATTGGCATTATCTGGGCTTTTGCCTGTCCTGGAGATGCAATTTGTCACCTCTGTGCCTCAGTTTTCCCAACTGTGGAAGAAGATGATACAGGGAACCTGATGTCCCTTAGCTCTCCTGTGTCTCTGTGTCTCTCATTCATCTGCCCAGAGTGGACAGTTTCTCAGTCCATATTGGTGGTGCCTGACCTAAAGTCCCAAATGACACTAATAGTGACCATTGTGGGTCCCTAGGAAGGACCACTGGGGAGCCAGGGTGTCACTGTAGCCTAGGGCTCAGAAGCTAGACAAGTGTGTAACTTCCTTTTACCAGTGTGCCACATGGCTCCAACAAGGGACAAAGGGACTGAGTATGTGTCAAAGGTTCTCACAGGCCTGTGCAGTTGACAGTGGGACACCACATGATTGGCCTGGGCTTTTGTAGTCAGCTGGGGTTGCATAGGAACTCAGGGAAGAGTGGGGTGGGGGAGCAGGGTGCTTCGAGCTCCACATTAGGAAACCTCTCTGCTCAGTTCTATTAGAATCCATCAGAACAATCCCACATAGCTTGTCTCATTCGTGGAATTCAGCTTTAGTTTTTTGGTGTTTTGTTTTGTTTTAGACAGAGTTTTTACTGTAGCCCAGGACAGCCCAGAACTCTCAGAGATCCCCCTGACTTGGGGCTACAGGCACGAGCACCATGCCTTGCGTCTCTGTTTTCTGAAAAAGCAAAAAAGTTTGAGACTGGAGAACTCAGTGGTTAAGAGGATGGGCTGTTCTTCCAGAGGACCTGGGTTCTGGTCCCAGCACCCACATGATGGCTCACAACCACCTGTAACTCCAGTTCCTTTCCTCTTCAGGACTCCAAGGACACTATGTGCATGGTACCCAGACAGGCACCCAGGTAAAACGCCCAGGCACACAAAAGAAAAGTAAACAAAAATATAAAACAATGTTTTTTTCTTTCTTTTTTGAGACAGGGTTTCTCTGTGTAGCCCTGGCTGTCCTGGAACTCACTCTGTAGACCAGGCTGGCCTCAAACTCACAGAGATCCACCTGCCTCTGCCTCCCAAGTTAAAAGCATGTGCCACCACCACCTGGTAATAAGAAAAAAAACCTAAAAGTGTTTATTGGTGTCACATAAGACCCCTTTCCACCTGTCTCAGCGCCTGCAGAGACCCAGAGTCAAGTCCAGTGGTTTTTCTGCCTTGAAACCTAAAGCCCAAGGAACACTTGAGCCAGCCCCTGGCCCGGGTGGAACCGGCTTTGCTCTTCCTTACCAGCTGTCCCAGGGCCACCACTCAGGCCTCGGGCCTCTGTCCAGTGTGACTGATACACCTGCATCACTCCGTGTCCCCTGAGCCCAGCACACGAGGAAACATGGAGGGCTTTGGGTATCGGGGCTCACGGAGACCAGTGAACCCCCATGCAGACACCAGGAGACAAGCCAGCACAGTTTAGGGCCATAGGGACTCTGACCCAATCTGTCACTTGTCACATGGGACCATGGCTGTTCTGAGGATAGGTGACAGCTCCTGGCATGTTCAGAATCTCACAGGTCCTGGCCCCATGTTCTCAGTAGTCAGAAATGCTGTGGTCCCCCTGATGGTCAGAAAGGAAAGTGCTCCCTGAGCACTTTCTCAAGCCTTCACCTCCCAGGCCGAGCTCCCTCCGGGCCAGTGGTGGGACTGGCTCGCAGTTCCTATGGCAGGGACAGATTGCTTCCTTCCTTTCTGTGAGGTGCCAGGCAGGCCCTAAACTGGCTGGTGTCGGCAAGGCTGCCGCCCACGGTGGGAGGAAGTGGGTAGGTGCCCAGGACAGTGCCAGCAGACATGCCCTGGGGCGGCCCAGTCAAGGATGACGTGCATATCACACCGCCGTGATGAGCTGGGCCGAGTGCAGAGGTCAGGGCAAAGACACACCACAGTCAAGGTGGGCGCCGAGGAGGTCCCCTGTGTTGTTGGTACTCAGAGTCACTCACAGTGCCCCGCAGAAGACAGGCAGACATCTCAGGAGGTGTGGCTGGGAAGGGTGGGGTGTGTGTGGTACCATGTGTGTGTGTGTGTGTTTGTGTGTACACTCAGGCAGAGGCACAGTACGATTGTTGAGTGTGCCTACATGTTTGGGCATGAGGTCTTATTTGCTGGGGCGTGTTCGTGAGAAACTGGGTGTGTTTGTTTAATTGTGTGTGAATGTGAGTTCAGGTCTGGAGCTCTGGGTGGGAACGGGGGTATGTGGGGACAGCATGTGTGTCCCTGCCTGGGGGTCTGCCTGTGCAGCTGCTCCTGCACAGGCGTGAGCTGGACAGGCAGCCAGGTGATTACACCAATCAGCACCACATCCAGAAAGGCCCGGGAAGTGGCAGGAGCCAACACCTATCAGAGCGCAGGTGACAGATGCTGACACTGGGCTGCCCTAACAGCATGGCATGGCGTGGCGTGGAATGGAGTGGCGTGGCGTGGTGACCCTGTTACTGTCTTACCAGAAGCTTCCACAAGGACTCAATCCTGGGGCAGTTGGAGGCTGACTCTTGATTTAGTCAGTGATAACAGCAATATTCATTCATGCTTTCACTCATTCACACACTCATTCATTTGTTCACACATTCATTCATTCGTACACTTTCATTTGTCCACTTATTTATTCATGCACTCATTCACTTGTTCACTCACTCATTCACTCACACACTCATTCACACATTCATTTACACACTAGTTCATTCATTCACACATTCATTCATTCACACATCCATCTATTCACACACTCATTCATTTGTTCACCCATTCTTTCATTTTTGCTCACTCCTCATTCATGCATTCAGTAACACTCAGTGACTCATTCAAACATTCATTTATTCACATTCATCTACTCACTCACTTATTAGCTTAATTAGCTAATTTACACATTCAATCATTCATTTCTACATGCATCCAGTAACATATTCTTTCTCTTATTCATTCACGAATTCATTCGCCCACTCGCTCATTCACCACTATTTACAAAGATGCTCTTATGTTCTCAATGATTCTTGATGCCAGGGCTGCAGCCCAGAGTGAGATGGACAGAAGTCCCTCTGACAGGATGCTCACATGATGCCGGGCCCATGTGGGACCCCCAGCATGGAGCGGGACGGTCTGGTGGTAAGTGCTGTCCCTAAAGGCAAAGATAGAGGTGAGCTGAGAACAACAGGTTGACCTCTGTTCTCAGGAGGATTGGCCAGCCTAGATTGTAATGAGATGTTTAAGCAAAGGCTGAAGGTGTCAGGAAGCCAAGTGTATCCTAGGGAGAGTGTCCAAGACCATGGCAAGCGCAAAGGCTCTGTGGTGAGCCCAGGTTTGTAGTTCAGGAAGAAACAAGGCCAGCTTAGAAGACGAAGCAAAAGGCGTGGCTGGGAAGTCTGGACACGTGATACTGAGGGTCTGAAGAGCCACAGTGACGAGGGGCAGGAGGGTGAGGTGAGAGGGATTGGGGGGGGTTCTTTTCTAGTTCACCTGTTGAGCAAAGCGGCTGCGTTACTCTGCAGCTGTGTCCCAGCTGCCTGCCAAGAGTCTGACTTCTTGGCAACTCTTCAACAAAGCCCCAGCAGAGCCAGTCCCTCCTGGTCCCCGTGTCCTGAGAGGTGGTAGGAGGTGGGTGCCGCCCCAGTGAAAGGATACTGACCAAGCTCCACAGGCCACGAGTGCAGCCCCAGAGGACAATGCAGCTTCTCCCTCCGCCCTTTTATGAGCTGCGAAGGAGCTTGTCTGCTTGCACAATCGCCCCTTAATTGCCATTTCCTCTCAGTTATGTCATGGATCGGTCACTCACGTTATTAAACTTCCCGGCCTTATCGTCTGGAGCAGTGCCAGCTGCCGGCCTGACCTAGTTTCTCACCCGGTTTGAAAGCCCTCCCTCAGCCTTAGGACTTTTCCTAAGGAGAGGGCTCTGCCCAGCTCCACTGCTAAAAATAAATTAGACCGAGGAGGGGGGACTTCAAGGGCCCCACGGAAGTCCCAAGGCCAGAGCCAGTGGCCCTGGGGTGATGACTGGCCCCCCCTGCCTAGAGGTTCCCTCTGGAAGCCTGTCCTGTTCTGGGGACCCAGGGTTGCCACACAGACAGGCTGTGGCATAAGGGAACCCCAGATCCCTCTTTTCTTGCTTGTGGGTACCGAGATCGACTTTAAAGAAAGGGACCCCAGGTTTGAAGTGAAGCCTATCTTTGCCTCTGGTCGCTTGTCCATCCATCCATCCATCCATCCATCCATCCATCCATCCACTCACCCCACAGACTCTGCCCATTGCCGGGTGTTGACATGTCTGAGACAGCCATGGCCCAGTCCTACCCATACAGAAATCTGGTGGCAGAGAGATTTTGAAGTGAGAGCGGGAAAACTGGCCCTGTGGCGGGGAAGCTGAGCTCAGAGCCAGCACCCCTGAGACCCACACAGTGATGGGAACCAAGTTCAGCCTGCAAACCAGGAGGCTGCCAGTGGGCAGAAAGAAGGGAGATGCTGGCTCCCCGATTCCTTTGTGATGAGCTGCTACCTGGGTAAGGTCTTCCCACTCCTCACTCGGGCACCTGGGTTGCGGCGTCTAGTCCTGGGCCTCTTGGAAAGCACGTGAATCAGAGAAGTTCAAGCACAACACACAAAGACCCCAAGAAGTGGCGTGGGGCAGGGTGGGCCAGCGCCTGCTCTGCTTAGTCTTTGTTCTTCGTGTGAGAAGAGGGGTGGGGGGTGGTAACTCCACCTTGGCCAGACAGAGATGCTGGCCCTGTGCCCTAGGGCACATGGCTGCTGCCAGGGGCTGGGCCTCTGCCCACAGTTTTCCAGAAGTGACGCCCTCCTGGCCAAACAGGCCTGGGCAGCGGAGGCGGAAGTTTTCATTCGGCTTGTGCTGTGCGTGAGGCTGTTTATCTAACTTGGCTGGAGGCTGAGTCCTGGCCCTGCAAATACTCTCTCAGTTATGACACAAACAGAACACATTCACAGAAGAAATATTTGAAAAATGCAAATTGGCAAAAAAAAAAAAAAAAAAAGGATTTTAAGTGATGGCAAAAGAAAAGGCGTGCAGGGGGTAAGGGGAGTGGCAAGGAGAAGGGAGGAAGTGGGAGAGGGGGGCCAGGAATCTAAGGAACAAGGGCTGTCCCCTGAAGTGTGCCACACAGCAACACATCAGTCATAGGCTGAGATTCCAGAGCAGGCCCCTCCCCATGGTTTAAGCTCAACGGTGTTTTCATTCTCTGTAGTCATGATGAAATACTGACTGAGAGAGCATGACACAACACAGAGATAAGAGATGTGGCTCTGTGTGTGTGTGTGTGTGTGTGTGTGTGTGTGTGCAAGCACGCATGCCCCAGGAAGTATCTGGGCATGGTAGTTTGAATGAGAATGGCCCCCATAGGCTCATGTGTTTGAGTATTTGTTCCCCAATTGGTGGAACTGTTAAGGAAGAATTAGGAGGTGTGGCCTTGCTGGAAGAGGTGTGGCCTTGCTGGAGGGGGTGTGGCCTTGCTGGAGGAGGCGTGGCCTTGCTGGAGGGGGTGTGGCCTTGCTGGAGGAGGTGTGTCACTGTTCACTGTATGCTCTCTGCCTCCTACTTGTGGATCCAGATGGGAGCTCTCAGCTTTTCTTGCCTCTGTGCCTTTCCTCTACCATGTGAAACTAGCATGGCGTCTCTTCAACGCAGCCAAAAAGTAATAGAAGTTGGTACCAAGTGGTGACAGGCCTGATCATGTTTTGGGGAGGAATGTGGAAGACTTTGGGGCTTTGAACTTGGAAACTGGTTGAACACTGTAAGCAAAGCTTCGTGGGCCACACCAGTGGGGGCTTGGAAGTCAATAGTGCTGAGAACAGTGGAGACCATGGAGACCGCTCGTGGGATATTTATGTGGCTGCCTCCTGGCTCTAAGAATCTGCCTGAGGTTAGACCAGTGGACTAGGTCATTGCTGCCACAGCAGTAGCAGTGCCACAGCAATTGTCTTAGGTGGTTTGCCCCTGTGAAGAGACACCGTGACTGTGGCAACTCTTATAAAGGCAAACATTTCACTGGGGCTGCCTTACAGTTTCAGAGGTTCGTTCATTGTCATCATCGTGGAGCACTGGAACATCCGGGTGGACATGCTGCTGGGGAAGGAGCCGAAGAGTTCCACAGGCAGCAGAAGGGGGCTGTGTGTCACACTGGGCATAGCCTGAGCATATACGAGCCCTCAAAGCCCTCCCCCACAGAGACACACTTCCTCCAACAAGGCCACACCTCTGGAATAGTGCCACTCCCTATGGGCCAAGCATTCAAATACATGAGTCTATGGGGTCCACTCCTGTGCAAACCACCACAGCGATAGAAAAGTAACTAAGACAGTGGTGCGCATGGCGTACACATGCGTTTGTGGGATGGAGGAAGCGACCTCTGATGACACCTGTGGGGAGACCCTGGCCTTGCAGCACACTGTGGGCTGGCAGGATGAACAGAGGTGGCTACTGGACCTTCTCAGTGTCCCCAGCACTCTGAGGTCACCAGCTGCAGCTCTCTCCATTCTGGGCCCATCACTCTCTGCGCATGCTGTCTGGAAGGCCAGCAAATGCTCTCCTTGGGCTCAGTGACTTCCAAACAGCTTAGAGACACCTAAGCAGGGGTGACAACAGGAGAGGTCCCACTTCACGGTCACCTCCTTCTGTCCAACTGCTCGGATTCCAGGTAATGTCATAGTCACGATGGGCTTGGCCCACCTTAATGGGAGTTTTTTTCGAAAAGCTTTGATTTTTGAATAATCGTATGCCCCTTACAAGTGAGGAGCCAGGGGCCCAGAACAGGGGGACTGAGAAGATAGTCCTAGCGTCAAGCAACCCTGGGTCCCAATTCCTCTTCCCTGAACTCTCCAGAAATATAAACATATTTAAGAACTCTGTGAGTCAGGAACCCCTCACAGAGAACAAAAGTAGAGCCAGACCCCTTAGGCAGGCCCTCAGGCTGAAGTAAAGCAGCTTGCCTCTCTCAAGACACCTCCCCATGGTCCCTCAAGCCCAGGCCTGGCTGTGATTCAGTTTCTGAAAGCCAGCTCACCACAGGACTCTACTGTTCTTGGAAACTGTCAAGTCCTGGAGAGATAAACATGACTCAAATGGCTTTGTCATGGAAGAAAAGCATCTCTCTCTGGAACCCTCAGGTGTCAACTGTGAGGGACACAGACACTGACTGCCAATTCGAGTGCTACTGTCCCCAGATCCAGGGACAGGGACGTGGGGCTGCGGAAGGGGGTGTGTGGGATTGGACGCCACAGTCACTCAGTCTGTCCCAGCTTTGGTTTGGCCATTCTGCTGCATGGCTTCTGTCATCAGGGAAGGTCCAGGTTGCCATCTGCAGGGAGGAGAAAGGTGAGGGGCAGCCATGGGCCTACCAACCTTGTCTCCTCACCAGGAGGTCTTCTCAGCCTCACCCGGACTGTGGCCACTCCCAGCTGTGTGCACCCATGCCACCACCCCCAAGTCCAAGATGAGGAGAGATGTGCTGTTGGGCCTGGGCTTGACACACAGGGGTGGGTGGGGGGTGGCGCTAGGGCTGCCAACTCAATGTAGTCATTACTCACCACGTTATCTTTCCTTTCTGCCTCACCCCCTCCTCTGGTGGACTTCTGTCCTGACCCATGTCTGTCCTGTCCTTGAGACAGGAGCCAACGTCCTTCAAACAGAAGAGGATCCCCACTTCTGGGCCGAACTGGGCCGTCGGAGACAGGTCATGCCGTGTGACAGAGCTCTGCTCTCTTGCTGTCAGCCTATGACCAGCCTTCCCACTCTGTCTGTGTGTCTGTTATCTCTGGCTGGAGGATGCTGCCTTAAGGCCCCCTGAGCCCTCAGCTCTCCTGTAGCCGAAGTCAACCTCAGCTTGGCAGTCAGCACAGGCCTGAGGGGCTCCGCCCCTTTACCCATTCTCCACTCCGAGGCCAGTAGCTGCCTGGGTATGGTGGGCTTGGCTTTATTCCCTGGGCTTCCCATCCTTCTCCGAGGGCGCGTGTGCCACGGGCATATCTGTATCACACTGACTCTTGGTCATGGTGAGCCACTTGGCTGAGTGACATTACCTCCTTCTTCAGGGAGGGGACCCCAGAGACTAGGTACAGAGCAGACAGGGTCACGGCACCTTCTGTTCCTGGCTTTCCTCTACACACAAACACTGGGGTCACTGGAGTCCCGCTCCTGCCCCCACTAATTTTCCTCACCCTCTGGCTTCAGGCTACCTTAGCCATTCTGGAGTATTCAGCACCCACTTAACCCTGATAGCTCACAGACCTGTGTACCCCATGCTAGCCAGTTGGCTGAGGTCAGCTACTAATCGGATGTACCTGGGATCCATCTGGCACCCCACAGAACCCCAATTCTTTCTCCCACTCTGACCCCCAAACCCTCAGCCCCAGTCCTCCTCCTGCATTCCAGTGATGAACATGCTTATCTACAGGGTTGCCCAGCCCAGACACCAGAAACCAAGAGCCCTGGTCCCTCGTCTCTACCATCCACCCGTCATGGTGCTGTGATCATTGGGAAAGACCTTGGCCAAGCACTTCCCATTAGCTGGACCCAGAGCATTACCATTTCCAGAGATGCCCCAGGGAGGGAGACCCCACATTAAGGCTCCACCACACCTTGTCACAGTGTGTGCCATCTCACAGAAGCTACAGCGAGCATCGCCGAGCTGATCCATGTCCCCGGTTATCCCCAGTCTGAAATACTTCATGACTCTCATTGCCCTGGAGCCTGGTGGTGAACACCGAGCTCTGACAGACAGCCTGGTGGAGCTTCTATTCACCACAGAACAAGACACGACTGTGTTCGTTCACACCGTGTGCCAGGCAGCACCCAAGCGCCAAGAGATCCTAGTCCCTGGGAACCGGGCTCAAAGGCAATAAACAGATACTGGAAGTTTCTGGTTGAAGAAATGCTTCAGAGAAGCGATGTGAGCGGTGGCCTCTGGCAAAGGACCACCGTGTCATTTGAAGATCAGGGTTGGTCTCTGGGTAGAAGGGATTATGGGATGGGGATGGGGAGACAGCTCAGAGTGTGTTCCCTGAGCAAGCCTGGGGAGCCAAGTTTGAATCCCAAGAACATCTATAGAGCCAAGCATGTGCCCCTGTAACCCCATTGCTCCTATTGAAAGATGAGAGACAGAGCCAGGAGAACCCCTAGAACCTCTAGGGACAGTTATCCTGGAGAACACAGCTGAGAACAACACAAGGCCCTGTCTCAAATCAGGCAGAAGGTGAGCACAGACACCTGGTGCTCTTCTCTGATCTCACACATACCGTGGTACATGCATATCCATACTAACACACACACACACACACACACACACGAACAAGCACACTGCATGAACACACACACACAGATCAGGAGGAGGGCACAGAACACTTGGAATGAAGTCAGATGGGAGATGATGGTGCAAAGGCCCAGAGGCAGGAAGGGCTTGGATGGAGGAGGGCATGATGGGAAGATGGCTTTGAGGTGGAGGGTCAACGTGCCCTGACAGGTTCCCACAGAATCCCTCTGGCTGCTGTGGATAGCAGGCTGTGTGCAGCATGGGACAGAAGCAGGAAGTAGGGTTCGGCTTGCCTCAGACACACCCATCTTAGAGAGAACTCAAGGGTGACTGGCAGTCTCAAAAAGCTCAGGAAAACCAAACAGGATTTTCAGGTTAAGCAGAGGAGGAGGGTGCCGCCCTGGTCCCCGGTTCCCAGCCGCTGCCTCCCCACAGCATCATGGATGCTGACAGTGATGCGTGCTGCCCCACCCTGTACCCTGTGCCTGCTGTCTGGAGATGAGCTCTTCACGGTGTGACACGCCAGCCACAGTGACTGAAGATGAAGATGTTTACAATCGTGGCTCCCCCGACCCCCCCGACCTCTGGAGAACGACTCTGGCTCTGGTGTGGCTCCTGCCTAGGCTCACTTATCTCATTCTCCAAAGGACAGCTTATTTATGCCTGTGGTTTGAGTCCCCAAACCTGTGACATCAGATAAGGGTTATACACACACCACCACCACCACCACCACCACCACCACCACCACCACCACCAAGAGGGGAAACTGAGGCAGAGAACTCCCAGGCTGCTTTGCAGAGAGAAGCCTGAGGTTCTCCAAACCCTCCTCAGAGTCTCCCAGCCCTCTTCCTCGATCCTACTTGAGACAGGCGCCTGATAGCCCACCTGGCTATGTAGCTGAGGCTAACTCCTGATCCCTCTGCTTCCATTTCCAAATGCAGGTGTGAGTTTCCATGCCTGGTGAACATGGTACTGGGGCGCGGGGGGGGGGGGGGGGGGGGGCAGAAGCCAGGGCTTTGTGGGTTCTAGGCTAACTAAGCCGCACACCAAAGCCTTCCAGCTCCCCACCCCCACCACCTGTCTTCTCTTTCACCCTGATGTCATCTGGACTAACCTCCTAAATTTCATCTTCAGACTTGTCACTTGTGGTCACCCTTGGGCTTAAAACCCATGGAGGTGGGAACCCGGTTCCCCAGGACATCTCCCGTGGGTGGGCCTTGATGGATGGCGCTTTACCAAACAACCGTTCATTGCTTTGTAAAGTCTGTTTCGCTTTCCAGACAGCAGTCCCTTGGCTTGTCTGGAATGACTGAGCGCTGAGCAAGCTGCCCAGAGCCTCCGCAGGAAGACCAGCCTGGCTTATCTGGGCCATGTGTGAAGGAAGTGGGTGCCCCGCTCCCCACAGTGTGGTCATGCCCGGAACCCTCTAGGCTTTTAACCTCGCCTGCTCTGTCTTCTGGCTGCCAAGACCTCCCTGTTAGAGACAGGTTATCTTTGAATAACAGGCTCCTTCATGGGGAGGGACTCTGACTCCAGGGAACCCCAAAGGACCCCTGGCCAAGCGTAGCCCATGGGAAGTGGGGAGGTATCGAACTCCATGCTCCCACAGTTTAGGATTTTATGTCATTCTTAAAAAGCTAGAGCGGAGCATGGTGGCACACACCTTTAATCCCAGCACTGGGAGGCAGAGACTGATGGATCTCTGTGAGTTCAAGGGCCACCTGGTCTACAGAGTGAGTTACAGGCCAGCTAGGGCTAGAGGGACTCTGTCTTTAAAAAAAAAAAAAAGAAAAGAAAAGAAAAAAGGGAAAAGAAAAGACAAGAAAGAAAAGAGAAAGAAAGAAAGAAAGAGAGAGAGAGAGAGAGAGAGAGAGAAAG
>NC_034592.1:150121985-150129653 GCF_900095145.1 Mus pahari
GAGAGAAAGAGAGAGAAAGAAAGAAAGAAAGAAAGAAAGAAAGAAAGAAAGAAAGAAAGAAAGAAAGAAAGAAAGAAAGAAAGAGAAAGAAATTTAAAAACAAAACAAACAAAACCAAGGGCTGGCTAGATGGCTCAGAGGTTAAGAGCACTGGCTGCTCTTCCAGAGGTCCTGAGTTCAATTCCCAGCAACCACATGGTGGCTCACAACCATCTGTTATGGGATCTGATGCCCTCTTCTGGTGTGTCTGAAGACAGCTACAATGTACTCATATACATAAAATAAATAAATCTTTAAAAACAAAAACAAAACAAAGCAAAACAAACCCCAAAAACTAGAGATTCTGGAATAGTATGGAAAAAAATATTCCAAGTCTACAAAGTAAGAATAAACTAAGATAAAATGGCGGGAAGGCTTATTTATGTCAGCCCTGCCCTGGGGCTGACAACTGACCGTGTTCCAGTCACCACGCACAGGATTATTTTCATGGGTTATAATCATCTTCATTCATAAAGGAAAGTAAGAATGATAAGAAATCGGGGAGGAAAGGATGGAGATCCTGTTTAAACTGGCTGGGAAAGTGGACTATCCACACACAGTGCTGGCTGTGGCACTGTCAGCAAAGAGATAAAAGTAGGACCCACAAAAATCCCAGTGGGGCATGGGGAGGGGGGCGGGGATAGGGCGGGGGCAGGGGAGGAGCCGGACACAGGGATGTGGAGAGTTCCGGGTCAGCCTTAGTGGTATAACAAATTAGAGACCTGGGCTACATAAGCTCCTGTCTCAGTAAACAAAACACAACACACAGAGATTTAACATGAAATACTTGCCAACTCTGGCTTGGCCCCCAAACCCAGGCCACAAGAGTCCCTCCTTTCAGAGGCGGCAGTGGCTGAGGTTGGAGCCTTTCGAGGGCTGTATTGTCTGTCTGTTTCCCCGCTCCGCTCCCTGTTACCTTCTGCTCCCCTAGGACCAGCGACTGGGACTGAGAACTTGTGAGCATGGGCTTGTCTGCCAGCCTCCTCCGAGGTGGGCAACCTTCCCGTGTGCTCACCCCGGGCTTCCCACGAGTTTCCTAGTAAGGAAACACTGCAGAGAGGAGAAGAGGTCTGACTTTGATCTGCTTAGTCACAGGAGGGGAAAGGACACCCACTGGCCTCCTGTGGCTGCATCACCTGCCTGCCTGCGGGGGCCTGGGGGCTCTGGTAAGAGCCCATCAAATACACCCTCCAGCCTGCTTCATCCCGCCCAGAATCTGGGATTTCTAAACTGGGTCTTTGATTTCCTTTTAATTGTTGTTGTTGGGGTTTTGTTTGTTTGTTTGTTTGTTGTTGTGTTTGGTTTTGGTTTTGGTTTTTTGTCAGGAAGACCCAAGGCAGGGGCAGAACAAAAAGATGCCCCCCTCCTCTCAGGAGACCCACACAAAGAGACCACACAGGGCTTGAAAGGGGTTCCAGAGCGCCGGCCCAGCAGGAATCTCTGGCCCCGGGGCTTCTGGAGAGCGGAGGAAATCTAAAACTGGCCTTGGGAGGAGGTTATGGTGGAGACCATTTCTTCACTCAAAAGCACGTGGCTGGAGCTCCGGCCCTGCCTGCTCACACCCTGTGACTTCTGACCACCCTCACTCTCCACACCTGTCCTGGTGTGTCCCCACAGGGTTGCTAAGGGTCAAGTGGGACCCTGCAGAGAGCCCCGGGGCAGCCTCAGGAGGGGAGTTGGATGCCTGGATCTGTAGAGTCCAGAAAGGTACAGGCAGATAGATCTGTTTGCTGTTGCCGAGGACTCCCAGGGTCCTGGAGTGCGAGAGGTCAGGAACCTGCCAGGTTCAGGCCAGGAGGCAGTAAGTTCAGGGCAAAGTCACCAGGGGCAGAAAGCACACAAGACAGGTTCTTGCTGGGCTGGGAGTCGTTGTGGGGAGGGAGTAGGGGTGGGGTGAGGGGAGGGGGGAGGGTCAGCCTGCAGGCTCATCAGACCTTGTTTTTCCAGGAAGCCTTGTTGTAAATCATCGCTTTTCCCACATCAGGCCAGCTTGTAGCATATCTGAAGGGTGTGGTCCTGGAAAGAGTGCCACCACATATGAAAAAACTCACATCCCTTGGTGGGGTGAGGGGAGGGGGGAGGGGTGGAGAAGGGGTGGAGTGGGGTGGGAGTGGGGGGTGGGGGGGTGACTGGGTACTCTGATCCCCAGGGGGCCGTTGACATGTAGAGATGTGGGCAGCGGTTTTGGAAGAAGTGTCTGGAAGCAGAGAGACTGTCCCCACTCCGTTCTTTCTGAGCATCTCAGCCTCAGTTTCTCCCACCTATGAACCAGCCCATAATAGGAGCTAGGAGCGGCTTGGCCAGGGAGTGTGGCTCATTTGGTAGAGGGCTTTCAAAGCAGGCCTGATGCTCTGGGCTCCATCCCCTGGTCCATATTACCGTATGTAGTTGAGCGCACCTACAGCCCCAGCAGGAGGAGGCAGAGTCAGAGAGATCGGAAGGTCAAGGATATCTCAGGTCCATAGTGAGTTTGAGGTCAGGCTAGACTGCTTGACAAAACAAACAACCGGGCCAGCCTGTCTCTAGGGCCAGCCTTGTCCTCTGGAGGTAGGGACTAGCTTCTCCTCATATTCCAAGTCTCTCAGGCCGGACCCCCTTCTCCTGTCCCCAAGAACATAGTGACAGATGGGGGTGCAGAATGTCACAGCCAGTGAGGGACAATATGAACTGGTGAGGGATGGGCAGAGGAGAGGGAAACAGGCTGCCTGCAGCCTGAGGAGGGCCATTGAAGCAGAAGCTGAGGAGACGTTGGCCGTGGGGGAAGCCCAGGACACTGCTGGGAGTCAAGGGACAATGATGTAGCCCATGTGGCCCTGGGGCAAAAAAGGGAACACCAGAGAACTTAGCTGGGCAGCCCACGCTCTGCCACTCAACCATGGGAGCCCCGGGCCACCCTCACAACATGTCTGGGCCTCAGTTTGCCCCTGAGAAGAGGGGGACTGCTGACAGCTGTCCTCTCTCAGGGTCCCGAGGACTCGGGGCACCTGGGACAACCCAGAGGGTCCAATGAGGAACCTGCCTGATTGGGTTCCTTCCTCAGGCACACACTCTCAGGCTTCTGAACTCCAGGCAGTGTCTGCCACGCCCAGAGTGGGTTCTCAGGGCCCCTCTGTCCTCTGGTGTCGGAACCTCACCCGCTTGAGTGTCAAACGCACAGCGGCAGTTTTAGTCACTCCTGCCTTCATTGCACGTGTCCCAAGAATACCTGTCATGTTCCCCAGGCCGTGACCCCTCTCCTCCATGCCTTGCAAGGCTTTAGAATCCAACTGCGAACAGCGGGCTAGTGTCCCTGGCTTCTCCCACAGACGCCCATTTTAGGGGTGAGCAGAGAGAAGCAGAAACCCAGAAAATCTCCAGCTATCTCTTAAACATGCTCTCGCCCACAGCCAACGACTTATGAATATTTATCCGCTTTCTTGGGAGGTGAGACAAACAAGACTCCGGAAGGGGAAGTGACCGTCCCAAGTTATAAAGCTAGTGTGTGTGTGTGTGTGTGTGTGTGTGTGTGAGAGAGAGAGAGAGAGAGAGAGAGAGAGAGAGAGAGAGAGAGAGGGAGGGAGAGGAGAATTTGATTGATTTTGCTTTCTGGTTGTTGTATCATTCTGTTTTTGAGATGAGGGGTTGTGTCTTACTATGTATCCCTGTTTGGGCTGGAACGATCTACATAGACCAAGCTGACCTCAAACTCACAGAGATCTGCCTGCCTCTCTCTCCCAACTGTTGGGGTTAAAGGTGTGGTTCGCCATACTAGCCTAAACTGGGATTTGAACTCATTCCTGCCTGACTCAAGAGCCAAGCTTCTACCTCCCTGGAGACTTCTGGGTTCACCTAGAGTCACGTGCCCAGCCAGCAGTGAGCTCAGAGGGTCTGGCTGCTGGTGCCTGGGAGCCCAAGTCCTTCCCGCCAGGCTTGGGCAGTGTGAGCTCTGCCCTCTCTTCCAGCAGCCTGGACTGGGAAAGCCAAGTACATGGTCACTCTGTCCAGCGCTGGTGGGAACAGGACGTCCTGGTCCTCCTGCCTGGCGGGCCCCAGTGAGCTATTTTGGGCACGTTTATGGGTAGGACATGATGCCCAGCTGGGCTCTCAAATCAAGAGGAGGGCCCAGAACTGGTCCAGCCTGCTGGTGTCTCCGTGTCCTTCCCTCCTAGTGAACAGCCACTGTGAATGCCCTGTCTACAGCCCATACAGAGGGCCATGAAGCCAAAGCTGGATGACACAGGATAGTTGGGGATTCCCCCAGTACATACAGATACTGGGGTTCACACAGACAATTGCACCCCAAAAGTCAGGAGCTCCACTCACTAACTAACCAGCAGAACATAAGATAGAATAAAAATAGTTTTCAACTTGGGCAACTGTGTCTCTTCTTAGCAATTCACCATGGCATGTTAGATCAATTCCCAGAGACTCAATTTCCCTGTCTGTAAATGGGGTTGACAATAACCCTCCCTCACAGGAGGGAGTGAGGCTTGCACTGGCACCAAGAGCTCAGCCTGGCACACAGCAAGTATTCAAAAATTAAGACTCACTTTGCAAACCCTGGTTGACAGCTGACATCTATTGAAAGCTTAGCTTGGGCCAGGGCTGGCCAGCACCAATGGGTTTTCATCGCTCTTCACAGCTAGCCACCCAGGGAACAGGGACACACGTTCACAGGTGTCATTGCTATTCTTTTGCACAGTAGGGAAGTTGAGGCTCAGGTAGTTCAATTGGCAGGGTGTTTACCTAGCACGCAGAAGCCCAGGGTTGTAGTTCTAACACCATGTAAAACAGAGAGGGTGGTAAATGTCTAATCCTAGCCCTAGGGAGGTTGGGGCGGCGGGATCAAGGTCGTGATTGACTACATAACGGCTTCAAGGCCAGCCTGGGCTATGTGAGACTGTCTCAGAACACAACACAAGACAAAAACAAAGAAACCAAAAAAAAACAAAGAAACAAATTAAGTCTTGAAGGGCCAGCAGGATGGTTCATTGAACGAGGGAGCTTGCTACCATACCTGACGATCTGAGTTCAAACTCCAGAACCTACATGGTGGACGGAGAGACCTGGCTCTTGCAGTTGTGCACTGACGTGCACACACACCACACACACACACACACACACACACACACACACACACACACACATTTTTAAAAATAAGGCTTGGAGAGGAAGCAGCTTGCCCTCCATCAATCACATAGCAGACACAGAGCAAGGAACCTGCTTTGGGGCTCAGTCTTACAGGAAGACTTGGGGGGGGGGCCACTCATTCCAGGGCCAGGTCATGATGCTTTAAACCCATGAGAACTGCCTAGTGGCTCTGTGAGCACCAGAGTTCCTGCTATGGTCACTCCCGGGGTCCAGGATGAGACTCTTGAACCTACAGTCCTAAGGACAAACAAGTGTGGCAGGGTACCCTACCACATCTTTGCCTCCCTGGCTCAGCCACAGAAAGTCTCTAGAACATTGTCATGAACTGTGACACCATGACTAGTTGAATGGGGCGCTGGGGTCCAGCAGGCTGGGAAAAACAGGGCTCTGGAACCTGCTCAGCCCATTCTATAGAGCTCCTTAGTTACAGAAAGTAACTGTTGATGATTTGCCCTGACGGTTTCCTAGCCTTCTGCTTTCCTAAGCAAGGGATCTTCCCCAAATAGCTCACCCCCTTGGGCTGCTCACAACAGGTATCAGTAGAACTGCCTGTGCTTAGTAGACTGGAGTTCCACATAAACCCCCAAAACACCCTCCTAAACGACCAGGCTTTGGCTTTTCCTGGGCCCTCACAGTCCCTTCTGTTGATGCTTCTCTCTGCACTCCCGGATCCCTTCCCACTGCAGCCTCTCTCCCGGCAGCATTGCCCCATCAGTTGTCATGGCAACAGAGTCATGGCTTCTAGACCGCCTTGTGCGCCCCACCCCCCAGCCCACCGTTCACACCTGGCTAGCTGACACAGCCTCCACTCGTGTCCCCAGGGCCAAGCCGAATCCCAAAGTCTTGCCCTACCCTCAGTGTCCAGGCAGGTGCTCAGGACACAGTGGGTGAAAAAGCCAGGTACCCGGGCACGCACACACGCGCCTGCACACATCACTAGCCGCAAGTTCTCTACCTGTGGATTCAACTAACCTGGGATGGAGCTATTCATAAAAGGGTATCTTGCAAAGGGAATTCCAGCAACCTTCCTCCTTTGTTATCAGTAAATGACACAATGTAGCAGCGTTTACCATTGTAGCAGGAGTGGAAGTCTCTAGAGTATTCAAAGGAAGAGCCAGGTTCCTTTAAGCACTTGGGCATCTGAGGACTTTTATGTCTACAGAGGCCCTGGAACTGGCATGAAGATTGAGGACAGTGCAGCTCAAACCTACTTTCTCACTGTCACCTCCACAGCCACCCCAGCCCAAATGCCAGCTTCCTTATCCAAGCAGGACTACAGCAGTTGGCTTCGGGCTGGCAGCCTGGCTTCCAGCTCTGCTTCACTGTAGTGCATGAAAAGACAAACTATGTCTGACCCAAGTTCCACAAGAATCCTTCTCCTCTCCCTGGCCTGTAAGTCCTTTGTGACCTGACTCTTGCCCAACTCCTACCCCTACACATTGCTACCCAACTGTCACTTGCTCTTTCCCCTACCACCCAAATCCTTCCAATGCTGGAGCCAACAGGCTCGCTTCTTGAGGTGGCTGTCCTTTGGCCTGAGCCTCCTCCGGCCACCGTTTGCCCAGTTCCCTTTCGCCAACCACTGGAGTCTCTGGTCACCTCCTATGAGAGGCCTTCCAGGACCGTCCCATCTTCAGTGCTGCCCGAAGCCCCCTCGGCTCTGTTCTCCGCTGTAGTCCGTTTCTATTGGCAGGCACAGTGCGAGTTTCTCTGCATACTGTTTTTGTCTGGTTTGCAGCTAAACACTTAACTCATCTAGGCAAAAGGGCACTCTGGGTTTTACATTTACTGATTTCTGTGATGGAAATAATCTGTTGTTTCCACCTGAGAGAGACAGGAAGTGTGGATTACTCAAGGGTGGAGGGAGGGTGAGACGAACAGCAGCGCGATCCACAATCAAGAGAAAGAAGACAAATTCGAAGGGGAAAGAAAGAAGACGCTACACGCCTGTGACCCCAGCACTTAGGAGGCTGAAGCAGGAGGGTTGCGTGTTCAAGGCCAGCCCGAGCTAAATAGCAAAATCACAACTTAAAGGAGCCAAAAGAAAAGAATGTGATAGGTCCATGGAATAGTGCTCATCTTTTTAACCGTAGTTTCTCTGATGTTAAGAACAGAGAGTGAGCCGGGCAGTGGTGGCGCATGCACTCAGGAGGCAGAGGCAGGCAGATTTCTGTGTTCAAGGCCAGCCTGGTCTACAGAGTGAGTTCCAGGACAGCCAGAGCTACACAGAGAAACCCTGTTTCAAAAAACAAAAACAAAAACAAAAAAACAAACCAGAGAGTGTTATATTTGCTAAGTGCTGTGTGTGACAATCAGCTCACAAACACCACACATTAGAAGCAGGGGCTCAGCAGCTTCCCAGACCTCAGGAATGGACTACAGTCTCTATCTACTCTTTTTTTTCTTTCTTTTTTTTTCCTTTTTTTTTTTTTTTTTTTTTTTTGTTTTGTTTTGTTTTTTGAGATTACCCATTTAGTTAAGGGTAGAATTTTAAAAAGA
>NC_034592.1:150129678-150156405 GCF_900095145.1 Mus pahari
TTTTTTTTTGAGACAGGGTTTCTCTGTGTAGCCCTGGCTGTCCTGGAACTCACTCTGTAGACCAGGCTAGCCTTGAACTCAGAAATCCGCCTGGCTCTGCCTCCCGAGTGCTGGGGTTAAAGGCGTGCGCCACCACTGCCCGGCCCCTCTAACTACTTTCTAAATCCATTTCCCAAGGCCCAGAACTGGGAAAGACATACACAGAGTCTGGGTGTGCAACAAGGCTCTGGACTGAGCCCAACAATGCGAAAACTTTGCTTGACTCAGAACATCTCAAGTATTAAGCATTGGGCCTGTAACTTGGTTGGCAGTGTTGCCCACAACCACCACCACCATCACCACCACCACCACCCACCTCTAGGTTTGCAGATTCTCTGAACTGTGGGTCCAGTACTTCCTAACCCCAAGGCTACTACTGCCTGTCAGTCAGGGCAGGAGCTGGCAGTTGCCACAGTCCCCACCCTTCCCTGGAGTCTCAGGATGCCCTCTCAGTTATAGAAGGCAGAAGGCTCTGGACAGTTCAACTGTCATCTCAGCTCCTGTCTCCAGGCTGGACATTGTCAGTGTCAGACAGTGAGTGCCTTGGGTTCACGCTCTGGGGGGCCTTTCTCCCATGTGAGGCCAGCACACAGTAGGCCTGCAAGTCCTGGAATTCTGTTAGATCTCTCTGCTCACCAGGCTGAGCCCCTGGCTGTAATGACTGGTACAGCCCAACCCAGTGCAAAGGAATGTGGCAAGAAGGATGGCCTAGGGCAGGGTTTAAAAATACTGTAGAGCCAGGGAAGTAGACACTCAGGAACTAGGCTGCTAGGGACAGTGCCCAGGGTGGAACTGTCTGGGATAGGCCAGTGCTCAGCATAGAAATAGCCATGGCCACATAGCCTGATTTAGAATAAAAGCCAGCAGTCAGATCTGGGTGCTAGGCAGCCTCCTGAAGTCCTCACACCAGGGTCCCCTAGCCCAGCGAGTCTTGGCGGCTGCTGAGAAACCTCCCTGTACTGCAGCCTTAGGAGCCAGAGTGTGCCCAGACCACCAGAGCCATGGTTAAAAATAACAGCAGACCTGCTACTGGACTTGGAAGGAGCCAGAGGTGACCTGCTTCCCACTGGGTGCCATGCTCTCCAGAGGTGTGAGCTCATGGGACTGTACTGGCCTTAGGGGGAGGAGAGCTAGCCCACATGAGGAAAGTGAGGCTCAGGAACATTGCTGCCTCTGTCCCTGGCCTTCTGTGCTCACCTGTGCTGGTGGGGACATCAACACCTAAGGTAACACATGAGTATGCAGGCGAACTAGACCCCTCCTGCTTCAGACAGCGATGGCTGCTGAGGAAAGGTGATCCAGGAGAGGACTGGGATGAGAGAGGCTCAGCTCTGAGCCAGGGTGAGCGGTGAGGGGCAGGAGGAGGCTCAGTGAGTGAGTAGCGTTTGAGAGCTGAGGAGTTGGAACCAGCAAGTGCAAAGGCCCTGGGGCTCGATCCTGCCCTGAATATGTGAAGAGAACAGAGGAGAGGTGGTGTGGCTGCGGCCATGTGCATGAAGAAGGAAGTGAGGCAGGGGTGTGGCCTTTTCATAGGAGAGCCTTGTTGGATTTATCTCTGCAGTAGGCAGGAACCATGGAGAGTTCTGAGCAGACGGCAGAAGCCCTCTCATGCCCGTGGAGAATCAAGGTTAGGGCTGGAGTCGGGCACAGAGAGGTTCGGTCAAGTGCTGCTGGGCCGAAGGTGATAGAAATAAAGAAATCCAGGTGGCTTCACAGTTCGGAGCACTTTATCATCAGTGAGGGAAAGTGTGTGTGTGTGTGTGTGTGTGTGTGTGTGTGTGTACGTGTGTGTGTGGTGTCTGTGTGGGTGCATGCACAAATAATGTATGTGTGAATGATATGTAAGTGCATGCCATATGTATATATGGTATGTATATATGTATACACAATGTGTGTATATGTTGTGCTGTGTGTGCACCATGCCTGTGGGCACATTATGCATGCATGCACATGTTCCACTGCGTTCCTGTGTCAGTTACAGGATAACTTTGACAAATCGGTTCTCTCCTTCCACCATGTCATTTCCAGGGATTGAATTCAGTCAGACTTAGAGGCAAACACCTTAACCCACTGAGCCATCTCACCAGCCTATGAGCCTCCATCTTGCCAAGCTGCCTGAGAAGACAGGGCACCCCACTGTCGTCCCCCACCTCCCAGGCCCTGTACAATCATGGGCCTCACTTCCTGACACTCCCTCCCAGTTTTAGGTCCAGATTCTTCTCCCCCTCCCCCATCTGGTCCCTGGCCTTGTAAATGTGCCTGTCTGTGACTGAGCCAGCAATCCCTTCTCCGTTCGTATACAGCAGTACCCTTGTCCTCAGGCCTCACTTTGGTACCTGGAGGGATCCTGGCCCTTGATATGCAGAGTCACATTCACCACTCGGGCAGGTGTGATCACGTCTGTGCCCCTTCGAGAAACAAAGACTAGTGCTGTGTAGTCTAGGACTGTTTCATACAAGGGTGGCATCGACTTGCCTTCAAGCGCCTAGCCCCTTACCTCATGCAAGGAATCCCTGTTGGCTTTGCAGAGCTTAGGTGAGCTTGAGAGGGAGGGGATTTTGGGTAGGAGGGGCTTATACAGTCCTTTCCCCATGGTGGCAGTCCCTCTGGACTCCGAGCATCCCCCCAGACTTGGCTCTTGAGTTCTGTATATCACCCAGGTGGACATTTTGATGATGGCACCTACTCTACAGGTGGGAATCAAAACTCAGGGAGGGAGACTGAAGGGTTAGTGTCACACAGCTAGACAAAGCACTTGGGCTTTGGGGCCCAGGACACTCCTATAGGTCCTCCCATACTTCCTGAGTTGTCTGTGGCCCACTCCTTCCATGAGTGAGTGAATGAATGGATGAGTGAATGAATGAATGAGTGGATGAAGGAGTGAATGAAGGAATGAATGAAGGAGTGAATGAAGGAGTGAATGAATGAGTGAATGAAGTAGTGAATGAATGAGTGAATGAATGAGTAAGTAAATGAATGAGTGAGTAAATGAATGAGTGAATGAATGAGTGAGTGAATGAATGAGTGAATGAATGTAGGAGTGAATGAATGAGTGAATGAATGAATGTAGGAGTGAATGAATGAGTGAATGAATGAAGCAATGAATGAGATCATCCACCATGTTGGGGATGCCCAAGGCAAGGGCTGTGTGGCCTTTTCTCCCAGCTGCCTGACCCCGGGGCAAGAGAGGTCAGGGAGAAGTCTGTGGGTTCAGTACCATGAGCTGCGGGTCTGTGGCATGAAGAATCTCTCAGGCCAGCAACACAGGGACTCGGGCACTGAGGGGCCATGACCCAGGGTATTCAAAAGTCAGGGCTGCAGTTGGCTCTTCTGGGGTAGAGGGTGATGGGATGTCACAGGACTTTGGTTAAGATCAGGAGAAAGTGGGTAAAGTCCTGGTGTCCTGGAGAGCCACTTTCTCTCCTTGGTCCTCAGTCTCCCCTCCGAGACAGTGGTCATAAGACAGAGGACTCACAATGTCTCTGCACAGCTCAATTCCAGGCCAGAGTCACTTTCAAGCAAAGAAAAGGTACCTCGATAGGTGAGCCATTCTGACCAAGGTCATGGCCAGGAGGCGTGGAGTATGGGCTGGTCCCAAGGTCTCCCACATCCTGGGCCTGCCCATCCCTGCTGTCAGTAGCCCAGGCTTGTGTTTTATTGAGTACTTCCTGTGTGCTGGAATGATTCAAGCTCGTTCAAGCATTGAACATCATTCATCTTTACCAAAGTGGGGGAGGGGAGTGCTCCTCCCTCTCAGACATAAAGAGGCAAAGTCCTTGTACGCGGCCATGGAGCGGGCAGTCTGCAAAGACAGCCCCACCTTGGACAGACCAGCGGAATCCTTGGTTTTAAATCACAAATACCCTGTCAGGCACTCAATAAGCGCTAACTAATTGGTGAGAGTGTGGAGGAGCCCAGGGAGATAAGCAGGGGCTTCCTGTTCCGGCCACAGCGCGCTGTCCCACAGGCTCCCATTCTGTCCCTCTGTTGTACCCCCTTGCCTCTCCTGGGAAGATTCAGCCGAGCTGCAGGGTGGAGGGCCAGAGCAGTGGGCAGCCTAGAGCCTGCCAGGGTGTCAGGTTTCTTGGTCAGCCACCTTCGCCCCTGACCAGTCCTGTCTTTCCAAAACAGAACATTCAGTTACCGCTTGTCCCGGGCTCTGCTGCCCTTGTGCCCTGACCTCGCTTCCTGCCTGCCGCCCTGGGTTTTCCCAGTACCTTGTCGCTTGCTGACATCTTATGAAGGAGAAGGGATGTAGGAAATGAGCAGGGAAGGAGAAACTTAGAAACTGACAGACAGACTGACAGAGAGAGAGAGAGAGAGAGAGAGATAGACCCACCCACCATATACCCTGCATACTCCCCTGACTCCTCTGTAGCCTCATCTTCTTCAGGGGATCCCCAATTTTCTTCCAAGGCATCAGTCTCTCCTCCCTACACACCCCCTGGCTGTTTTCTGACATCACCCATGCATTCACTTAACCAGCTCCTGGTGTTTCCTCCCCCTCCAGGAAGCCCTCCCTGCCTACCTGGGACCATGCTCCTCTCTCAGGGCCACTATTCATCTGTGACTCCATCCCCTCTCGGAGGTGTCCACCTCTTAGGGGCAGACACCACACTACCCTGCTCATCCAGCATCTTCCCCAGGCACATAGTAGGCACTCGGTAAATGCTAGAGCTCACGGCTGTCTGTGTTCCAAGATGGGTGACTGTGTAAGATTGGGTCTGTGTCCCTTCTGGTCCCTAGAAGGCACAGTCAATCTGTTATGTCCCTGTTCCCTCAGTACCAGGCAGAGAATTGCCATAGGAATGAATGAATTAATTAATTAACAGTGAATGACTGACTGAATGAATGACCCTATCCATCTGCATGGTCTGAATCCTATTTTCACCCATCTACATGAAGTTCAAGTACTTGCTGTTGTCCTTTAATTCTGAATTCAGGTCCCTGCCAGGGCTCCTGCCAGGGCCCCTGCCGTGCCCAGGCGTCCTCAGCCAGGGTCATAAGTCATGTCACTGAGTTGTTTTCATGCTGAACAGCACTGTCAAGACAAATGGAACACAGTCACACAAACAACCTCAATGTCACCAGTGGACCTTGGTCCCTGTGGGACCGTCTCCAAGGCTGGCGGGCAGCGGTCCAGGCCTTGTCCTGGGTTCTGGTCTCAGCTGCCCCGCCCCTTTCTCCCCAATACTGGTAGGGCAGGAGGGCCCCCTGAACCAGCACTGATCTGCCCTGCAGATGTGGAGAAAGGGGCCTAGGGGTCCTGTTGGGGAGGGACACAAAGCAGACCCAACCCGTTGCATGTCCCAAGCTGGCCCCATCTCTAGAAGCTTCTTTGGTCTGCTGCTGCTTCGTTCAAGATTGAGCAGCTGGGATTGTCCCTCTATGGGTTCAGAGTCAAATAAAGTCACTGACTGAGCACCCACACCCAGAGGCCTGAGTCTTTCTGGCTGTCCTCTGAGGTGGGAACCAAACCCACCGCCCTTTTACAGAGCCCAGGGAGATCAAGTCACTGAGCCAATATCACACAGCAGAGAAGGACAAGCCAAGGTTCCATCTAAGCTCCAAGCTCAGTGTGAGTTTCAGGGAGCCTGGCTCTTAGGTAACTCTGACTGTTTGGGTGCTGGGGTCCAGCTGGTCAGACTCCGGTTAGCCCTAGGGCCTCTCTTTCTTCACCTCTGACCCAGGGGTGGTAATTGAGCCGTCAACAAATGTGTGGGCCCATATGAGCACTCAGGACAGTGCCTGCCCTGCGGCCAGACTTCCTCCAGCTCCCTGGTGCAGACAGACACTGTCCCCACCTCTGACACAGGGCCACAGTGAGAAGGGGGTGGAGCCACAGGCGAGGTCTGTGCCAGGTCTGTAGGGGTGAGATGGGGACGCTGTACTACCCTGGGGAAATGCCCACACATGTCCTCAGGCATGGATATCCAGCACCACCTCGATGATGTATCTGCAGGGTTCCACCACACACGCTGACCTGTGGGGTCCTGAGCCACGGTGGTACCTGTCCTGCCACTCAACAGCCTCCCCGGTTCACGCAGTCAGGACCAGTTCAGCCTCTAAATGTTGCCCTGGGGACAAAATGGCCTGGGGCTCAGCCCTTGTGTTTAAAGCTCACTGTCTGGGGCACGGAAGCTGCAAGGCATCATGGGTCACCCTCTCAGCACCATTCTTGGGAAGACGGGCTTCTTGGGCAAGTGCCACAGTGCAGGCACTTCTACACACTCATCACCCCGGTGTCTGGGATAATGAATTTTTTTTGTTGTTGTTGTTTTGGTTTTTTGGATTTTGTTTGTTTGTTTTGTTTTTCGAGACAGGGTTCTCTGTGTAGCCCTGGCTGTCCTGGAACTCACTCCGTAGACCAGGCTGGCTTCAAACTCAGAAATCTGCCTGCCTCTGCCTCCCAAGTGCTGGGATTAAAGGCATGCGCCACCACACCCAGCTGGATAATGGATTTCTATTTCTTCCTTTCCCATGTGGCTGCCTCAGCTCACTGCAGGACAGAGCTCTCAGCATGAACCGCACCAGACTGGACAGGTCATTGCCGACCATTTCTGTGCCCTCCCCCTCCATTCCATCTTTCCTTCTTTCTTTTTTTTTTTTTTTTGAGACAGGGAGTCCTTTCCTTTGGGAAATTAAGTTTACCCAATTAGTAAAAATCTGCAAAATACATGAGTAACAAACACATCTTCAAAAGAAACTTTGTAAAATAAAAGCAAGAAAAACAAAATAAATTGTATTGTGTTAAAGGCCAGCTTTACCTTGAGTCACCTTCTCCAGTTTGAATTTAAAAACTTTTTAAAATTCTCTTATGTGTTTGGGGTGTTTTGCCTGCTTGTGTGTTGGTGTACTGCATGTGTGCCTGATGTCTCCAGAGGCCAGAGAGAGCAGCATGTCCTCTGGGACTGGAGGGAGTTACAGAAGGCTGTGAGCTGACACTTGGGTGCTGGAAAGTGAACTTGGAGCCTCTATAACGGCAACCAGTGTTCTTACCACTGAGCCACCCTCTCTCCAGACCCCATTTTGAGATTTTATTAGAAAGTTGCAACCGTGTTTATATGGACCCCCAAGCCCTTCTGTTCCCTACACTGTATAGTGGTGCACTGTGACTGAAGACTCTTCTTAGATTGTTGTTTTCATTGTTACTAATTGTATCAAGACCCCTGCTGCCCCTCCCTGCTGCTTTATGCTCTCTCTCTCTCTCTCTCTCTCCCTTCACAATAGGAATCCCAAGCTTTTGCTAGGTTAGGGTGGGGGTGGGGGTGGGGCAGACTACACTTTCCAGCCTCCCTTGCAGCTATGCGTAGCCATGTGACTACATTCTGGGCAATCGAATCTGAGTAACTGCTAAGACCTGTCTGTAGAGAAGGGTATCTCTTCCTACCAACATCCTTCTGTTTGTTGCTGTTTGGAAAGCAGATGTGATGGCCAGAATCTATGTGACTATCTTGCGCCAAAGAGAAGCAATAAAGAAAAGAGTGGCCAGTACCTAATGAACTCATGAAGCCATTCTGCCAGCCCAGGTACCGCTCCTCCACTTTATGGATGAGAGGATCAGGGTTCACTTCATCTGTTTATTGGGGGCTTTCTGACTAAGTGGTGACCTGAGTCCTGGGTTTTGCTGTTACACTGTGAAGATCTGACTTTAGCATGACAGTTCCCTGTGTGGGGTGTGCAGGTGGCTGTAATGAATTCCACGGTGCACTCTTCACCCTTGGTGATTATTTCCTCTGCAGGGGACCTCAGAGGAAGGACGTGGTAACCAGAGGACACAAACCATCTCAAAGCTACCCACCCATGATGACCCAGTGTCTGTCAGTGCCTCGGAGACGACAGAAGCCACCACCTAACTAGTTCACAGGGAGGGGTGTTGGGAAAGGTTGTTGTTGGCTCACAGAACCCGAGGGAGCCTTAGCTACTGACTGGATCCAGGGGAGACCTCTCTGTGAACATCTCCATCCACAGGGCACAGGGTCCTATCTCCTGCTCTTGTAAGTATGATCTTAGGAGGTATGCTGTGCTGCTCCCTGTAACTAGTCTATGGCTGCTTTGTAGGATCTTCTTTCTTCCACCCTTCTCCACCCTTTCAACCCATAACACCAAGTAAGCCAGAAAGAAGGCTGGAGGGGGAAGGGGGTGCCGGTATCGTTAGACTACTTCCTGCTGATGAGGGGTGGGCATTGGGTTCCTTAGGGGCAAGTTTGGTCTTCAGTGTCAGGATATCTAATTTCTTCTTTGTACAGGACTCCTTAACAAACCTCGACCAATGGCAACCAACAGCCCACCCTGCCTCTCGGGGCCCTAACATTTATAGGCCCTCTGAAAAGTCCACAGAGTTTCAAACGTCACACAATCACAAAAACGTCACACTATCTGCATCAGGCAAAATCACACCCCTGCTAACACACAATGGAAGTACAGTAAGCAGCTGAGAACAAGCAGCCCGTATCTCACGCCTGGGTAACGCCAAAACCCAGTCCCATAAAATTTCTGTGTTCTTCAAAGAAACCGAAACTCTCACTACAGCTCCCCTCCCGAGGCAGAGGTCTCAGAGAAGCTGTAACTTCTAGGAACCCCGTACACAGTGAAGAGAGGCCAGGCTGGTCCTACTTCCAGCCAGAGGGGAGCTGGACCTGGGAAAGTTCACCCAGTCCTCCAGTCCTAACAGCAGTCAGACCATTTCTCAGCAGAGGCTGGAGCCAAGCAAAGGTAACCAGAGTCCAGTGGAGCTGGGGAGTGGCCAGCGGGGAGGCCTAGCTCCACAGAAGGCTCAGGCCTGCCAATCCTGCTGGGGAGGGGATTGGGAATGGGGAGGAGCAGGAGCAGGATAATCACAAGTTCAAGGTTGTCCTCAGCTACAGACTGAGTTCAAGGCCAACCTGAACTACAGAAGACTCTGTCTTTTGGTTTGTTTGTTTTTATTTTGTTTTTAGAGGTGGGGTTTCTCTATGTAACATCCCTATCTGTCCTGGAACTCGGTTTGTAGACCAGGCTGGCCTCAAACTCAGAAATCCTGCTGCCTCTGCCTCCCGGGTGCTGTGACTAAAGACGTGGGCCAACATTGCCAGACAGAACACCGTGTCTTAAAAGGAAAAATTAAACGGTTGATGGGGCCACCCCCTGATTGGAACTGCTTAGCTTTGCAACCTCTTTCCCTCTTTTAAACCTACACCTTTTGTTGGGACCCCAAAGATGGATTTGGGGGTCACTAGGCCTGTTTATTCTGATGCCTATGTCCCTCACCATGATTCTGTCTCTCACTGTCCTATCGGAGCAGGTAGCTGAGCCTGGCATGTCACTGTTTCCAGGTTCTGACCTGACAACTTCAGTGACACTTCCATCCAGTGACGCCTCTAACGGTCCCCTGGGGTTGGGTGGCCTCCCCTGGGCCTCTCTGCCACCCTCCCATAGCTAAATGTCTCTAGTGAGGATTCCAGGCTGGCAAAACCTTGCGGTGCCCATACCCACGATGCAAGGGAAGCTGGGAAAGCAAGTCTTCTGGCATCTCTCAGGGCAGGGAAACTCCCTCGGTGTGGGCCAGATGCCGGAGGCCAGCAAGTGGGGCAAAGGTCAGCTCTCCAGGTAAAGGCCTGGCTGGGCCTGCAGAGGAATGCAGGAAGATTCCAGCACCTTCCTGGACCGGGGTGAACCTCCTGTTACCTCTCCTCAGCAGGAGCCAGAGAACAGCACGGAGAGGGCTGACATGTTTATGTCGCCCTCATGGTTCACCTAGCTCTGCAAGGGTAAGGGAGAGCCAGGGCCCAGATCTCAGCATCAGTGCCTCCAGCGGCTGGGAGCCCAGGCTTGCGTGGGTGTTCAGGAACTACAGTGCGTGGGTGGAGGCCATTTCTCTCCGGAAATGAAGTTGTATCTCCCTCAAGGTTCCAGGCCCGAACCTTGAAGGTCTGTTGGGTCTTCTTCCATAGGAGAGAAAAGTCCTCAGGCCCTCACCAGAGCAAAGCACAGTAAAAAGAAAGCCCCCAAATATTAACACAGCACAGTGTGGCATGCTGTAAGTGAGCCCCCAAATATTAACACAGCACAGTGTGGCATGCTGTAAGTGAGCCCCCGAATAGTAACACACCACAGTATGGCATGCTATAAGAGCAGATGACAGCAGCGGCCACAGAGAAACAGAAGCTGTGTGACTGGGGTCAAGATGCCACTAAGTCCTCCCTGAGAGGGAGAACAGAGGTCCAGAGAAAGTAACGGTGTGAGCCCAGCCGTTCTCCATGGGAAGCAGGCTCCAGGCAGACAGATCAGCCAGTGCAAAGGCCCTAGGGTAGTGTCTTAGGGTTTTACTGCTGTGAACAGACACCATGACCAAGGCAAGTCTTATAAAAGGTGACATTTAATTGGGGCTGGCTTACAGGTTCAGAGGTTCAGTCCATTATCATCAAGGTGGGAGCATGGCAGCATCCAGGCAGGCATGGTGCAGGCAGAGCTGAGAGTTCTACATCGTCATCTGAAGGCTGCTAGCAGAATACTGGCTTCCAGTCAGCTAGGATGAGGGTCTTAAAGCACATGCCCACAGTGACACACCTACTCCAATAGGGCCATACCTTCTAATAGTGCCACTCCCTGGGCCAAGGAGTTGGTTCCTACAAACCGTCGCAGGTAGGAACAGGTGTGGCACAGGCCATCCTTAACTAGGTGGCCAGAGGGGCCAACATTACACCCAAGTTTGTGACTCCAGTGCTTTGGGATTGGGGTGGGGGAGGGGAACAATTCTTTACTCAAGCTTCTCTGGAAAAACATGATGTCAAGGGCAACCAACAGTAAATCTTGACTTGTCCTAGGAAACAATGGGGAGTAGAGACAGGGACAATGGTCAACTGGCCAGAGGGCTGGGGCGCAGCGGATCATAAGGAATTTATTAACAATCTGTGCTTGGAAAAGTGCTTCTGGTACTTGACAAAAGAGGCTTCTGGCCGACTTCAGAGATGTTTATTGTGGTGTCCCCCAGCACAGGCATCAGAGTGAGAGAGAAGCTAGAGTCAACTCGCTGGGCAGCCACAGGCTGGAGAACTCTCTAGAAAACCTACACACTCATCCATTCATTTCTTCAGACCTACCATGTGTCCGCAGAGAGTGCCGTGGCTGCCGCTGCCGCTGCCTCCTGCAACAACAACCACACCACACACAAACGTCCCAGACTTTTCGTGCTGGAACAGCGCTTCCGCATCAGGGAAAGGTGTGCCAGAATGCTTCCCGGCCTGCGGAAGACGGAAGAGGGAGTGAGATGACAGGTGAGCCTGGCTTCCTTCTGTGTCCCCTCCTCCCCCGTTTTTATATTGTCATAGGGAGAGACTCAAGAGCAGGGTCCTGGAGAGGAGATGGAGCCAGGTCCTGGAGAGGAGATGGAGCCAGGTCCTGGAGAGGAGATGGAGCCAGGTCCTGGAGAGGAGATGGAGCCTGGCCCTGGAGAGGAGATGGAGCCTGGCCCTGGAGAGGAGATGGAACTGGGTCCTGGAGAGGAGATGGCGCCGGGCCCTGGAGAGGAGATGGGGCCGGACCCTGGAGAGGAGATGGGGCCGGGCCCTGGAGAGAGGATGGGGCCGGACCCTGGAGAGGAGATGGGGCCGGGCCCTGGAGAGGAGATGGAGCCGGGCCCTGGAGAGGAGATGGATTCAGGCCCTGGAGAGGAGATGGAGCCGGGCCCTGGAGAGGAGATGGATTCAGGCCCTGGAGAGGAGATGGAGCCGGGCCCTGGAGAGGAGATGGAATCGGGCCCTGGAGAACCACATGTCTGACTGACAGAGACATAGGGAAAGAACTTGACAACTTCATTAGCAAAGGGAAAAGCAGAGTCTGGGCAGAAGGAGGCTTGGTTCTCACAGAACACCTTCAGATCCTTAACAGGTCCAAAAAATATTGGCAGGCGAGGGCATCCTAGGATAAAGCTGTAGGAAGGCCCGGCTTTGCTTTCATGAAAAATGCAAATGAAAGCCACAGGAAGGTCGAGTAGAAACGAGTTAGCAGAGGGCTGAGTCCACAGCTCCGTAGGAAATGGCGCTGGTTGAGCAAGCACAAGGACCTGTGTTCAAATATCTAGAACCTACATTAAACAGAAGGTATGGTCACTCCCTTGCCTCTAACCCTGATGCCGTGGGGAGTGGGGACAGGAGGATCCCTGGGCTTCCTGGCCACCAACCTAACTCTAGGCTCAGTGAGTGACCCTGTCTCAAAGGGAGCACAGAGGAGGGAGCGAGAGCAGGGTACGCAGGTCCTCCTCATCTCTGTGAGGTGTGCACAGGCAAAGCTGCACACAAATGCTCACATACAGCACACACACAATCACACACACACAATCACTTGCTTAAAAATATATACATCATATATTCACTCCCATATGCGCACATATATATATATATATGCAGTCATTCACACATACATACACATGCAGTCATTCACACATACATACACATGCACACACATACACACTCATACATACACACACATACACACTCATACATACACACATATACACACAATACACAAACATATACATACACACATATACACTCATATACACACATGTATAGATGCACACTCATATATATTCACACACATGTGCACACACATGTGCATACATATTACTAAGCCACATTTCTACGAGAGCTGTAGAGTGTGTTTCTGGGTTGCCCAGTTTATCCTCTGGGACTTGTCTGTTTCTCTCATGCTTCAAATAAGAACTAGACACAGGAAGGAAGTCTGCAGAATAGGACGGGTCATTACACTGAGACCTGAGCCCCCTGGAGAGCATGGCTATGTCTGTCCTCCTAGGGCATACTCCCTTTTCACCCCCCCAGAACTCACCCGACAGATCTGGGATACAAAGCCGATGGCTGTGTGGGACCCAAGTCTGAACCTGATGTTACCTCACCACCAGGCAGCCTCAGCGCCCTTCAGCGGAACCACGGCTGCTGCGGAAACACGTGGGGATGTGAGTGAGAGACGCTGCATTTTCAAAGCACGTATTTGGAGGCTGGAGAGATGGCTCAGCAATTAAAAGTGCTTCCAGCTCTTCCAGAGGACCCAAGTACCCTTCCCAGAACTCAGGTCAGGAGACTCACTACCGCCTGTAACTCTTTGGGGGAGACCTGTGTTCACATATGTATACCGGCGCGCGCGCGCACACACACACACACACACACACACACACACACACGTGTGACTTAAAAACCAGGCTTTTCTTTTTTTTTTTTTTTTTTTTTTGGTTTTTTGAGACAGGGTTTCTCTGTGTAGCTCTGGCTGTCCTGGAACTCACTTTGTAGACCAGGCTGGCCTCGAACTCAGAAATCTACCTGCCTCTGCCTCCCGAGTGCTGGGATTAAAGGCGTGCGCCACCACACCCGGCTAAAACCAGGCTTTTCTAAAAACCCCATTTACTTAGCCTATGGTAGGCTGAGACCAGAGATTGGACTTGGGACATCCCATTCAGCAGGACCCTGTTCGGAGCTTGGAAAGGGCTCCCTTCTGCCTGGGACCCTTGAGGCGTGCACAGATGTGCCATCTGAGCCCTGTCACTATGACCCCAGTTTCTCCTAGCTCAGCTGGCCATCCTCTCCTGGAGAAGCAAGGCTTTGGCAGGGAAGGGTTTGAACCCCTGCTTGCCAGGCCTTCAGGCACCAGCCTGCCACTTAGTGAGCTGCCTTGCCTGCCTTACACAGAACGGAGGCTCAGGGAAGCTGTGTGACTTGCCCAATGCCACACAGTCAGGACCGGACGCTGTGCGACCCACTCTCTGGGCCTGGCAGCAGCAGGAGTTGTTTGTGTAGCTGGGGGTCCGAGGAAGAGAAAGAAAAAGCCAGCAGCCTGCAGCTCCACTTACAGGCAAGGCAGTCACTGAGCACTGTCCCCTCCAGGGCCGGCTGAGACTGAGGTGGAGGGCCAGCAGGCGGCCACTGCTGGGGGACCAGGAACCTAGCTCCTCTGCCTGCCCGGCATCAGCAACAGCAGCAGCAGTGTCCGTGGCTGCCCGCCAGGCCCCGCCTGACGTCAGGCTCTGACCAGACCAGGGACATAATGTGCTGGCGTAGGGACAAAGGCTGAGTGCAGCAGAGGCAAGGTGGGGCCATCCAGAGAACCAGGGATGGAGGGGGCAGAAGAGACAGGCTGAGAGGAAGAACATGGAGAGAGACGAGGGAGGCAGAAAGGGTGTGGATGATGGGGTGGGTGGGGAGACAGGAAGAATCAGACCGAGACCACAGGCAGTACAGCAGAGAAAGCTAGGCGGCCACGGAGAGGAGAGCCAGGGCCGGAGTAGGGGACTCCAGTCCTCACACTCTATTTAGCTGTGTCCTGGTGACCGGTGGCTTACCTCTGGGAACCTGGGAGCATTGCCCAGGCCTGGAGATGACAGTGTCAAAGCCTCTCATCTGGGCAAGGGAGAGAGCCCCAGTCATGATGCGGAAGGGGACATTATGGAAAAGGCTTTGGCTGGCCCTGTATGTAGCAGGGCGTTAATAAAGTACAGGCTGTGGGGAGAAAGGGAGGTGACAGTGGCCCCTTGGGAATGAGGTACCTTCTGCAGCCTTGCTGCCCGGCGGTGGGGAGCCCTCTTCTGACCATGAGGCTACAACATGAGGCCATGGTGCAGACCTTGGCCTGGCTGACCTGGTTAAGGGCACACAACCCCTTGTTTATGGGCCTAAGAAGGCCACGGTCTCAGGGCCACCACGTCACCAAAGCCGAGCAAGGCCAGGCCTGGTCACTTCTGGCCTTCCAGCCATGACACACTTATACAGCTTAATTATCAAATCCAGGAGGGCTGAGGGCTAAGCTAGCTCCCCGAGTGACCAAACTTCTGTTCTCTGTGGGTGCAGGGACCCCCAGGGGTCCCAGGGGCACTTACCTCCCCGATGCTTTCAGGCTGCCCCGGAAACTTTTGCCCTCCCTTCTTCCTCCTCCTCTTCCTCCTCAGAATCAAGCACCTACTGTATACTAAGTGAGCTACTAGTATGCAGTTTTGCAGACAACTGCCCAGGGGGAAGCAGAGTCAGTGTCCCCTGGACAGGTAACATTTCTGCTTTCTCAACAGCTTGAGTGTCACCTGTGTCCCACTGTGTGCCACGGCGATGTCGCCACGTGGCCATCGTTTTGTCAGGACTGATTCCCCTGCCCCCTTCAAAGACCGTGGAGATGTTCTGGCAACCCAAGGGCACAGACCAAGTCACACACAATACCCTACTATGCACAGGATACCCCAGCGCAGAGAACCCTCCAGCCCCCAACACTGGAGTGACAAGGTTAAGAACTGAGCTGGGAGGTAAGAGACACGTGTATGCATGACCACATGGAAGCTGGAGGCCAGCCTGGGTGTCCTTCCTCAGGTGTCACCCGCATTGGTCACTGAGACAGGGTCTCTCACCTGTCTGGACTGTGCCAAGCAGGCTAAGTGGCTACCGGTAAGTCTCATGTCCCTCCTGTCTCTGCCTCTCTAGTGCTTAGCCTTACACGGAGGCACTCAGCAAGCGCCTCACCTCTGACCCATCTCCTCAGCTGTTTCTTTGTCATCCGTTATCAGGCGTTTCTGGATGCTGGGGACGTGGAGAATGGCCTGACCTGTTCCCAGGAGAGGAATGACCTTGTCCATCAGGACCTTGTCCATCAGCAAGTCTCCTGCACCTAGAAACTGCCCCAATAGGAGACAGAGCCCCGTGTACGTTCGTTATTTGATGAAAAAAATAATCAGAAATGGTGCTGCGGAACTGGTACGTCTGTGCCGTTAGCACAGATGCTAACGGCAACATCAATATTTGAACCAGGAGCTGGCCCTATAATTAATTGGCACCTAATGTGGGTGACACTGGACAGCCCCACCCCAATGTAGCAGAACTCCATCCTCCAGGAAGATCCAGACATTCACCCCTCCTTACAGAGCCTGCATCCCCACTGACATTTCCAGGACACACTGGACATCTGGGAAACTGAAGTTCAGAGAGGGTGAGGTTTTTCCTCAGGCTGCACAGTAGCCAGCCTGCAGAGCTGGATGGGATTCAATCTTGCCAGGCAGTGCCACTGGTCCTTGTCACTTCCAACATGTTCTGGGCCCTGAGGAGTCACAAGGGCTACCTACCCAGAATTGGGACACTTATCAGTCTCAGGTAGTCTCCAGCAAGGAATTCTGGGAAGTGAACTGGGGTCAGGATCTGGGTCCCTGGAGTTTGAAGCCAGCCAGGCCACTTCTCTGCTGTACAGCCTCAGCTAAATGGCCCATCCTCCTTGGGCTTCTGATATTTCCAGCTGAGATTCTGCAGAACCGGAAGGGTTATCTTCCTACACCATGGGTCCTGAGCCCACACGGTGCCACCTAAATGAGTGTGGGGTTGTGAGAAGAACTCAGCAACTGTGAAATGTTTCTGAACACATAACATCCGAAACTTAGCTCAAAGTCGGACATGTAACAAGTCTGAGCAGTTTCTGCTGCACTCTTCAATACAGCCTTGTCCTGGACCAGAGGCTGCGTATGTACCCTGCATGCCACTCAACACTCAACACCACCAAACGCCGCCTGAAACAGCACCCTCAGGCAGAGGGAACGGACGTGCTGCTCAGGCCTGTGGGGTAAGAAGTGGGAGGCCCAGCTGGTAAGAAATGAATCCAGCGTCTGATGCTGGGGACCCTGAAGCCGCAGGTGTCAGAGGTGGAGGCCGAGTGCCCGTCTGCCCACCTGCCCTCATGGTGACACGTAGTGAGAGGACACTGACTCCCAGGGTGCTTCTGCAAGCTCCGTGCAGCCCTCGGTGCCCTTGCTCTGTAGTAAACATAGACTGAGTCTGCTCTGTACTTGGCTGGGTGAAAGGTGCTCAGCTGGGGCAGCTGTGTCACCCCCTCTGGTCCCACACAGGAAAAGGGAGCCACCAGGAGGGGACAGGAGGTGGGCATAGCTCACAGTTGGTCAGGGTGTTCCTGAGGGTTGGCAGAAGGTGTCAGCCAGGGCCACAGAGTTTCTGGTTGAGGTCACTTTACCTCCCACAGGAATGACAAGGAAGAGGACAAGGAAGCTGATCTGGGGCCTCTAAGAAACAAACACTCCAGGCAGAGGGACGAGTCCTTGCGGAGACCTTCAGGGAGCAGAGAACAAGGTCAGGGACGGGAACTCTGGGAGGAAGAGCCCCGGCCAAGCTGAGTCTGAGGCTGGGTCCTGAGGGAGATGGATTGAAGGGAGATGTCGTCAGAGTTTCACCCTGATCCCTGCTCAGGGTCTGCAGGGGATCCAGGACAAGCAGGGACAGTGTTCATTGTCCTGTTTATAGCTCACAGGGGACATGCACCTTCCTGTGGCTTGGAGATCCCTGGCACTGTATACAGGCCTCCAACCAAACCGCTGCTCTCTTGATGGGCAACTGGAGCCCAAGAAGAGACCACCTCTCTCCAGGGTCTCACCTCTAGAATGCAGTGGAAATGGACCTGAGGCCCGGGTCTTTACCTCATTTAATTGAAGATGAGAAACAAGGAAAGAAAGAAAAGGAGGAGAGGAGGGGAGGGGAGGGGAGGGGAGGGGAGGGGAGGGGAGGAGGAGATGGGAGTGAGGAATGGGAGAGAGGAAAATACACAGGAGCCAGGCTGCACAGGCACTTCCTCTCACCCACAGGGCATCTCCCGTCCATCTCAGCCACCGTCACAGATTAAAGTATTTCCCATAGAAACTCCATTTCTACTTCCGTTTAAACACGGGGGCCCAGTGCCAGGCCATTAAGGGTTGGATCGGAAGTGTCCCTGAGAGAGCTTTGTTTTGAATACTTGAGCACCCCACGGGTGTTCTGAATTCTTATTTCCCAGCTGGTTTAACTGAGAAAATGCCTCCATATGATTGGCCTGCAGGCAAGTCTGTGGGGGCTTTTTTTTTTTTTTTTAATTAGTGATTGATGTGGGAGGGTCCAGCTCACTGTGGGTGGCGCCACCCCTGGGCAGGTGGACCTGGCTATGGGGAGCAGGCCAGTAAGAGGCGTTCCTCCATGGCCTCTGCTCAGCTCCTGCCTCCAGGTTCCAGTCCTGCTTTCCCTCAGGGACGGACTATGTTCAAGCTTCCTTGGCTTATGGTGTTTATCACTGCAATAGAAACCCGACTGGACGCAGACAAATCCCTCGAGCTCCCTGGCAGGCCAACCCATAGCCGAGTGGGTTTAGTGAGAGCTCCCTGGCAGGCCAACCCATAGCCGAGTGGGTTTAGTGAGAGTTGCTATCTCAAAAACTAAGGTGGAGAAAGATAGAGGAACACACCCACTGTGGACCTTTGACCTCCACATGCACATACACGTGCACACACATGCACCTGCATACACACACACACACACACAGAGGAGGGGTACTTACCTGCCCCCCCACATGTACACACATCTGTATACACACACACACACACACACACAGAATAATCCATGAAGAACAAGACAATCCCCTTCCCCTCTTTCCTCATAGTCCTTGCTGATTGTCACCCAGTGGGCTGAACCTCATGTCACACTAGGGGTCCTGCTTCTGAACTCCTGTGGAGCTGTCAGTGTCATTATAAGGACATTATAGGAGGCAGGGCCAGCTGCAACGGAGACTGAGAGAGAGA
This sequence comes from Mus pahari, assembly GCF_900095145.1. Taxonomy (NCBI): domain Eukaryota; kingdom Metazoa; phylum Chordata; class Mammalia; order Rodentia; family Muridae; genus Mus; species Mus pahari. The sequence goes on from NC_034592.1 coordinate 150,148,286, forward strand.
GAATCAGAAGTTTAAGGCTAGCCTGGTCAACTAACAAGACCCAATCTTAAAAGGGGGGACAAAAGGACCTTCATGTGGCAGATAATGGGGTGAGGGGCACCAAGGGGTAGGAGGTCTGGGAGGACACCCTGGCCAGGATGAAGCTGGGAGGCTAAGTCCTGGGGTGGGAGACTTCGGTTGTAGAGGGCTTGTTCAGCAGGCACAAGGCCCTAGGTACAGCCACTAGTATGGTGGAGAGAGAGAGAGAGAGAGAGAGAGAGAGAGAGAGAGAGAGAGAGAGAGAGAGAGAGAGAGAGAGAGAGAGAACTAGAAGGGAGGGGAGGGGAGGGGAAAGCCAAGCAGGGGAGGAGGAGAAGAAGGAGACAGAATACAGAATACAGCTGGATTTGACTTCCAGATTAACAAGAAATGACTTCTTTGTCTATGTGCCCAAACAATGCTTGCGACTAACTCTCAGCCTGTTTTCTCTGGGGACCTGCCCCTGCACAGACAGAGACACACTAGGGCATGTGATTCTATGCTCAGCAACCCATCTAGGGGTGCTGCGTGCAAATCCCCCGGCACCAGTCCTGGAGTCCAGGTCTTCCTCACCAGCTGCGTGTCCATCGTAGATAGTGACAAGTGGCGGACTTGGGGAGCTCTGGGCAGAGCCTGGAGCTGTGTGTCTGACGAAGGGAAGAGCTTGCCAGTCATCTCCTGTGACCTGGCTCTAGCCAGTGAGACCACAAGAAGCCCTTCTGGGATTCATACTCTGAGAAGACCACATCTCTTAAGGGCCAGGCAGTACTGTCCCCAATCTTCATTTTTGCCTTGGGCATCATAAGAGTGTAGTGTTAGAATCTAGTGTGAGAGTCCAGCTCAGGACACACCTGCAGTGGCTCCTCCCAACTCACAGACACCCGCTGAGGCAGTGTCTGGGAGTCCCTAGCCAGCAGACATCCCAGGGACAGGACTTCCACCTGGGAAGTGAGTTTACAACAGGGTTACTGGTGTCCACGCATGCAGCTTGCACCCCATCCCTCACCTCCTGTCTAGGAATCGGGGAACCTGGCTGTGGGCTTGTGCCGGACGCAGGAATTTGGCTATCTCCCAGCAACCATGGTTGGGAATGGCACACTCACATCTGACCATTGCAAAAGAATAAAACAAATCCTCCTTGGGCCAGCCAGGATGACACTGCCTCCCTGGGGGACACTTGGTAGTGGTGGAGGTGTTCACCAACAGCCCTATTTAGGTAAGGACACCAGGATGAACATGCCTCTTCCTGTGCCCAGGACAGCAGGGAAAGATCTTACCCAGCCTGCCAACAGGGTGTGTCTGGCAGTGTCTGTGACCCCAGGGAGGCAGGGGGTCTGCTGGGCTCTAGGGGAAGTGTGACCCCATTCTAGGAAGTCTTTTCCTTGCCCTCTGTCCCCTCAGTCACATTTCCATCCGGGAACTGCCTACCTTCCCCATCTCTGAAGCAAACGGCCACATCCGCCCATCCTGAGGTGATATAGGACACACTCCCAGGGTGTCATACTCCGTCTGTCCCCCAGCCAGGCCCGTTTCCATGCGGTGGGCGCATTGCACAGTACCATCCGCCCCCAGGCGGTTCCAGCTGGAAGCCAGACGGGCCTTTTGCTCCTGGAATGCAGGACCCACGCCAAGCTGTGGAGAGGGCCGGCTGATAACGGAGTGCTGACCGCTGCGGACTCTGCTTCCTAGAGAAATGCCTTCACCTCTTCTGCCCAAGTTCCCAGGATGTGGCAAGCCCCAAGATTCCTGGGTCAGTGGGGCAAGTTTCCAGAATCCTCCATCCCAGCCTCACCCACTCCCAAGAAAGTGTAGCAAAAGCTTCCTGCCTGGGGAGTTCTGGGAGTCGATTAAAAATGCAAGCGGGTGTGCTGGCCGCACTAAAATACCGTTTCTCTCTAGGTTCTCTTCTTGAGGGGAAATTGTTTGTTTGCCCAGGGGTGGTTATGCCCGCAGCTGTGGCCGTTCTATCCCTCCACCCACCAGCCCTGTTCCAGCACCTCATGGCCGTCAGTCACCAGCAGCACATCCGTCTCTTTGCTCTGAGGGCCATACAAGACACACAGGAAGTGACTGAGTGTCTGTGTCCTCAACAGCCTTCTTCCTCGCGTTATTGAGCTAGGCAGGGGCTCACTGCATCTCTCTGTCCCTCTTCCTGGTATGGCTACACTGAATAAGGTTCCCTTTCTATTTTCTACTTTAAAACTGGTTGAGACCGGCGGCTGGACCTACGTTGGGGCAAAGGTTGTGAGCCCCAAGTTCGGTGGTAATACCTAGGGGTTTGATGGAGCCTGGGTCTGTCCCATCCAGTCCCTGCTGCCTGGTGAGAACGTCTTGGAGGTTGTTCTGTGTTCTGTACAGGCCAAAGAACTCTCTGTGGCATTCAGTAGTCACTGGGCAGTGGCCAGCTCTAGAATGGCCCCGCGAGGGCTGCCTTCCCCCATTAGCCTCATGTTCCCATCCTTAACTTTCTGTTGACAGCCTCAGCCCCAGCTTGAGACCCAGGATTTTGTAGGTCAGATGTGGCTGTCCCCACCCTATCCCCAAACGCCCAGGACTCAGAAGCTGGAAACCAACAGACTACGGAGAGACGATGGGTCCCTGTGTTGAAGCCTCCACTCCGCCCTTTGTTCTCAAGAGTCTACATCAGCGGTTCTCAACCTTCCTAATGCCGCGACCCTTTAACACAGTTCCTCATGTTGTGGTGGCCCCCAACCATAACATTATTCTTGTTGCTACTTCATAACTGTAATTTTGCTACTGGTATCAATCATAAAGCAAATAGCTGTATTTTTTTTTTTTGATGGTCTTAGGTGACCCTTGTGAAAGAGTCATTCAGCCCTCAAAGGGTCGCGGGACCACAGAACAAGGACCACCCCCTTATATGAGCTGCCTCCTGAGCTCCAGACCCCCCTCACAGCTTCCCCAGGGCCTTTGCATTTCCTCCTTCCTCCTTGAATCTGCTACCCAGGTCCCCATGTGTTCAGACATCTCCCCCCTGGATGCCCATTGCCCATCTCCAGCTGGGTACTCCCTCACTGTCCTCCCCTTGTGTGGATTTAATAGCACAAATCAGTAGGAAGCCAACGTGCCGCTGAACGATCTTGGGCTAAGAGCTAAGGTAGATCTCTTGAACCCTGAACAAAATCTAGAGCAATCCCGGCTTCTATGGACGTGTTGGAAAGTCCATGAGATGTCTAAGCAGAAGGAAAGACTCACAACTAGGGACTGATTGGGACACCTTGCTGGGACCCAGCTGTGTCTGGACACTCAGGGGAGGCTTCCCCCAAGGAGGTGAGGTTGCAGCCAAGGTATGAGAAGAGATGGAGAGAGATGGGAAGAAGTGATGAGAGATGAGGGACCTCATGTGTCAGTACCAGAGGGGCTCCGAGAGGATGCAGCGGGGGGGTTAAGGGGGGCCAGTCTGACCCCAGGCCCTCCTCACTCATTTGGACCTACTGTGTGCTGGGCTCACAGGCAGCTCCCCTGGAGCCCCAGCCAGAGGGTAGGACAGTTGTTAAGCGGAGAGGGGACAAGCGTTTATGCCTGAAGGCTGACGTACACCAGCACAGTCTGAAGACTGGAACTATAGACTGCTGGCTTCCCAAGAACCGAGGTAAATGCTGCGAGGAGATACATATTCAACACACGAATGCACATACACTTACATACACACATGCATCCGTGTACACACACAGCATAAGCATACGTGCATGTGTGCATATATACATACACGCACATGTGTGCACACATAAGCACACGCACACAAACACACACACACACACACACAAATGAATAATCCCTTAAATTACACACCAGACTGGTTTGAAGGAGCCAGGTGTACCACCTCAACACCTTGGAGGCTGAGGCAGAAGGGTTGTGAGCTTGAGACCAGCCTGGCCCTGGCTCTCCAAAACCAAGTTTCTCTGTCCTGTGATCGTGTTGGTCACCCTCCATGCTGGGGTCAACTTCCACGCAGGCAGAGTGCTAGTCTCCTGGAAGCAAGGAGCCAGGCTAGGCTGTGTCAGTCACATGAATACCCAACCCCTGTAACCTCAGTCTCCTTTGCCCAGAGCCTGGCAGGCACAAGGCTCTAGTAGGCTCTGTGTAAAGGGTCAACCGTGTCAACCCCTTCGTCCACCCGACCCCTTCTCCAGCCTCTAGACCCCAGCTCATGCCTCTCCATCCCAGCTCTCAGAAAAAGATCCCCGTGGACGCCGGGCCCTCCCCCGAGCAGCCTCTCCAGTTGTCTGGCCCTGTCCCATGCTAGCGTCTGTGACCAACACCTCTCCTCAGAGACCACTTCCTCCTGTTCTATCACTCCCAGAAGCTGGAGTCAGGGGCAGCGCAGCACCAAGGAGCCTGAGGTCCTCCTGACTCCCCAGAGAAGCCCAGCTCTGCCTCCAGCTCTGGTTCCCAGCCCCTTCTTAAGTGCAACCGAGACCTTGCCACGGTCGCACAGGGGCTGAGAGGCGGTGGCTGCTGGTGTTGCCCCCAGGGCCGTGAGGGACAGAGGGAGGCACCACCTCCTAGAAGTCAGCTGATGATGAGGGCTGAAAAAAGGGGGGTCTGGGGAACAGCCAGGTCTGAGCAGGAGCCACACAGGAGCAGGGGAAATGGCTGCTCTGGCCAGGAGGAGATGGGGAACTGAAGAGGTCCCACCTCAGAGGCACTGTCTGTGGCCTTCCATGACACCTGGGGTCAGAGTTGCAGGTGGCTTTAGAAACTGGATAGGAAAGGCAGCTGAGTGGATGGGGCTGACAGTGGGGACAGGTGGGGACAGGAGGAGTGAGAGAGCATGGGGTGTCCTGACCTTTCTGTCCAGGACCCACAGCAGTTCAACAAAGGTGTCCCAGTTCCCAACAGGCACAAGACATCTGTGCATGTGTCACTTTTAAAATTTGCTCTTAGTCTTTTAAATCATGTGTGTGTGAGAGGGTATGTGCATGTGTGTGTGGGGGGGTGTGAACACAGGCGTGTGGTTTTGCTGTTGGTTTTGGGGAAAAAAACCTTTGAAAATCGATGCATGCATCCGAACAGGGGTTACAAGTGTGACAGTCACATTACAGAGGTTTGGGAAAGATGCAGCTCACCCCCCCTGGTCCAGGTTATGCCACCAACAAAAATGAAATGGTGACTTACTGAGTAACCATCGGTAGGCACTGAAATATACCAAACCTAATATCCATCCAGCTCTTAATTTACCCTCTTGGCCTCACCCTAGCCATGCAAGCTTCCCCAGTCACCCAGGGAAACAAATTGTTAAATTCATCAAGCACCTACTATGTGCTGACCTCTGGGAAACAGTTGTCATTGAAGGTGAACTAGCCTGGGCCCTGTCTCCTGCTTAAAGTTTGAGGGACCATCCCCAGGAACTACATACAGATGCAGGGGCATGCTTGCCATCCTCATTATGTGCCGTCCAAACCTAGAACAGGGTCTGCACTCAGTAGGTGCTCAACAGGTGCTAAACGCAGTACGTGTTGCCTGAATTGTCCTTCTCAAAAGTGCTGACACTCATGGCCACACAGTGGCTTGTGAGTCCTGCTTGGTCTGTCTGTAGACGGAGTGACCGTCTGTGGCATCAGAGTCCTGGTGTCTTCCCAACACAGACGAGCTGCCTAGCCTGAGGTTTATGTTGCAAATTAATCTGATCTTGGGAAAATTCTAAAGGCTTAGGGGTAGGAGAAGGCTGGGAAGCACTATGGGATGAGGCATGTAGGAACACACAGTGGGGCTCTTCGCTTCACCTGGGAAGTCAGTGCACTCTCTGGAGGTGGAGGCACCTTAGCTAAGGAAAGCCAGCGGTGGGATGAAAACACCTTCTGGGGACCAGGCAGGTCCTAGCTGGTTTGGTTTCCCGGGTCTCTTGCAGCTTTGCAGTTCTGCCGTCTGAAACAAAACAGACATGACTGCATCTCAATAAAACTTTGTTCACAAACCCAGATAAAGGGCCACAGCTGGACAGGCAAGCCACAGTTCTGTTGGTCCCTGAGCTAACTACAGAGTAAAGGAGTTGGGTGGAAGGAACTGCCTGTGTCTATACAAACGCCTCTCATACAAGCATGGGATCCAAACTCATTCAATCTGTATTTCAAGGCACTTACTGTGTACATGGCACTGCCCGTACCCTGAGCACCAGGAAGTAACCAAGATGAATGTTGTCGTGGGGGAGACAGACTCTAACCACACAGATATGAACAAACAAGTGGGATCCTCTCCGGGCTGTAGGAGGCAGGAACACGTCGGGTACAGCCTGGTGATTGTAGATGAGAGTGGCTGTTATTTTAGGTCAATGTGCAAACAAACCCAGTTTTTAAAGTGCACAAGTCAAACACCCGCGCAGGAACAACAGAGCAGCGGCAAGCAAGGAAGGTGTCTTGGACCCTACGGAAATGTCAGCCAGACCAAGGCAACCTGGGCCACATCCCGGGAGTGGGCAGCCTGGAATGAGCTGTGTCTGCAGCCTTTCTGGCCCTGCGGCTGGACGCAGTTAATTAAGAAGATACCCACCTCACTGCGGCCCAAGATATCTTCTCTAATTAGCCCGAGTGTGGAGAGCTTTGAAATAGAGGATGAAAGGGAAGCTGGGGTGAGTCTCTGGTCACAGGGCAATCAGTCAGGAACTGGGCCGTGAACCCCAAGAACTTGACTTCTGCTCACACCTGGAGGCCTGTGGGAACCGATCCGGCTCTGCTACCGCGTGGAGTTTCGGGCGCCCACAGCAAAAAGGAGACGGGTGTGAGAGTTGGGGTCCAAAATGTGTGTGACTCTCACCTTCTCTCTCCCTCCCTCCCTTTCTTCCTTCCTTTTTGGTCTGTCCCCACCCCCCCCTCACTCCCTCAAGTTAGCCCAGGCTGGTCTAGAACCCCAGACACTTCTACCTCGGCCCCCCAAGTGCTGGGTCACAGCAGTGTGCTTGCACACCGCGCTAGGGTTTCACTTTCAACGTGGCTGGTGCTCCCAGACATCGCTGGTGCTCCCAGCCATTGCTAGCTGGGAGCCAGGTGAGTGACTAAGCCCCTCTGTGGCTCCTGCTCTCTTGTTTGAAGTGGGTGACTCCTATGCTAAATGCCTGTAAGCACATGACTCGGGGAAGAAATGATGGTCCCACTTTTCTTTGGGACCCTTCGCCATTACCTGGTCAGTCTTCCAGACGGGGGTCTTTGAGCCGTCAGGGACAGCCCAGAGCTGCACAGCGCCAAGAGGGCTCCCAACACATAGACGGTGGCTGCAAGGCAAGTCCTGAAGCTAAGGTACACAGAGAGGCTAAGTTTCTCACCCAAGGTCACATGGCTGGACCAGGCAGCCTGGTTCAGCGGTCAGCTTCAGCCTTCCGTGGGTGGGTCTTACCCGAGTGGGGACTAGCTAAGCTGAGGACTTGGCTTCCGGTGGTGTAGATCTCACTCTGCTCAGCTCTAGCCTAGCGGCCTGCAGATGTCTGGGGATTTAAATGGTTTATTGTATGTGTATGGGTGTTCTGTCTGTGTGCACGTCTGTGTACCTGTGCATGCCTGGTGCCCACAGAGACCAGAAGAGGGTGTTGGACCCGCTAGAACTGGACTCACAGCCGCCATCAGCTGCCATGTGGATCTGGGAAAGTGAACCTGAGTCCCGTGGAAGAGCAGTCAGGCTTAATCACTGAGCCAAGTCTCAGCCTCAATTCTGGAGATTTTTTTGAAGCATTTTGACCTTTTAGTTTGTGATACTTGTGGAGGTCAGAGGTCAGTTCAGAGTTGTTTCTTTTTTCTTTCTTTCTTTCTTTCTTTTTTTTTTTTTGAAACAAAATTTTTCTGTGTAGCCCTGGCTGTCCTAGAACTCACTCTGTAGACCAGGCTGGCCTCCAGCTCACAGAGATCCCCCTGCCTCTGCCTCCTGAGTGCTACGACTAAAGGTGTGTGCCACCACTGTCGCTAGTGTTGTTTCTTAAGAGCCACCTGCTTGGGTTTTTAAATTGGTGTGTGTGTGTGTGTGTGTGTGTGTGTATGTGTGTGTGTGTGTGTGTGTGTGTGTGTGTGTGTGTGTGTGTGATGTATGTGTAGTGTGTGGTGTGTGGTGTGTATGTGTGTGTATGTATGTGGTGTGTGCTACATGTGTGTGATGTG
>NC_034592.1:150157467-150158914 GCF_900095145.1 Mus pahari
AGGGGAGGGGAGGGGAGGGGAGGGGAGAGAGCTAGGAAGTTCTGGGCTGTGCAAGGGCCCCAGGACACAGAAATGTGGGGTGTCTTTGAGAACAATGGAGTTTTCTCAGCCTGGGGTTCACGGCATAGAATCCTGGAAAATGCGACAGGCCATCAAGGTGGCTCTGAATCTGTGGCTTTTAGGTTCTTGTCTCAAAAATTCAAAGAATGAAGGTCACAGACCACAGAGCACTAGTTTTGGGAAGAGATGTATCGTAGATTCGTAGGTGAGCGCCTCACTCTTTGCATTCAGCACGGAGGGGAGCCATGGTGGACAAGCGCCCACATGGCAGGGAGGGAGCCTCAGAAGAACAGAGAAGCCAAGGACACTGAGGGCAAGCTGGGCTCTGGCCAGCACCAAAGAAAGGCAGACGAAGGCAAAATTGTGCCCGGTTCTGACTCAGGCCCAACAGAACCTCACAGCTGGCAGGGCTGTGCTGGGGGCGGGGATTCTGGGAAGGAAGAATATTCATCTCATTAAAGGGCATTCTCCATCTTGGCAGGGAGCTTGAAGAGGCCTCTCCTTCCTGGGGTGGCCCCTTGGCCTGGTGGTGGGCAGGCCCAGTTGGGTTAACTCTGGCAAAACAGGAGGGGTAAGTGTGTGTCACCAGATGTTTGCCCTCAGCCATAGGACAGCACCTAGTGTGGGCCTGCTTTTGACCACAAGCTATGGGGGCCAGGATGGTGTGGGCAAGTGGAGTTCTGACCGCTCGCGAGAAAGTCATGCTGTGGGGGCTGCTGGGGCTAGCCTTCCTGCCCACCACTTTACCGTGATCTTTAAACCAGTACATGTGTGTATGTGTGTGTGTGTGTGTGTATGTGGTTATACACACAGACCATGTGTATGTATGCATTCATATGTGTGGTATGTACATGTATATATGTGTGCTATGTATTGTTTTACATGTGTATTATGTATGCCTATGTGTATGTATATATGTGTGTATGAATGTGTGTATATGTCAGTGCATATGTCTGTGCATGGTACATGTGTGTATGTGTGTGTCTATGTGTATGTGTGTCTATGTATGTGCACATGTGTATATGTATATGCATGTAGCTATGTGTCTGTACATGTGTATGTTAATGTGTATGCTTGTGTTTTATGTGTGTATGTCTCTGAATGAATGTGTGTGTATGTCTGTGTCTATGTGTACATATGTGTGTATATATCTATGCATGTATATGTGTGTGAATAACTATGTGTATGTATACATATGTGTGTATATATGTATGTATGTATGCATGCATGCATGCATGCATGTGTTAGCATCTGACTGTGATGCCCATAAGGTAGACATTAACTCAACCTTTCAACCACTTCCTATGTATGTATGTATGTATTATGCATGCATGCATGTGTTAGCATCTGACTGTGATGCCCATAAGGTAGACATTGACTCAACCTT
>NC_034592.1:150159825-150177235 GCF_900095145.1 Mus pahari
ATGCATGCATGCATGTGTTAGCATCTGACTGTGATGCCCATAAGGCAGACATTGACTCAACCTTCCAACTACTTCCTTCTGCACCAGCTTCTCCAGAGAGTGCAGCCCAGAGGTTCAAGTTGAAGAAGCTTTCTAGAAGGTTCCCACAAGCAGACTGGAAGAGATCTGGGCAGGCAGGAAGGGTTAGGATGCATTCCAGCCACGGATGTCAGTAGAATTCCACCGTGGGCTGTGCGTAAATCTACTGAGATCCCCGACCACGTGGCAGCCTGTGAGATAAGAGCCGAGTCATCCTGAGACTGAAATGCTTTGAATTTACCCCAGGTTTCCCACCCCAAAGCCCATGAGCCCACCAGCCTATACAGGACAATGAGCCAATAAACCCATAAGCCAATGAACTCATGAGCCCATGAGGCCACAAACTCACAAGCCCAGAGCCACAAACCTACGAGTCCAAGAGCCTACATTCACATGAATCTATGAGTCCACAAGCCCACAGACCTACTAACCCACGAGCCTACAAAACCTTGAACCCATGAGCTCATGAGCCCAAAGCCTACAAACCTGTGAACCTATGAGCCCATGAGCCACAAGAGCATGAACCCCTGAGCCTACAAGTCCATTAACACTCAAGCATACGAGCCTATGAGCCCATGAGTCCACAGGCCCACTCTTTAGAGGCTGTGGCAAGAGTTGGAGGTGAGGCTAGGTTACATTGGAAACTTCTGGTTGTATACAAGGAGCAATTCACCTCTGGGTCTACAGTGACTTTCAAGAGCACTAGGGTCCTGAGAACCACTAGTCAAGGCCCAGCCTCTGCCGCCTACTGGCTCATAGTCAGACTCTGGGCTGAGCCACAGCCTACTGGCTCATAGTCAGACTCTGGGCTGAGCCACAGCCTACTGGCTCTCTGGTTAGTTGTAGTCAAATGCACTATGGCCTGACTTCCCCTGGGACCATTGCCTACCTTGATCACATCACACACAGGGACAGCTTGAGATCTGGAGCACTGAGACCTGCTCCTGGGGTCACACTGTAGAACCTCGTGTCCCCCAGCTCACTGGAGACTCCTACCTCTTGGCTTTGTCTCTTCCTTCGGGCTTTGGTGGCTCAGCCATCAGCTGTTCCAGAACTCAGCCCTTCCCGGAGGAGGCAGAGCCGACCTTTCCCCTGCTCTCCCTGTCTGTGTGTCAATAGCCCGAGGCTGCTGCCGAAGCTTTGGAACCCAGAACAGTTCCCCACATCCTTTGATGGAGAGGAGGACCCAGTGTATCTGGTGCTCCTGGACAGGAGTGAGTCATGGTCACAGAGCTGGGGTCACTCTCAGGAGTCTGCTATCTCCCTCACTCCCTCCCTCGCTTGGTACCCAGCTCCCTCTTCTCCCCGGCTTCTGAAGGCCCTGACTCATGAGCAGCTTGTGGTCAGCTCCAACACTCAGCTCCTTCTCTGTTCATCTTGTACCCAGCCGGTGGCCTTTAATTAGGTGTAGTTAATTTCCTGTCTCTGTCCATGCTGTCTCCCCTATTTTTAGCACATTATGCTAAATACTGAGGATGCCATGGTCCTGGCGGGAAGGGCTGCTAGCATTTACTATGTGCTGAGTACTTTAATTCTTTCTTTACTTGAAAAAGATGTCCATTCTTCAGACAGAAAACTAAGGTCTCGAGAGGCCTGGGGAATGCAGTTTGTAGAGTCCTTGCTGCTGTGCACAAAACTTCACACACACAGGCGCTCGGAGAACTCAGCCTGGTGACACTCGGGAGGTTGAGGCAGGGGCATCAGTTGAGCACCATCTTCAGCTGTGAAGCAGGTTGAGGCCAGCCTGGGCTCCATGGGACCCTGTGTCAGAACTAACCAACCACAACCTGAGGCTGGGAAAAGTGAACTCACCTGCCCAGCATGGTCAGACAGAAGACCTGGTGCATTGAAGAACGACCCTGAACTAGCCCTAAAGTAGCCCGAGGGCCTGTCACCAGCATGCTACCTGAGCCATAGCTCCCATGTTGGAGACTAGAGTAGGCAGCTACTGTTTAAGAGCCATCTGGAGCTCAAAGCTGGAGAGTGTGTTTGGCGCCTGAAGGTTGCTGTCCGGGACCGGGCTGTCAGTGACTGGTCCTCACGTCACAGATGGCTGCCGCAGCTCACACATCACCTCTTCATCCGCTATGTCCAAAGCAGGAAGAGAAGAGAAGGAGCAACCCTGCCTCTCCCCATTTGCCTTTTTCTTATCAGAAAGGAAACACTTTCCCAGAAGTCTCCCGCAGAGTTTGTCTTTGGCCAGAAATGGGTCACAGGACCCCCACCCATGCCCCCACCCACCCCCCGGCACCAATCCCAGGCCGAGGAAGATGGGCTTGGTAGAGTGGACTTAAATCAGTCACACTTTCTTCCATGGGTCCTGGGCCCGTGACCAGCTGGAGGAGGTCAGCAGCAGGCAGCTGGCAGGAAGCGAGGGCAGCTGACAGGCCAGTCCCTAGTGCCCATGCCGGCACTTTCCAATGTTTAGCAAAGGCACCTGGTGGTGGGCTGGGTGTTGGGGGATGGGGGTGGAATGTGGGGGAGGAGTGGAGGGTGGAAGTGTGAGGGCAGAGGGTAGAAGAGGAGGTGGGATGGAGATATGGGGTGGGAGAAGTGTTGGTGTGAGTATGTGGAGGAAGCGGGGTTAGTAGAGGGATAAGGGACAAGTGTTGGTACTGGGACATGGAAGGTCCCTTGCTGGGCTGGCAGCAGAGCTCATTCCCTTCTACTATGTCACCAGTGGCTTAGAGGGTTTTAGGGTTTCATGGCCTCCTCTGTAGGGCACTAGAGGCGGAGCACCCATCTAGGCTACTGGACATTGAGTCCCTGTAGGAATTTTCAAGGTTCCCCCAAAAGTGAAATCTTTTCATTAAAAAAAAAAGTTATATATCTCATCCTAACAATTTCATTAGTTGGTTGTGGTGGAACATGCCTGTAATCCCAGCACTTGAGAAACTGAGGCAGGAGGATTGCTGCAAGTTCCATGTCAGCTTGAGCTACATTGAATATCTGTCTCCAAAAAAAGAGTGTGTGTGTGTGTGTGTGTGTGTGTGTGTGTGTGTGTAGCCTTGGACCCCAGCACTCAGGAAGCAGAGGCAGGCTGACCTCTGGGAGCTTGAGGGCCAGCCTGGTCCACATAGCAAGTTCCAGGCCAACCAGAGCTACAGAGAGAAACCCTGTCTCTTAGAGGGTGGGGCTGGAGAAGGCTCGGCTGCTATGTGACCAGAGGACATAAGTGTGATTTTTCAGTGTACATGTCTTGCAGCTTACAAATGCTCCAGGGAATCTAACATTTCTTATACTCACACACACACACACACACACACACACACACACACACTCTCTCACACTTACATGCATGCACACATGCATGCACACATACATGCACACACATACATACACACGATTAAAACCAAAGACCTTTTTTAAAATTATAAATGGCTGAGATGTCACTCAATTGGTAGAGCACTTGCCTGGCATCTGTAAGGACCTGGGTTCGGGCTCCGCTATCGCCTAGGAAACGAAGGAAACTGTGATCACTGAAGGGTCAGAGGGGCTCGGAGGCCACGGGGAACAATCTCGCCATTGCTGTTTCATGCTGTCCCTTGGCCCAGGCCCAGGAGAAGCAAGGTCTTCTTGACTTCCCGCCTGAGCTGCAGAGCAGGGAAGCAGCCAGCCCCCTGGGGAGTAGCTCTGAAGACTGTTTACAAGTGCCTTCATGATCAAGTGCATACCCATACCCACTCTACCCTGAAGGTCTTAAAGATTTTCCTCACCAATCATAAAACATCAAACCACTGGGCGTGGCAGCGCATGCCTTTAACCCCAGCACTTGGGAGGCAGAGGCAGGTGGATTTCTGAATTCGAGGCCAGCCTGGTCTACAAAGTGAGTTCCAGAACAGCCAGGGCTCTACAGAGAAACCTGTCTCGAAAAAACAAAAAGAAAAAAGAAAGAAAGAAAGCATGAGTGTGCATGTGTGCATGTACATTGTGTATGGACAGATGCCCTTGGCTGCTAGGAACTGAACTCCAGTCTTCTGCAAGAACAGTATGTGCTCTTAGCTGCTGAGCCATGTCCTCTGCCTTATTTAGATTTGTATTGGTCCTTTAGCCCACAGAGAGGTGATTTCTGCACATTTGCATACCTACAATCACATTACATTAACATTTCTCTCTTCCCACTTGTCTCTCCCCCACGTGCCTGAACCCAGTTATTTATCTTCACACAAACAGGTGAATAATGAATAAATATTTGACACCACAGGGCAGAGGACATTTTCAGGGTTGGCTAATATTCTGTTTCTATAATCATCACAACTAGCATTCGGCTATTTTTCAAGGTCTAGCAGTCTCCTGTAACAGTCTCTCCTCCCAGATTAAAACATTCCATCCTTCAGGGAGTTCCTTAAGCAGGGAGGTCAATAACAAAAAAAGTAGTTCAAGAACTCCCTGAAGCTGAGCAGACTCGCTAGGCCCCTCCCTGCCAGAGTAAGCAGAGCCCAGCTGGCTGCCTGGAAGACACAGAAACCAGCTGAGCTGACTGCCAGCCAAGCTCCTGGGAAGAGATTAGCTGAGACACCTGAAGAGGACACTCTCCAACCTGTTGAGCTGCCTGCAGGCTGTGCAGTGGGCTCCAGGTTCACAGCTTTGTGAGCTGTCACCCGTGCTGAGTGGGCTTTGGTGACACAGTTGTCTTTGAATCATTCCTGCTCCTGTGAGAAACTTCACCCATGTAAGTGACTCCAGGAAAGCTCATTGGTTCATCAAGTTGGACTCTGGTGGTACTGTACTTTGGCCTGACATGGGTTCCCTGTCCGGAGTGAGCAGACTGTGTTGTGTCTTCCCAGAAAAACTTTTGTCCAACAGCAAGTGTCCACAACAACTGGGCTGTACCTTCATGACATCAGCCTCTCTTCAGGGACTGTCACCCTGTCACATGGTGCCTGGCCTCGGCGCCTCTCTGTGAGCCTTTCAATCATGGGGCTTTTTCTGTACCCCTTTACCAATGGTCTCTCCAAGCCCTGCCTCCCAGTGTCAAGCCTCAGTTTCTCTCCATGACCCCTTCATGACTTTAAAACTAGTACAAATTGGGAAATTTGTACACATGACCAAGGGCCAGCACAAGGTTCAACCTTTGCTCCTCTGGACCACAGCTTCTGTGTGCTGACCCTGAGGAAACACTTCCCAGAAGACGTTTGCCTTGATGATGACAATCTCTTATGTATGGTTGATCTCTCAGCTCCAGCTGACCAGCATCATTTGTCCCAGCCAAACAAAGCTTTAATTTAAATGATCTTGTACCCTATTAATCACAGCTGATTCTTCAGTTGTGATCAGAAACTCAGATTAATAATTCAAAATATCACATAAATGGCCCTAGCAGAATCGTGGATTCCATCTGAAATTTCACAGGCCAGGCCCTCCACCATTTATATTTCTCCCATGACTCTCCTCTTCTCAGCTCCCACAGAACATCCCATCTGACCACTTGACAGCTTTTCCAGCTCAAAGTTCAGATACTAACACAATCCTCCCCCAAACACATGGTCAGATCTGTCATAGTAAAACCCCACTCCTGGTACCAGTTGTCTTAAGGGTTTTATTGCTACCATGAAACACTGTAACTAAATCAAGTTGGGGGTGAGGAGAAGGGTTGATTTCCCCATAGAGTGAAGGAAGGAAGGAAGTCAGGCAGGACCTCAAGGCAGGAACCTCAAGGTAGGAACCTCAAGGCAGGAACTGCTGCAGAGACCATGAAGGGGTGCTGTTTTCTGGCTTGCTCTCACGGTTTGTTTGGCTGACTTACAGCACCAATGTCACCAGACCAGGGACAGCTCTGCCCACAGTGATCTGGTCCCTCCCCTATTAATCACTAATTAAGAGATTGTTCTCCAGACATACCTGCAGGCTCATCTCATAGCGATGAGATTCTCAGTTGAGATTCCCTAATGGAAAATGACACTACCTTGTGTCAGGTTGACATAAAACTATCCAGCATGCCACTTCACACACGTATGTGATACAAATGGCAGAAGTCTTTTTAAGGACATTCTAAAAACGACTGGAAATTCTGTCCTAACCTCAAGCTAAAATTCATTAACAAGTTTCTGTTTATTAAGGCAGAGTCTCACTATGCCATTCTGGCTGGCCTGGAACTTGCTACATATTCCAGACTGGCTTCACATGTGTGCAATTAAAGGCATGTACCACCATGCCTGGCTTTTCAAATGATTTTTTTTTAAAAAAATAATAAAGACCATGTCAGCAACACAGGCAGTAATTTTAAAAATTAAAACATTCTAACATGTATAATTGAAGATACAATGATTCACACCTGCTGGGGTTCAGCGACTCAGACAGCAATTTTAAAAATTAAAACATGCTAACATGTACAATCGAAGACACAATGATTCACACCTGCTGGGGGTTAATGGTAGGAAAATATTAGAAGCCTTTGCTTTCTCTAATTAAATTGTTGTTTCTATGGGAGCAGAAGTTTTGTCTGTAGACTGAAAATGTGCCTGTCGGCAGCGCTCGTCTCAGGGTCGGGACTGAGTGCTTTGGGCAGTGTTAATGGCGCTGTGTGGCGTGGTGGCAGGTGAAGCCCAGTCAGCATGTAGAACTGAGGCTGCAGACAACCCACGAGGTGCTACAGCGAGTGCCATGGAGACACCTGACTCATTAAGGCCCTGATTTTGAATTAAGTTTTGGTTTATGTGCTCAGAAACCCCTACAGTTGCTCAATCTTTCTACCCCTACATTATCCCATATATGCCACCCATTTAAACAGTATGTGTGTATGTGTTTGTGTGTGTGTCTAGACCAGGAGGAAGCAGCAGGCGGGTCTCTGCGCTTAAAGCCAATTTGGTCTGCATAGCTAGTTCCAAGACAGCCACTGGGAGATTCTATCTAAATTGTTTGCTTGTTTGTTTTAAAGTGGAAAGCAATTGAGAATGACACCCGAAGTCTATCGCCATCAACATGTACAGATACAGGCAGGCACACACTCCGCCAAAAAAAAAAAAAAAAAAAAAAAGCAAAAGGGGGAGGGGCATTCTTAGCCTTCCCAGGCACACCAGAGACACCTTGTTTATGTGGCTTATGTCTAGTGTGTCCCCTCTGTAAGCAGTACTGACTCTATCACCATCCAGATTTGTCCCTGCAACCAGGTGCAGGTTGTCACAGCAAAGGACCATGAGAATCTGACTCAGCCTGTGGTCAGGCCTGCGTGCTGCTGTGGTGGCCTGAAGAGCAAGAGGGAGCTGGGCAGGCCTGTGATCCACACATGATTGTGATCCACGCATACACACCCGTGATGCACACATACACACCTGTGATCCACACATACACACCAGTGATCCACACATACACACCCGTGATCCACACATGCACACCCATGATCCACACATACACACCCATGATCCACACATACACACCCATGATCCACACATACACACCCGTGATCCACACATACATACCTGTGATCCACACATACAGGAAGCAGAGGCAGAAGAATTGCTATGAGTTTGAGGGTATCCTAGGGGTGTGTGTGTGTGAGAGAGAGAGGTGGGGGGCAGACCTTGTCTTTAAAAAGATATCCATGTGGCTGTAAGAGCATGGTCCCCACAGAGCCAAGGAGAAGTATTGCAAGTTCAATGTCAATACAAGGTTGGAGTTCAAGGTTCTAGCTGCTGTGCAACCTGGGAGCCTCCTGGCTTGAACCTCTGCACTTTGGGATGCTGTACCCTCCATCCAGGGTGTCTGTCCTTCCTTCCATCTGCCCCTCACCCTCCCAGCCTTCCACCTCCCCTGACTCCCTTTCCTTCCTCCCCACAGCGGATAAGCGGGTTCTGCAGCCATTGTCTTTGCTGTTGTGTGACCCTAGCTTCCCCAAAGGGCACCGAGTGCCAGAAATGATAGAGCAGCCCCCTCACCCACTGCGCCCAGACACTGTTCCCAGCCCTCGTCGTGGAGAGGAGGAGGCACTGCGGCACTGCGGCTCAACCCCACTTAGCAGATAGTGACACTGAGACCCAGCAGATGAAGCCTCATCCGGGGCTCAGTCCTGGAAGCTGCATCCATACACTTAGCAGTTGTAAAACCTTGGAGCCTCCTGTCTGAGGCTGCGTTGTGCCCCCCTCCCCTGCTCATCTTGTCCTGAGCACTCCGTGTGGCAGTCTCACACACACACACACACACACACACACACACACACGATTTGATCTTGGGTCTTTGTTTCTGTTTGGGTTTAGATTTAGGGTTCTGAGATAATATCTCACTAGGGAG
Organism: Mus pahari; assembly: GCF_900095145.1. Taxonomy (NCBI): domain Eukaryota; kingdom Metazoa; phylum Chordata; class Mammalia; order Rodentia; family Muridae; genus Mus; species Mus pahari. Next base: position 150,168,130 of record NC_034592.1, read on the forward strand.
CCCAGGCTAGCCTCAAGCTCAGGATGTTGCTGCCTCAGCTTTCTGAGAGCTTGCACATCAGGTGCGCACCACACCCAGCTCACCTGGTGTGGCTGAAGCTACCTGCAGAATCTTCCCCGCCCCCATCAGCCTGGGGCCAGCAAGATGGCTCAGCAAGAACTCACCCCCCTCATACCCAATAATGATTTTTTAAAAAAATAAATAAATAAAACATAATAGCATTGTTGACAAAGAATCCAAAGAGCAAAATCCACTTTCTAAATTGTGCAATTCAGGGTTTTCTGGCCTTCACGAAGCTGTGACGCTACCACCCCCCTCCCCCTCCCCCTCCCCCTCCCGCCTCCTTCCTCTTCCCGTAAAGGGATCCCACCACACAGGGCCTCTTCTTCCTTTATCATGGAAGGTGGCTCATGCAGCCCTTTGTTCCTTTTTTGTGGCTGTATAGCACTCCCTCTTAGGAACTGATCACATTTTGGTTTTCCTTTCGTTGTTTGATGGACTTTTGTTTTTACGTTAATATATAGTTTTCTCCAACATAGATATCCAGGAATTCAATTTCAACTGTATTTGTGTGTGTGTGTGTGTGTGTGTGTGTGTGTGTGTGTGTGTGCACGGGGGAGCTGGGGACCGAACACAGGGCTCTGTGCATGCTAGGTGATCTACCGCTGAGCTGCATCCCTAGCCTGCCTCCTTTCTATTTTGAAACAGGATGAACAGACTTGCACTCACTCTAAACAGTGAGGCAGGCCTTGACCTTGTGATCCTCCTGCCTCAGCCTCCCCGGCAGCCGGGATGACAGGCCTGTGACAGTAGAAGGGACTCCCATTTAGCCCTTTGAAGCACTGTACAGCCATTCTCCCTTAGGGACCCTGTTGCTGCACCCTGCACACTGCTGCAAGCTCCCTCTGCCCTGGCTGCTACCACAGTCACCTCTGCTGAACCCCACAAACCTGGCTGGGCACTAAGAGTCCACACGGGGGGGGGGGACACCCACTGTGGCTTCCATTTCTGCTGAGTTCTAACTAGGGCTTGAGTTCAGACCTGTGGGTGGTAACCTTAGAGGACTTTCTAGGGAGCAAGACAGGGGCTCTGGAATGTTCCGTGTTCATCTGGGGGGCAGATTGCACAAGTGTGTACACTTGGTGAGGATTCATCCCTGTCTGTAGGATGTGTGTCTGAAGACATTTTTAATGATCTGCTCTCAGGGTGTAGTAGCTGTGCTGATCGGGTACACGGCTCGTGTTTCTGCCTCGAGGGGTACTTGTACGTATCTCAAGGACAGGAAGCCGCTACAAGAACCTTGTGTCAGAGCCAGGCTGTCACTGCTGAGTATGGGACCTTGGGCCAGTCAGTCACTTCTCCTCTTGAGCCTCAGTTTCCTGCCGTGTCTCTGTTTGGTTCCTCGCTTCACAGAACCCTCAGAAGTTTCCAAGAGACAGGGTCTAGGGGGATGGCTCCCTGGGTAAGAAGACCAGAGTTCAATCCCCAGAGCCCACATACAGCATAAACACTAAGTGTGGGTTTCAGAAGTGTGTGACCCCAGGGCTGGAGAAGGGCGGAGTCAGACGGGCAAACCCCTGGGGCTCACTGGGCAGACAGCCTAGCCTACTCAGTAGCTCCAGGCAGGGAGAGACCCTACTACATACACACAAACAACAAGGTCAGGACTAGAGAGGTGGCTTGGTCTCTAAGAGCAGCCAGGTTCAGTTCCCCAGCACATACATGGCTCATAGCCAGCTGTAACTCCAGCTCCAGGAGATCCAACGTCCTCTTCTGGCCTCCTTAGACACTGCACATGTGTGCCATGCATTCACAGAGACACACAAAAAGGAAAAAAAAAAATCAGCTGACGTGGTGATAAATGCCTTTAGCCAGGCGGATCTCTGTGAATCTGCGGCCAGCCTGGCCTACAAAGCAAGCTCCAGGCCAGCCAGGGCTACATAGTGAGACCTTGTCTGAAAAAAAAAAAAATCTAAAAATAAATAACTAAACAAAAAGGGTGGAAGGTATCAAAGGGTTGGCAGCTGAGACTGTCCTCTGGCCCACACTAGACACACAAGTGAGCATACAGAAACCACGTTTTGAAACAGGGAGATTTATAAAACACGAGGGAACTCAGAAAGACGCGCTTGCACACCATTCATTTCCCCAGAAGCGGCTAGACAGGTCTAGGATTCCCCTTGAGGTAGACAGACCTTGAAGGCCAGTAGCTCTGGACCTTTGCAACCGAAGCCCCTCCCATCTTCTGCTCTATTGGTCGGTTACCTGCCACGGACTCCCCTAGGTTCCTATCACCTCTTCCTATACGATTTCATTGGTGCAGTCTTAAGTTGCTCAAAAGGCTCTCAGGAAGGTTCATGAGAGTTTGTGTCCTTCTGACTCCTGCCCCCCAGATATCTCTAGGTGCTTCCACACATCTCTATGCAGGCTGGAGGGGATGTGTCCCGCTCTGTCCCGTTTACCAAGGGTCTGATGGCAAGATTGCTGCCTTGCCACCCGAGTCTATCCTGGAGACTCTTCCTATCATTAACCGTCCTTTCTTGGGGAGTGGGACCTGTGCTGTTTATGTATCTGTCCCCTACAATGGCTTAGAGCCACTTAGGTCAGCTGTGTATTCAGAGTCCACACTAGATAAGCTCACCCTCCCCAAGCTCCTCCCCTTCCCGAGTCCCGCCTTCTGCTGGCTGTGTTTGGGCTTTTACAGACTTTTTTTTTTTTTTTTTTCAAATTGACTTTGACTTCTTGGCCTGAACTCTGAAGTGCTTGCTGATAAGATACGAGCTTGGCTGAGGCCGAGGGGCTGAGAGAGGGGGAAGGTGGGGAGCACAGGGGGCAGGAGAGGCAGGGCTTTGAGACGAAGCTCCTGGTAACTGTGGGCAGTGGGCTGTGTGTCCGTGGTGGTGGATCACGGTCTGCCTTAGGAGAAAAAGAAGCTGGCGGTGGCCACACCCCAGCCCTGTGCCCCCAGTTTCTCACTACCTCCTAGGGCAACTAGATCAGACATGTGACCATCTCTGCAGCTTCCCGAGCTAAACCAAACCCTCTGGGCAAGTTAGAGCAACGTCCCGCAGGCGTGAAGGCATAGCCCAAAGAACTTTGCGCCCTTCCAGCAAAGAAGCTGTTTCTACGGGTACCCACATGGTGTGGTAGGCCAAATGTCACTATTTCAACTGTGCGGATATACATCCACGGTCACCTCTTTGTGGTGTTTGCCTGCTAGGCAGCGATCTGGGCCAGAACAAGGGACAAACCCATCCAGAAGGGCTGAGAGACAAGGATGCTGGACTGGGGAGGGGCTCCGTTGGTAGAGCGATTGTTCAGCTTGCCCAGCATGCAAGGCTGATTCCATCCCTGGCGTGGCAGCGTAATCCAAGCATAGTGGTGCTGTGTGGATCTCATCACTCCGCAAGCTGGAACCAGATAGTGAGAACTTTAAAGTCATCCTTGCCGGCCCGGGTTTCATGAGACTCTGCCTCCAAAAATATGCTTGTGATCTGGCGTGTAGGTGGACAGGTAGATACCAGGTCAGAGCAGGGGACCCCAGCCATGTCAGGTCCTGCTTGAACTCTCTGGCTCCCCAGGAAATCTAAAACGCTGAAGGCCACCACCCAATCCTGCCCCTCCCTAGCCAGAGTCCAGAGCTCTGTTCTCTGCCTGCTGCCCTCACCTCCCACTTCCCACTCACGTCAGCTCCTCCCCCCAGATGCTCCAAATGATCCAGGTCCCTCTTCCAGAGGGTCATCTGTCGCCACAGCCTCCCTGACCAAGCTCCGGTTTGCGTGTGACCCAGGATGGCCAGAGCCCGGGCTCTGTGGCCGACCCAGTAGAATCCCATGCTACCTCAGTTTCCCCATCTGGATAGCAGGCAGTGATAGTGCATATGTCACATCAGGATGGGAGGAAGACAACAGTTAATACACATGTTCAGAGGTGCTGGGCATCAGTCAGCACCATTATTACACCCGGCTCCCCATCCCACCCCACCCCCAAGCCTCACTTCACATCTGGCAGACAAACTAAAGGGGCCTCCAATATGTTCATGAAGATGATTAGGGGAAGGAGGGCCTGGGACAGAAAAACACCACAGGACTCTCTCTCTCTCTCTCTCTCTCTCTCTCTCTCTCTCTCTCTCTCTCTCACACACACACACACACACACACACACACACATATGCACACACACACACACACACACACACACACACATATGCACACACACACACACACACACACACACACACGCCTCAGGAGCCTGGCTTGGAGGATGAAAACAACAACGTCTTGTTTTACTGTGGTCACAGCGGAAGGGATGAAACAAGAAATATTTTTCCTTCTTTCACGTTTGATGTGTTTTCCTAATGTCCTCCAAAAGCACAGTGTCTATTGAAATGGGAACTTATATCCCAGCAGATTCAGCGACAAACGGGGCACGGCCTTCCGTTCCATGGCTGTTCCCGCAGGGGGGCCAGAAGTGGTGGGTCCCTTCAGAGTGATGAAGGAGATGGGGAGGCAGTGTTGGGGCAGGGAACTTGGTGCTAGACAGTCACAAGCTGACCCCAGAGCTTTGGGATGTTCTGATACCACCCCATAAAAAGTCTGCTGAGACCGCTCAAGAGCAACGTCCTCAGCTGGGCCTCCCTGGTCACCATCCCCCGCCCTTCCAACCCCCCCCCCCCGGGTGTCTGGATGTGCTTTGTCGACTTTCCGTGCAACCTTGTCAAAGGCGACATAATGAAGTGTCCAGTGGTCCCAGCGGGGCTGAGTGGAGGAGCCCCCTGGTGATAAAGCCAGCCTCTGTCTCTACCACAGGGTTCTCCACTTACGCCTTTGCCCTGTGATTTGTGCCATGTTTTGAAGCACCCAGATGGGACCTCGTGACTTTGGACTTTCCTTCCTATAGAACTGTGGGCCAAGATAACCCACGGTTACTTAACAGCTACCAGGCCTCCAGTGTTTTGTCACAGCAATATAAAATAGAAAAGACAGTCCATGTCACAGAAGGGAGACAGGCTCCAACATTTAAGAGTTCGCCTGTGTCAGCTGACAGAATCGGAGTGGAACACCGTTTGGTTCTATCTTTGTCTCTGGTTTTCTTCTCATGTCCGAGGGACTGCATGATGGCCTTCTGGAGGACAGGAATTGGATACTGGCTTTTACTGTGACCCCAGGACATGGCCTAGAGTTTGGTAGACAAAAAGAGGACGGTGTGGGGACCTGATGGGTAGATGACAGGTGAGTGAGAGGATGAAGGATGGATTGATGAAGGATGGATAGATGGGGGAAGGACTGGTTGATGGGTGTGTGTGTGTGTGTGTGTGTGTGTGTGTGTGTGTGTGTGTGTGTAGTGAGTGGGTAGATGGTGTGTGGGTGTGGAAGGGTGAGTGGATAGTGTGTGATGGATGAGTGGGTGGATAGACGGGTGGGTGGTAGTGGGGTGAATGATGAGTGGATGGGTGGATGGTGGGTGATGGATGAGTGGATGGGTGGATGGGTGAGTGTGGGTGGGGTGAATGGTGAGTGGGTGGGTGGATAGCGGGGGTGTTGGGTGGGTGGGTGGATGGGTGTTGGATGGATAAGTGATGGGGAGGTAGACGGTGGGTAGGTGGAAGGACAGGTGAAAGATTAGTAGACGATAGAAGGGTGGGACATGCATGACAAGATGAAGAAACCATTGCTGAGAGGCACAGGAGAACACGTCTGTCCCTGGCGACTGTCCCTGTGTCCTGGGGAAGTCTGCGGTCCGGCAGCTCTCAGCGGCAGCAGGCTCCAGTCGTGAGCTGTCTTCCCGGAGTTTTAATTTCTTAATGAACTCCCATTAAACATTAGGAAACTCACATGAAAGTGTTTATAGATTTTCTTGCAAAACTGATTCAGAAACAATGATCTTGGCCCCAGGGGACCCCCCCCCCACTCCCCATCTCCCAGGCACCAGTGTCTTCCTCATAACAAAACCATAGGGGAAATGAAAATCTGCTTCTAGACCTGGCTTTCATCAAAAGTGGGGAAACCAAGTCAGGCGTGTGGCTCACACCTGGAATCCCAACACTTGAGGACAGCCTGGGCTACACAGTGAGATCCTGACTCAAAACACCAAAACGACAACACAAGGAAATGACAGCAGGGGCGTGTAAGATGTGGGTAAGGGGCTTGCTGCCAAATCTGACTGCCTGAGTTCTATTCCCAGAATCCATGTGGGGAAAGAGAGAACAGGTTCCATACAACTGTCCTCTGACCTCTACATACTCACAGTGTGCTCACATACACACTAAACAGATGTAAAAAAGAAAAGAAAACTAACAATAAGGGTGTATTTTGTATGAGTGGAGGATGTGAGTAAAGTCAGAGGCATGGATGAATGATACACGTTTTTCTGGTGGCCACGAGGCATAGCGGTCAGGGGCAGACACTGAAGCTGGGTGGCCAGGTTCTGAACCTCTCTGAGCTTCCACCCTGTGTAATCACCATGGTGTCTGGCACCCATCCTTGCCTCACAGGCCACTGATCTGTCCTTGTATGTGACGCTCCCAGCCAGGGTTGACTTCTGTCCCCTACACAATCTGCGCAAAAAGAAATTCTCATCTGCAGGAGCACGCGCTGCCCTCCCACGGGGCACACGGAAAAGTCTAGAGACAGCTTCGACTCTATTTCAGTGGAAAGAGCTACCGCATCTGTTAAACTCCCTACTGGGTTCAGGACGGCCCCGCCCCCAGAGAAAGATGCCGGCCTGGAGCCCGGGCCTCAGGAAAGCGTGTCCCCAGCTGAGCTGAGCTGGAGCCGCACAGCTCTGCAACCCTGAAGTCCCTGTAGGGAAGTGGAGGCCGAAGGAGCTACCCATATGTGACGGGAGATAGTCGCTCTGCTCCAGAGCCATCCCAACTAGCAGAGCCTGCTCTCAGGCTCCTAGAGGGAGGCTGTTCCTGGCCCTACTCACCAGGCAAGGAGCATGTTTCCAGCGCCTCTCAGTGGCCAGGACCTTGAACTACAGGTACTTCCGGCGGAGGGTAGATAGAGGGACCCCTCTAGGTTCCCCAAGACTGTTCCTCAGGCAGAAGGGTCACAGTGGGTAAGGGCAGAAATAGCAAAGAAATATGAATATGGAGTTGAGCCCTGTCACTCAGCAGCCATGAGACCTTAGGCGAAACCTTTCTCCTCTGGGCTTCAGTTTGCCCACCTGTAAAACGGGGCTGGGGCGGGTGGTCGGTCTTGTTGGCAGGATCTTCTTAAGATCACATGGAGGATGGTGTAGATCAGGTGCTGTGTTTGTCAGAACCACAACTGTTCACGGTCCATCTTGATAGGTTCTCAAGGATGACCTTGGACTTCTGACTTTCCTGTTACACCTCCCAGGTACAGGGATTACAGACATGAGCCACCAAAGCCCGTTTATGTATTGCTGGGGGGTCGAACCCAAGGCTTCGTGAGCCCCTCAGCCACATCCCTAGCTCCAGACTAAAAATCCTTAAACAGACATCAATAATAATTTTAGTGCAAAGGCACACACACAGAAGAGAGGGTGAACCCCACGGCCCATGAGGATTCTCTTTGTTTCATACATTATGCTTAAAGCATGTACATTGCTAACAATGTGACGCCACACTCTGCATTCCCTCAGCCCTATAAAGACCCCCAGCCCCGAGTAGCGGCACACACCTGTCGTGTCAGCCCTTGGGCTGCAGAGCAAGCGCCTGTCTCAAAATAAACATTTAAGAAGCAATCCTGCCAAGCTGTCAGAAATACAACTGTTCGCTAGAAACCGAGAAACGGGCAAAACAAACAAACAAACAAACAAAACACTCAGCATCTCTACAGAAAAGCAGGCAAATGGCCCACACGTGCATCTCTTAAAGCGTGTGTTTTCAAATTTATCTGGCCGGGAAGGGGCATGTGCACGCCATGGTATGTGTGTGTGTGTGTGTGTGTGTGTGTGTGTGCGCGCGCGTGCGTGTGTGGTCAAATGAGTCGTATAAGAGTCTCTTCTCTCCTTCCACCATACAGGTCCAGGGAATCAAACTCAAGTCATCAGGCTTGGTGGCAAGCTCCTTCACCCGTTGAGCCACCTCACTGATCCTGGACATGCATTTTAAAACTCCAGCCCTAACATAAAATGAATGGATGCTCCAGGCTACACCTTGGGGACAGTTATGTCCTCTATTGGCCGGGTGGAGATAGAGCCTGACTATAGTGGGCCTGGGCTCCAGCTGGGCAGGAGAAACCGGGGCCTCCCTGGTGGCTGGGCTGAATGTCCCTGAGTAGGTCCAACCTTGAACATTTAGACAATCATTGTGGAAGTTTCAAAAGCCTGTGTCCTGCGACAGACAGCGGAGTCTCTAGGAATGCATCAGAGGGGGCAGAGCAGTGGCTTGAGCACACGGGCGTTAACTGCGTGGTGTTTATTAGCTACAAAACTTAGAAACAGCTATGGCCAGGGACCTAGCGAGGTTCGAGTTTATGTTCGCACTGTGGAATGTGTGAAGAGCGTTTTCCTGGTGTTGGTCTGGAGGGATCACCAAGGTGCATTGTTAAGAGGAAAAAAAAGAAAACAAACTTGCTCAGAACAGGGTGTGGAGCCCGAGGGAGGACAGGAATCTGCTCACGTGCCCAGCACCTACCTCCTGGCTCTCTCAGCAACAATTCCTGAGACACAGTGACCATGAGGGTTTGCAGGAGGGGAGGTGGAGGGGAGGTACGGGGTCCGGCAGTCAGCAGAAGCCGAGAACAGCCCACCCTCTCTTTAGGCAGCCGAGTCCCAGCCCTCTAACTCAATCTAGGGTAGAATTGTGACTCCACGCTTAGGAGCCATGTACTACAAGGTCACCCCCCTCTCAGTTTCCTATTACAATAGTTTCCCATATGTGTTCATTTCTTAGCTGATTTATTTTAAGATTAAAAGATTACGCCAGGCCTTTAATCCCAGCACTTAGGAGGGACAGGCAGGAGGATCTCTGTGAGTTCGAGGCCAGCCTGGTCTACAAATGGACAAGTTCCAGTACAGCCAGAGTTGTTGCACAGAGAAACCTTGTCTTGAAGAAAAAAAAAGAAGAAGAAGAAGAAGAAGAAGAAGAAGAAGAAGAAGAAGAAGAAGAAGAGGAGGAGGAGGAGGAGGAGGA
>NC_034592.1:150177278-150200542 GCF_900095145.1 Mus pahari
GAAGAAGAAGAAGAAGAAGAAGAAGAAGAAGAAGAAGAAGAAGAAGAAGAAGAAGAAGAAGAAGAAGAAAGAAGAAAATGGTTTTAAAGAATTAACATTCTTTCATTTATTTATTTTTGTGCGTGTACATACACACTCACACCACATGTTTGTGAAGGTCCGCTTGCAAAAGCAGTCTCTTCCCACGGTGTGTATCCTGGGATCAAGTTTGTCCAGCTTGGCAGCAAGCACCTTTACCTACTGAGCCATCTTGCCAGCCCATGAAGATTTCAAAGAGAAATAAGAACAAGATCATTTTCAGGAATGGCCTGCCTCAAGACCGGAGAGTGGGTATCTTTCCTCCTTTTCATCCTCCTCCTCCCATCCCCCTCCTCCTCCTCCCCACCCCCAATCCTCCTTCTCCTCCTCCTTGGAGCCAAGGATGTCTTCTCTGAAGATCAAGCTGGCCTTCAACTCTTGAGCCTCCTGCCTCAACCTCCTAGAGATTTTAAAATCAAAATAATAATGATTTTCAAGGTGTAGTTAAGTGACTAAAAAAACAAACTTTTTGAAGTCTCCCGTTTTTTTGCCTAGTGTCTGTCTGAGGCGGAGTACCTGTTAAAATAACATGGATACTACTGCCTCCTGCTGGGTGTCGGAACCCTCAGTCCGAGGAGGTATTCTGTCTCCCATTTACTAGCTGGGACCCCTGAGGCTCCACAACTCTCTCAGCCTCATTTCCCATCTATACGACACGAGGCACGTAGAAATGCTGGGCGGCTCGTGGGCATCAAGGCCTCGGAAGCAACTTACCTGGGAGACCGACGGGGTGAGCTTGGTTCGAACAGCGCGGCAGCCCCGGCTCCGTAGTTCCCGCCCGCTGCCCGCAGCGCCTTCCGACCGCTGGGAAGGGGCGACACCTGGCGGGAGCTGCTGGAACTGCTCATGGTCCTCAGTCTCGTTCCGCAAATGCCCACCCGATGTTCACAAGGGAACACACACACACACACTCACACACACACACACACACACACACACACACACACACACGCTCCCATGGGAAGAGGGGCTGAGAAGCTCAAGTAAGGTTCTGATGCCTCTCTCCCCCGCCCACTTCTATTAGGGTTTGGGTGCTCTTCTGTGACCCCAACACTTCAGAGGCTGAGGCCGAAGGACCAGGAAGGAGTTCCAGGACAGCTACCAGCACCCCTAACAAGCTGCTGAGAATCTGGGGTCTCTTAGTGGCAGCAAAGGCCCAGCCGGGATTTTGTGCACAGTGGAGTGAGACAGTTTCCTTTAAAAACTAAATTCTTGGGCTGAAGAGACCACTCCGTATCTAAGACTACTTTTGGTTCTGCCAAAGGACTGGAGTTCAGTTCCCAGCACCCACTTGGCAGCACACAACCATCTGTAACTCCAGCTCCAGGGCAACACACACACACACACACACACACACACACACACTCAATCTAGAAACTAAACTCACTTGGGGCTAGGGACCTAACTTGGTTGGTAGAGGGCTTGTTCAGGCTAGCATTCACTAAGCCTTAGGTTAGCTGGGTGGGGACACACACACACACTAGCAATGTAGAGTCGGGAGACTAGGAGTTCAACACCATATTACACTTTTTGGAGCATTCAGTGCCGGCCTGAGAGCCTGTCTCAAAAATAAATATTTACTTAAGGGGAAAATATGTGCTTTTAAAAGAAGAACGTGCCCTAGACGGGGCAGCATATGTAGGAAAGGCCGCATTGGGTGGAGAGACTGGACCAGAGTTTTAAGTGTGATGATTGCTACTCCTGGTTGTTGTGGTTCATGTTGGAATCTCCCAAACACTGTCCGAATCACAGCACAGACTCTGCCTGACAGCCCCCTTGTATTTAATTTGCTATTAAATACTCTTCAGGGCTCTCTTCTGATAGAACCTCTTGCATGGCTCCTTGTGCCCCAAGGTCAAGTCCACCCTCCTCATCTCGGTCCACAAACCTCCCCCTCATCTGGTACAAGCGCTGCTGAGAGAGTCAGAGTCTCCAGCCAAAAGCAATCTGCGTCCCCACATGCGGCTTCTTACATAATCAGCAAAATATTAATTAATGTCTACTCCGACCCTGATGATAATACCCCTGAGAAGGAATTTTAAAATAAGCGTGGTTGGCTCTAATCTGTTACTGTTGATAATGCAAAGGCCCACATGTGTCTATTGCGTTATTCAGCCATACGGCATAGCCCAAGCCAGAGACCAGCCAAGTGGGGCCTCCTGAAGTTGGCAGTCATGGTTAGATGCGATTCTGAAACCATATGGCACAGGCTCCTCCAGGGGGTGAGGAATGTGTTGTGTCCCAGAGTCTAAACTTTATGCTCTTCCGTAGTGCTTGGGGGGGGGGGGCAAGGAGCAGGGGAGATGGCTCGGGCAGTCAGCTGCCTGCCATGAATGCCCAAGAGAGTGGGTTAGGCTTCTACAGCCCAGTAAAGGCCAGGTGTGGTAGCACAGTCTTGCCAAGCAGCCTAGCAGAAGGGACTATCTCCTTCGAGAGACCCTGCCTCCAAAAACAAGGTAGGGGAGGGCTGGCACGATGGCCCCATGGATAAAGGTACTTACTATGCAAGCCTGGTACCTGAGCTAAGTACCCCAGAACCCACACAAAGGTGGAAGAGGCTGGGAGTGGTGGCACACCCCTTTAATCCCAGCACTCAGGAGGCAGAGGCAGGCAGATTTCTGAGTTTGAGGTCAGCCTGGTCTACAAAGTGAGTTCCAGGACAGCCAGGACTACACAGAGAAACCCTGTCTCGAGAAAAACAAACAAACAAACAAACAAACAAACAAAGGTGGAAGAGAAATGCACAGGCCCTGTAGCATGCACAGAGACACCCACGGCAACGCCTTTCTCTGCACCTCATGACAGGATCATCGGGAGGCCCAACGCTGGTTAGCGTTTCCCAGCAGCTCTTGACACGAGGATTTGCTGCCCCATGGCTAAAGTATGGTGATGGGAAGTGTATAGAGCACTGGACCCCAAAGCGTAATTACCAGCCTCTGAAACCTTTAAGATGAAGGCCTCACCCTCCCCCCCACACACACACCATTCCCCAGGCATCCATCCGGTCTGTCACACATCTCTGTGCTTCACTCCGGAGTCTACGAATGAAGTGCTATTCTAATAACTCGGCTCTGAGAACGTTGGTGTGCTTGGAAATTTCCATAACATGCGTCCGTGAAGATCTCTCTTCTCTAAACAGGAAGTGGTGGGTAGGTTTGTTTTCCTTTGTCACTTGAGTCCTGTGGAGAAAATTCTTATGGCCATCTAAAGAAACCCACCAGCCAGGGTCCCCCAAGTCTCAGCTGCTCTTCAGAATCACTATCTGGCATTACAAGTCCCCGGGCCCTGATGCCCAGGCTGGCTGAACCGGAGCCTTTTGAAAACAACTCCCGGGAGTTTGGCCAGTTTCGCAGAACCAGATGGATTTTGGTGAATTGTCATTTTAAAAGCCCTCCCACCAGGCCAGTTGTGCAGATTTGAGTGGGTTACTTAACCTCTCGGTACTCCCGGTACTCGGTAAAATGAGGACAACCACAGCGCCTACGTCTGCTGGGAGACTGGCTTATTTCCCACGTGCTCAGGACAGAGATGTGCGAATTTGGGTGACCAATTGAAAAAGTTGAAAAGGACTTCCTGGGGGAACACTGATTCCCACGTGTTGTGTGAGCCCATGTTGGGACAGGTTGAGTGGAGGAGGACCGCCAAGGTTGCGCCTCACGCACTTGAGCATGCGCACAGCAGCCGCACGCACAAGAGCCTGCGCCCAGCAGCCGGTCTGTAGTTCCTTAAAGAGGGTTACCAAGCAACTCTGACAGCAGGCAGGGTACAGTAACTGGCAGTAAGGCCCAGTGGCAGAGCCTGCACGAGGTTCCGGCCTACTGGGCCCTCGTAGGATGATGTGTGCCTTTCCTAGTTTCCGTTACCGAGATAAAGTATCCTGTTGAAAGCAACTCAAGGTTCCAAATTACAATCCACCATGCCAGGTCAGTTCCCTGGGCGGGAGCTTGAAGCAGCTAGTCAGATCCGCAGCCCAGAACAGAGAGGATGACCCCATGCTCGCTGCATGCTTGCTTGCTTGCACCTGCTGCGAGCTGGGTCTTCCCACGTCAGCTAATGTAACTACCATAGTTAAGACAATCCCCCACAGGCATGTCCACAAGCCAGCACCATACAGACGAGCTTCACTGCGGTTCTCTTCCCAGAGGATCCTAGCGTGTGGCAAGCTGACACCGTACCTACCCTGCTTCACGTGGTGCCTAAATCCGCTGGAGTGTCCAAGTGACCTGAAAATGGGCACGCAAATCCAAGAGGAGGGGTTGCAGCCTTGCAGACGCAAGGGGATCGGAGCGGGGAGTCACCCACGATCCTGTAAGAGTCCCTCACCCATGCACCCGAAAGTTCGCCAAGACAGACTTGGGTAGATTGGTTCTTGATCTGCCGCCCTTACCCTATCAGGGTAACCCCAATTGTCTTCCCCCTGGAAACAGCTTTACAGGGAGACCCAATCTGAAAACAGAATAATCAAATTTAAAAAAAAAAGTTAAAAAGAAAAGAAAAAAAACTTCCAAAATAAGAAACATTTCACAAATAATAAAGGCGAGAGAATGCCACACCCTATCACTCTGATACACGAAATCCCACTGCGAGACCATGAGCCACTTACAGGGTGTGAGACCGTGAGCCAGCTCAGGCCTTCATGACAAAATGCCTCCTTACCTCAAGGAGCATTTGGGAGGTGACATTAAACTGAGCGTTCCCTTGGCCAAGACCATGGCAGGCCTGCTTCTAGAACTTTCCTTGAAGCTTTGTTCATATGCACCTCAGTGACAAATCTGAGACTAGTCACTGCCGTGGTTTTTTAAATTTACATTGATGTATCTGGGAGGGGGCGCTGCACATTCAGTGGTGTGTGTGTGGTGAGGTCAGGGGACAACTTGCAGGAGTCAGCTCTCTCCTTCCCACATGAGTCTCAGGAATCAAACTTTGGTCGTCGGGCTTACAGACACGTTCCTTGACCCACTGAGCCGCCTCACTGGCCCTCACGCAGTCCTGCCTGAACAGCAAGGTCGCAGGAACAGGTGGCCGCTAGTGGAGAGCTAGTGCGGAACAACAGCTGTCCCTGAGGGAGAGCAGTGCAAGGAGAATGTAAAGGAGAGAGCGAGGTGTGAGCAGGGCCGCAGTGTGTGAGCCGGGCAGCAGACATGTACAGTGCCCGGGCTCAGGAGTGCTGAGCACAGACCATCCACAGCCTCCTGAGTGGTGGGAAGACTGGGGAGCAGGAGGGGGCGGGCGCAGCAAGCATCCCCACGGAGGACAACCAGGCAGGGCCAGTGGGAGCAGTGTGCACAGAGGGCCGCGCTCCCCCCACCCCCGAGATAACTGAAGGGTGTTGTATTTCAGGACCCCAGAGCGATGACAGGCAGCAGGTGGCTGCCAGATGCCTCAGAGCCCTGCGGACCACCATTGAGGAACCTGGTGTCCAGGCCAAGCGTGGGAAAGCATTCAAAAGAAGATGACTGGTTCTCATTCCAGAAGTATCTTGCTGCCACGTGGAGAGAGTCACGGAAGAGGCAGGAGGAAGCTATGATGGCTTCGGGGGACAGGAGGAGGGATGGTCCAGTGAGGTCCAGCCAGGGAGGCCATCACAGCAGGACATGGCTCTAAAGGGAGTGTTGCAGCCACAGTGCCACCAGCCCTGGTATGGTGTGGCTAGGGACACCGGAGAATGACATCAGTAAGCGCACACGAGGGCAGTGAGGCTGGAGCAGGCAGGGGAATTGATAAGAACAGATTCCACACTGCGTAAATATGGTGGGAAATCCCAGCTACAGTCCCTGCCTGTCCTAAAAACGCAGAACTGTGAACACCAAGGGTCAGGTAGGAATGTTCACAGCAGCATCCTCAAGTCGCCCCAGTCTGTGTGTCCCTGTGAGCCACCTCTAGCACAGCCTGCAAGTTCATCTTAGTGCACACATTCTTTACACGCACACTTGCATGCACACAAGCACACAACACACTGCAGAAGCATGTGCATACATCCACTAATCCCTAAAACATCTTGTACATCACGTGTTGCTCAGCACCCGTTACTTCACAAGTGTACACACACACACACACACACACACACACACACGCACACACACCTCACACCCAACACATCTCTCATGCCTTGGTGGAGTGTACACTGCTATTCCAAGAGGTTCTGGAAAAAGTGAAAACTTCACATTGGGGGCAGACAGCAGTCGGGGAGGCATCCTCGGGTGGGGAGAGAATTTTCCCAAGGTCAGTACTGTTCTTTCCACAGATCTGTGGGATGCTTTTTTATTTTTTTAAAGGTGTGCATGTGCGTGCGTGTGTGTCCTCCGAGGCCAGAGGTCGTAGGCCCCCTGAAGCTGGAGTTACAGGTAGTTGTGAGCTGTCTGACACAGATTCTGGGAACTGAACATGCATGGTTCCTTCTGGAAGAGAAATACATCATCTGGGCCATTGCAATGTTCAGATCTTCCCCCCTGCCTGTAAAGCACTTTATAGACTTTACAATGGTGCTACTTCAAAACAAAACATGAGGCCTACGGTGGCAGATCTCCTACCTAGATTGCATAAGGCTCTGCATTCCACCTCCAGCAATGCATACACCCACACACAAACTAGCCCTGAGCCAGGTGTGGTGGCACACACCTTTAATCCCAGCACGTGAAGGCAGAGGCAGGCGGATCTCTTTGGGTTTGAGGCCAGTCTAATCTAAAGAGCAAGTTCCAGGACAGCCAGGGCGACATAAAGACTCCCTGTTTCAAAAACAAAACAAACACACAAACAAACAAAAAAGAACATAAAATAACTTCTATCACTGTGCCCATTTCAGAGAGGGAAAGGTAAAGTCCGGAGAGCTGAGGTAATTTTCTCTAAGCCTCATTCAAGTTATTTTTAAAATGCTGTCTTGAAACTGGAGAGCTGCCGCGGAGGTTTAAGCACTTGCTGCTCTTGTAGAGGACCCACCCAGGACCCACATAGCAGTTAACAACCATCTGTAACTCCAGTTCCAGGGGATCTGACACCCTCTTCTGGCCCCTGCAGGCACTGAACACATTGTAAACACATGCGTGCAGACAAAACGCCCATGCACACACAATAATAATAACAATAATTAAATGTTATTTTGGCAACTGAATCTACATGGGCTCTGTTCTCAAGATCATCAAGTCAAACCATTTCAGCATGTGGCTGGCCCAACATAGGACTTAAAATGCCTGCCATGCCAGTGCCTGGGAGGTGGAGACAGGAAGATCAGAAGTTCAAGGTTGGGGCCAGCCTGAGCTACAAGTGACCCTGTCTCAGAACAAGAGTGGCCAGACTAAGAAAATGCACGTTGTGACCTGAGGCCCAAGAGACAGAGCGGCCTCAGCCTGGTGTGAGCGGTTAGAGTCAGGGCAAGCATCCTACCTCACCGAGCCAAATGTGCAGGAGATGGACCCAAACCTGCCTCCATGGGGACGAACACCAGGACTGAGCCTGATGAGTCCCCACCTCTCTGGCTGCCTTGGGTTGTAATGCTCTGCTTGGTACGGTTTCCCTGCATAAATGAAAATGGCCTCGTCCTAGGCCACGTACCCGGGCTGCTGGCCACCAATCTCCGTGGAGAACCAACAGGAAACAGCTTTTTTCTCCCCCAGCTCCAGGAAGGAGCTGACTGGGTGGATGACGGAAGCCTCCTTGGAAGAGAGTGGAGTGGGTGGGTGTGTCTACATGCAGGCAGGTGTCCTGGAGGCCAGAGGTGTCAGTCCCCTGGGGCTGGAGTTGCGAGTGGTTGGGAACCATGGACACAGTCCTCTGCCGTATCTGCTCTCAGTCGCCCCTCCAGCCCTCCACCTTACCTCTGAGACAGTCTTTCAATGAACTGGAGCCCTATGGCTGCTGGACTGGTTGGCCAGCCGGTCCCATGGATCCATCCTTCTGCCTAGGGGATCACAGGCTCACACCACAGCTCTCATAGCTCACGGATACCAGAGATCCTTCGGTCCTTGTGGTTGTGTGGCAAATGCTTATGGGGGCAGCCATCTCCCTGGCCCTGGATTTCTGTGATGTACTGGTGACAGAGGTGTTGGACAGGAACCCCAAAGCCTTCCATGCCGGCCAGGCGCTCTCCCATTAAGCCACACTTCCGCCCCCTCCCCCCCCATACACACACTGGGGGATTCTATTGCTCTACTGCTCAGCCACACTCCACCCCAAACACGCCCCACTCTTGAAATCTCAGCCTTCAGTTGGCCTGTCTGCTGAATAGTAGAAAAGAAATATTAAAGTTTTTTTTTTTTATTCACCCAAAAGGCTATCCAGATGATGGGCAAATTCCTATTCCCTTAGTTTCTTGGGAAAAACTAGGCTTCCTGGAAATATAAAAGGCTGGAGAGATCTCTCCAGAAGCCAGCTGGGAGAGACCCACAGAGCACCATTGACACTGAAGTTGACGCTGAAAATGGCATCTATGTCCTCTGAGTTGGGGAGGGGCCTGGGAGTGGCCTGCAGAATCAGGGCAGGTTCGGGCATCTCACCTAAGATCATGCACAGCGGGCCTCGGCCCCAGCACCAACCAACCAGCTTGGATGCCAGCAGCACTCATGGTCCAGAGATAAAGGGAGACCCCAGTGCCTGATAACTCCCGGCAGAGGGGCCATTATAGGGCCTATGCTGCTGCCACTCCAGGATAGGAAGCAGCGAGGCCTTCACCCCTAGCTGAAAACCCCTCACAGACCTTAGACTGGGAGGCAGAGTTCAGAGCACCCGCAACAAGATTGCAGGGTCCTGAAGGAGTTGGAATCCAGGACAGGGGACCCTCCCATGTGTGTCCCAGACCCTGTGTTGGCGGTCGGTTCCCCCTTCAGCCTTGTTTAAGAGTCTCCTGTTCACTGCTGCATGTGCCAGGCTATCTGGGCCAAGAGCCTCCGTAGGACTGGTTCTTTTGCCTCCCGTCTGCCCACAGCAGAAGAGACGGGCTCAGCTGCGACCATCTTTACATTCGTTCTGGGGACTCCAATTCAGATTCCCACACCTGTGCGGCAAGTGCCTTGCTTACTAAGCCTTCTCCCCAGCCCCCAGACTAAGATTTGATTTGGTTTTAAGGTTTGGTTTCTCTAGGCAAGGTTTCTGAGTGTGGTCCTGGCTGTCCTGGAACTTGTTCTGGAGACCAAGCTGGCTTCAAACTCTGGGATCTGCCTGCCAGGCTGAGTTTTTTTTTTTTTTTTTAAACAAGCAAAAAGGACTGTAAAGGTAGACTTTGCTCAAAGCAAGCAGTGTTTGGTGAGAGATAAATATGAATATACACATACATATCCTTTGAAACAGTCTTAGGAACCTACCCACAACGTGCCATATTGGTGATCAACCCTAAGGTGAGCTTCGATTGGACCAGTTTAATGCCATATGGCCACCCCAAGCCAATCACTGCAGTGATTGTGCTTTGAACCCTCTGATTGGCTGGTGCTAAGGGAGCAGAGGCTTATGGGGAATTCTTTGAGAGAAGAAAAACTCCTGGAATTAATGTCTCCCTACCAGAAAATGGCGGGTTCTAGCAGGAGGCAAAGGCTGTAGACACAGGGTCAGGAATCAGCAGACAACCTGAATTTACACACTGGGAAGTGGAGAGAATGACAAAAGATGACAATTTTGGTCTTTTGCAACTTTTATTTGGGATGTATTTAATTTTAGGTGCCTGCATGTCTGTGTACCGCATGGGTGCAGTATTCACAGAGGCCACAAGAGGGCGTCGGATCCCCTGGAACTGAATTACGGAGGGTTGTGAGCCATCATGTGGGTGCTGGGAGCTGAAGCCAGGTCTCCGAAAGAACAAGTGCTCTCCAGCCCCAATTCTGGGTCTTTGTGTACATTTGTGTGTCTATAAATGCACAGACCTGTGTTCAAGTTCGACTGTGTGTCCACAGTGCACGTGTGGGAGTCAAGGACAACCTCCAGTGTCTGTGTTGTACACAGCTCTGTGAAGTAGAAGAGAGGCCTGGAGCCCTTCCTGTCCCCGCTCCCATTTCTGTATAGGAAGGCTGCGGTGATGGGCTCAAGATCCCAGGCAGGCTTTGTATGGGTTCTGGGGATCTAAGCTCGGGTCTTCTTGCTCACCCAGCAACTCTTTACCTAGAAATCACCACCACCCCGCCCTCCCCAGCCGCCGCCCCCCCCCCCAATAACATCTTCTACAAAGGCAAGTGTAGAACCAAGTTGATTTCCTCGGACCAACTGTTACCTCAAGTGACTTTTCCCAGAAAGCCTCCCAGCAGGAGGCTCAGAAAGGGGCCTCAGGCTAGAGACTCAAACGACAGCCACCGCAGCAACTCAGTTCCAGTGAGAGTCACTTTCTAGGAAATGCTACAAAGAAGCCCCTGCCAGGGTATGACTGACTGATGCCATGGGGTGGGCGCAGCCTGGCTAAGGATGTGGGAACACAGCCTGGGTCCCAAAGGGAGAGCAGGAGAATGTTAATGGAAAACACCCTGGCCTAGACTGAATGTGTGTGTGTGTGTATGTGTGTGTGTGTGTGTGTGTGTGTGTGTGTGTGTGTACATGCTTGAGCACATGCTTGCTTGTGTGTGTTTGGGGGGGGATGAGGTGTGTGTGGGCGCATGCTCGTGGAGGACAGAGGTCAATCGCTCCCAACCTTACATTATAGGCAGGATCTCTTGTTAACCCTGAAGCTCACCGATTGAGCTACGCCAGCTGCCTAGGGGATCCTCCTGTCTCTGTCACTCCAGCACTGGGATTACAGGTAAGCACCCCCATGCTTGGCTTTCTCCTGTGGACACTGGCGATCCCAGCTCAGGTCATCATACTGTGGGACAAGCACTCTGCTCACTGAGTGGTCCCGGCTTCACGCTATTCTTTCAGACAGAACAACAGCAGGGCGAGAGGAAACATACAGTCTCAAACACTGGGGCACTGAAGCAGGAGGGCTGAGAGTTCAAAGCCAGCCTGGCTGCCAGTGAGACCCTGCCTCAAACACCTACAGAGAGTCTTTGTAGTTCCATCTAGCTGACATCTGGCTTGGTTTAGATCCCCCCCCCCTTTCCCCCAGGACAGCGTATCATGAATCTTGGTAGAGTTTCCCCGAGCCCTCTAGGGACAGATAGAAAAACCTCCAGTGGGGAGAGCAGCAAGCCGTGGAAGGCAGGTGCCTGGATATTGGGCAGGTTATGGTGGTAACCAGACCTCAGCCTCCTGCCTTGGTGGTCAGGGCTGGGGGAACTTCCACACTCCATAGACCCCACATCACCCCACAGCTGGAGGAAACTGCGCAGCTGGTGGAAGACGAAAAGGCTCTTCTTCTGTGTTCTAGGCCATTGCACCCCAACAGCCAGAAAGAAAAGACAAAACACCATCTAAATACAATTTAAACAACAACAACAACAACAACAACCAAAAGACATGCTGGGAAAAGGGGCTGGTGCCACCTGTTAGCCAGAGAGTGGCAGGAGCCAGGCGTGGTGGCGCACACCTCTGATCCTAGCACTTGGGAGGCCGAGGCACTCAGACCTCTATGAGGTCGGAGCCAGCCTGGTCTGCAGAGTGGGAAAAAGAGAAGGGGCAGAGAGGCGAGAAATCACGGCTTGCAGAGCACGGAGCTCTAGGCATCGCGGACACAGTGAATTTCATTGTGTGATTCCCATTTTGCCGATGAGAAAGCTGAGGCGCGGGAGAGTGAAGGGGCAGGCTGAGAACTTCCACCCAGGAGCCCTCCTCCTCTTCCCCCCCCAACTCTTCTCTTTCTCCTCTTTTCTCCCTGCCCTCCCCTCCTCCTTTCCCTCTTCCTTCCTCCTTTGTTTCTTGCACCCCCTCTCCCCCTCCTCCTCCTGTCTCTCTTCTAACACATTTCCCCCCACAAGTCATGGAGACGGAAACTGAGAACAGCTTCCGGTGTCCTCAGGTGAATGATCCTCTCTAAGGAGCAGCCAACCTCGTTTAAGCACTTTTATTAAGCGCCTGTGATAGCCACAGATGGAGAACTTCTCAGACCCTGAGGCCTCACGCCAAGCACGGAGAGCAGCATCGGGCAGCTGGATCCGGGAGAGCAGAGAGAGGCAGAGAAGAGCACAGATGCAGGTGACAGGGGCTCAGACCCCAGCCGGATCCCCGAGGAACTGTCTTTAGGATGAAGCCCATGTGACATCAGCACACAGAAGGCCAGAAGAGATGCTTGAGTGTAGACAGCACGTGCAAAGGTCCTGTGGTAAGACCCAATGGACAACTGTGGCCAGAGGATGGGCTCAATCACCCAGGGAATGGAATCTGGGTGGCAGATGTATCTGTGGTGACTTTTACCTGGTGAATTACTTTCTGCGTGGTTGAAACGATACACTAAAAACAAACAAAAGAAAAAAAAGGAAAAAAAAAAAAGAAAAACAAAAACAAAAAAAAAGAAACGATACACTAAACTCAGGCAGACCCACGAGGACTCCCAGATGGTGCTGGAAGGATGGCCAAAGTCACCTGTAAATGGTTAGTGATAGTTGTCATCAATCCAGAGTCACCCAAAAGGGAATCTCATCAAGGGGTCATCTAGATTTGGTGGGACTGCAGGCTTGTCTATGTGAGACTGGCTTCATTAGGTATGTGACGTGGGCAGACCTACCTGCTGCGGGAGGGACCGTCCCCTGGCTTTGGTGTCCTGGACTGGATGGAAAGGAGACCACCAGCAGCACACAGTCAGCCTGCGTCTACCAAGTCACTGGTCTCTGCCCTTTGACTGTGCGTTTGATGTGACCAGCAGCCTCAAGTTCCTGCTGCCTCAACCTCCTTCAGTGATCCATGGGCCCCGGGGCTGTGAGCCAGAGAAACCTCTCCCTTACGCGGAAACAAAGGCAGCTGGCTTCTTTGGAAGTCGCCTCGGCAGACCGGTATTGATGTTGGTTTTGTGAGACAGTCTTGCTATGTAGCCCAGGCTGGCCCATACTTGCTTTGCTATCTCTGCCTCTTGAGTGCTAGAGTTATGCATGTGCACTACCACACCCAACTCTCTCTCTCTCTCTCTCTTTCTTTTTTAAAGATTTATTTATCTATTTTATGTATATGAGTACAGTGTATCTGTCTTCAGACACACCAGAAGAGGGCATCGGATCCCATTATAAATGGTTGTGAGCCACCATGTGGTTGCCAGGAATTGAACTCGGGACCTCTGGAAGAGCAGTTTTAACCACTGAGCCATCTCCCCAGTGCCCTCTTTTTTTCTTTTTAATGAAAAGTTTTCATTTCATGTTTTAATGCTCAGAGCGAGCAGAGCCAGAGTGAGAAGAAAAGGTGCCTGAAGACAGCTACAGTGTACTTACATATGATCAATAAATAATTTTTTATTGATTATATGTGAATACACTGTAGCTGTCTTCAGACACTCCAGAAGAGGGCGTCAGATCTTGTTACAGATGGTTGTGAGTCACCATGTGGTTGCTGGGATTTGAACTCCGGACCTTCGGAAGATCAGTCAGTGCTCTTACCCACTGAGCCATCTCACCAGCCCCAATAAATAATTTTTTAAAAAAAGAAAGGAAATAAAAACATGTGAACTCTGTGCCCCTCGTGTAGCCAGGCATGATGGTGCACGCCTTTAATCCTAGCACTTGGAGGCAGAAGCAGGCAGAACTCTGTGACTTGAGGCCAGCCTGGTCTACATAGTGAGTCCCATGCCAGCCAGAGGTAGTGAGACCACGTCTCAGAAGAAACAGTGGAAATCAATACAGGAAGGCATCGCACATTGACTTCCACACAGAGAAAGTGGAGAAGTGGCCTCAGAGTAAAGGTCTGCAGCAGAGGAGTCAGGCCTGGCAGTGCAGCCCTGGGGAGGCTGGGGCGGGAAGGTCAAGAGTTCAAGACCAGCCTTGGCTACCTAGGGAGATCCCACCTCAAAAAGAAACAAATAAATAAATAAAGCAAGCAAGCTTTTTATAGAGCTTCATCAGTTGTGTACTGGAGAAGAAAGACCTATGAAGCCAACACCAACCTTGGTGAGGGAGCTGGAGGTCAAACAGAGCCTTTGGGGCAGCACCCACCAAGGAGGGGCTGGAGGTGGGGGCTGCATGGTCAAGATGCATAGATTTTTTTCCAAGCACGACAGGGCCAAAGCCCTCCAGGGAGACCTTTCTGAGCTCAGATGACAGGCAGCCAGGCCAGGGGGAAGAATCTTGCTTGCACCAGTTCTTGGTTCCCCCTCAGGTGGTCATATTTAATCCTGACTTTGTCTTCAAACCTTTAGAGATTTTTCTGAAGCTGGAGTCAAGCTAACAGGTGAGGTCCAGGCAGGTCACCTCACCCACAGGCCCTGGTCCAAGTGGTCCCTGGAGCAAGCTGGGTGTCGTGTCTGAAGAGGGAAATCATTAGTGGCATTAACAGCAGGGAGTGTTGGAGCAGCCAGCACCCCGTGATTTCAACACTGTGGTTTTCATCTTACGACCATGGGGACTTCCATAGAAGTTCCAATGTTACTACCAAGAAACGCGATGAAAGAAAATGGGCCAAGGGAACAGGCAGAAACCAGTGTCTCTTTGTTTCCAGGAGTCCCCATGGTATTTCTCAGTAAAGCTGGGGATGGCAGGCCTCAGCCCTTAGCTGCTGTGTGTCCCCAGAAGCCCCCAGAAGCCCCCGGGTGCCCAGATTGTCACTTCCTCACCTCTGTCATACACGGTGGCTTAAAGCCATGATGAATGATCTTATAATCTTGGGAGCTGTAAATACCAAAGTGGAGGTACCAGCAAGGTGGACAGAGCTGTAGCCAGGACTCTTCTCTTCAAAAGCTAAACCCAGCATCCTCTAGTCTCTAACCTGCTTCCTTCCTCCTAGCAATCTTCTCTGACCTAGACCTCACTGCCTCAAATTGAAGAATGACCTCCATCATTTTGGTTCCTGGCCATGTCATTAAGAGATTGTCTTGATGGATGATTGGTGCACGAAGTCTCAGCCCACTGTGGGCGGCACTATCCCTAGACAGGTAGGTCGGGCTATAGACAAACTGAGGGGCTGGAGAGAGGGCGCAACTGTTAAGAACATTTGCTGCTCTTCCATGGCACACATGTTTGGCTCCCAGGACATACATGGCAACTTACATAGCCATCCACAACTCCAGTTCCAGAGGTTCTAATGCCGTCTTTTAGCTTCTGCAGGTATAGACATACATAAAGGGCACAAACATATGTGTAGGCAAAACGTTCATACACATGATTAAAAAATAAATAAATAGAAGGTCTGAGCATGTGCCAGTGTGCCAGCCAGTAAGCACTGTTGCTGCTCCAGGTTTCTGCTTGAGTTTCTGCCCTGATGCCCCTCAATGATGGACTGTGACCCGGAAGTGTAAGGCAAAATTAAACCCTTTCATCCCCAAATTGTCTTTGCTTATAGCATTTATCACAACAGAAATCAGACTAATAGAGAGGCTTAAAACCCACAGCTTAGCAGAGGGCATCACTGGTCTACAGTCCTAGCACTCAGAAGGCTGAGATAGGAGGGTCCAGTCAGTCCAGTGCTAGACTGGCCTGTGTAACCCAAGAGCCCATCTCTACAAAGAAAAGCAATTCATCGGTACTACCCACAGTTCTATGGGTCACCTGGGCTCAGCTCAGGGACTCTAAGATTTGGGGATTGTGAGGCTGGTCTTAAGCAGATGGTCAACAGAGACAACGTCATCGCGACCTATGTTGGAAGTCCACGGTGGGGTGACTGAGAACCCTCACATGGAGCTGGAGACTGGAGTTCAGAACTGACCTGCCACCATCCCCATTATGTTCAGTTTGTTCTAACGACATCAAGGTCAAGGCTGGCCCAGTTTGAAGATGTTGAAATAAGCTTTGTATATCCTGAAGAATGGGGCATGCCTGTGGTAGAGATGCATGACAAAATCCTCATGGCCAGGGATGTGACTCAGCAGGTACAGTACCTGCCTAGCAGCTCAAAGTTCTGGGTTCCAGCCCCAGCATCACGTATGTAAGTCGGGTGTGGTGGCCCATGCCTGTAATCCCAGCATTAGGAATCAAGAAGAAAGAAGATCAAGAGTTTAAGGCCAGCCTCAGCTATGTGGGGAATTTAAGGTCAACCTAGAGTACACAAAAACATGGTTTCTGTTAAAGGCTGGAGAGATTGCTCAGTGGTTTGGACCATATAATGTTCTTACAGAGGACCTGGCTTCAGTTCCTGACACCTATGTCAGGAAACTTACAACTGCCTATAACTGGAGCTATGGGGGTGGGGTGCTTCTCTGGTCTGTGGGTATGCACACATAAATAATAATTTTAAAATATATTTTTAAAAATTTTGACTGGATGGATGGCTTAATGTTCAAAGCTCTTGCAGAGGACCTAGGGTTTGTTTCCCAAAATCCATACTGTGTAGCCAACAACTGCAAGATATTTAATCACATTGTGAACCTTAAGATTGTGTTATTTACTGAAAGAAAAAAAAAACTATTTCTAGTTGTGGTGTGGCTCACCCTTAGCACACACCTTTAATCCCTCTGGCTGGAATACCGACATTCCCTTAGTACTTACCTTTAATCCCCAACAAGGAGGTGAAGTTAGTTTGCAGAGAAAGCATCATGTTTCAAAGTGATGTTTAATTGAGTGGCAGACAAAGTGATGAATCAGAGGAAGATTTTACGGAATAGGATACGCCTGATCTCACCAGAAGAGAGAGAAAGGGAGGCTACTTAAGGAAGCGACAGACAGTACAGAGAGGGAAAAGGAGGCAGTTTTACCAGGAGAGTTCTACAGAGAGAGAGAGGTTACAGAGAGAACAAGCTAGACACAGGTGAAGACAGAATAAGCCAGAGAAATGGGAAGGAGCCAGAAGATTAGAACAGATTGCCAAAGTTAGTTTGAGGACAAGCAAAGCAATTCAGAAAAAGCTGAGAGAAGCCAGGGTGAATCAGTCAGCTTGGAGAGAAGTTTGAGCCAGACAGTGAGCTGAACCAGCCAGTCAGGGCTCAGAAAGTGCTAGAAATGGCGTGCCTATTCAGCAGCAAGTCTCAGAGGCTGAGAACATTCTAGGCCTAGATTAGATTATATGGAGGCTAGAAGCATCCAGGACTAGGCCTAGGTTGTCAGATTAGCAGACAATGATTGCAACAGATAAATAAATGTTACTTTTACAGATAACTAGAGATCTGGCACCCTCTTCTGTCCTCCACCAGCACCTGTATGCACATAGTGTACATTTATACATTCAGGTACACAAAGCAAATAAGTAACTTTTTTTAAAAAAAAAAGTTTTCATATATGAATATTAAGTATCTAAAATCAAAATCAAGGAAGCAATCCCACTCACAATTACCAAAAACAAACAAACAAACAAAAAACAAAAACAAAAAACCACACACAACAGCCATGCCAAAATAATAATGTGTGTTGTTTTGCTTTGCTTTCTGTTATACAACACTGACCAAAAGCAACCCAGAGGAGGAAAAGGTCTATTTTATATCTAGAGAACAGTCCATTATCAAAGGAAGCCAAGGCAGGAACCTGGAAACAGGAACTGAGGCCCAGACCACTCAGGAACCCTGCTTACTGGCTGCCTCTCACTCTTGCTCTCTGTTAGCTCTATTATAGATAGAGCTACCACACACACACACACACACACACACACACACACACACACACACACACTCATGCACCCACATCTCACACACACACACACACTCATGCACTCACATCACACACACACACACACTCATGCACCCACATCACACACACACACACACACATGCACTCATGCACTCACATCACACACACACTCATGCACTCACATCACACACACACACACACTCATGCACCCACATCACACACACTCACACACACACACATGCACTCATGCACTCACATCACACACACACACACACACACTCATGCACTCACATCACACACACTCATACACCATTCACACACAAATCACACACCCACACACGATACCACACACAATCATGTATCATACACACACCACTCACACACATCATAAACACATACACACAGCACACAGATGTACCACATATACATATGCACACAAACCACATATAAATATCCATATACACCACATATAAATATCCACACACACTATATATACATATCCACATACATATCACACACACACACACACTACACATAAACACACCACATATCACATATATACCATACCCATACACTAGACACATATACACTACATAAATACACACACCGCATACATACCATGCACATATACTACACACACATTACACACATACACATCACACATACATTACACATATATAGCACACACACACACATATACCACACACACATCACACACACTACTCACATACATACATCATACACACACATTACACACAACACACACACTACAAACACTCATACACCGTACATGTACACCATACCCATATACCACACAAACGCACACACACTACACACATGCCCATATACACATATACGCAGTGTATAAATGAGAGTGAAGAAGCAGTGTCTGAGGAGACAGGCTCACTCCAGTAGACTTAAAATCTCATAGTGTAGACGTCTGTGGAAACATCACATAGCCCAGCCAATACTTAAAATTTTAATATTTTCAAGTATCATTTTAAAATAAATTTTCAATTTAAAAAAATGTCTTTGGGCTGAAGAGATGGCTCAGCAGTAAAGTGCTAACTGCTCTTCTGGAGGACCCGGGTTCAATTCCCAGCACACGCAATGGCAGGTCACACCTGTTTGTAACTCTGGGATCCAACACCCTCACACAGACCCACATTCAGACAAAACACCAATGCACATGAAATAAAAATTATTTTAAAAAATGTCTTCCCATGATTGTCACATGCCCCTTAAAACTAAGACTCACTTGCTATCTTTTGGATAAAGGGTTTGGGGTGCACTAGCTTCAGGCAGTTTTGGATCCGTAAGACTTCCATAGATTTTGGGGGACTTGTGGTAGCAGGTGTCCTCTCCACTGGACATTTTAACAAATGACAGTTTGTTATACTTAAACGTCAGAATCACAGCTAGAGCCACGGGAAGCAGGTTTCGGGGTAAAGCGCATAGGGAGAAGATAGAGTGGGGCTGGAGGAGGCCTTGGCTTCCCGACTGCTTTCTCTCTCTTCCAAACCCACCAGCCTGGGTCCTGTCCTTCCATCCAGCCTGCGCGAGTTTTCCCCTGCACACCCAGTCTATCCTGGGCAGCCAACCTCAGAGAACTCTGTTTAATGAACAAAATCAAGATTCCTCGGGGTGCCAGGTCATGGTAGTACAGCAGTGGCAGGCCGATCTCTGTGAGTTCAAAGCCAGCTTGGTCTACCGAGCCAGTACCAGGGCAGCCAAGACCACATGGAGAAACCTTGTCTCAGAAAACAAAACCATAAAACAAACAAGCAAAACCCAAACACACACCAAAAGATTCCCCAGGGCATGTCACAGGGACTATTTCTACTTCTTTCCGAGTTTGCTTCTAGAACATTCTCACGTGTACAAAATTCACTCTAAAAAACATTTTATCTTTTTTTCTTTTTTGTTTTTGTTTTTGTTTTTGTTTGTTTGTTTTTCGAGACAGGGTTTCTCTCTGTGTAGCCGTGGCTGTCCTGGAACTCACTCTGTAGACCAGGCTGGCCTCGAACTCAGAAATTTGCCTGCTTCTGCCTCCCAAGTGCTGGGATTAAAGGCATGCGCCACCACGCCCAGCTACATTTTATCTTTCTAAAGCAATTCTTTTTCATTCCTGTTATCTGGAACCAGAGAAAAAGTACTGTGAAAAGCACCCGAGAATTCTTGTCGCTCTGTCAGTTAATTTTGTCAGAAGGTGCCAGCCTTCCTAGCCGTGTCTCTACCACAAGCTGCAGTGAAACCTGCTTGCTGTACCCAGCATCTATAACTCACCTGGTGCTGCTGCCAATGCCACAGGGAAGACCAAACCTCCCGGGAACGGGCCAGGGAGTAAATCAGTGTGTGTGTGTGTGTGTGTGTGTGTGTGTGTGACACTGGGTTTCTTTTCTCTCAGGCTGGCATTGAACTCACTCTATAGCAAAGATGACCAGGAACTTCTAATCCTCCTGCCTCTGCCTCCCTGGTGCTGGGATTACAGATGTGTACTGCCACATCACTTTTGTTTTATAGAGTTGGAGATGGAGCCCTGGGCTTCGGGCATGATAGGCAAGCACCCTACGGTTGGCACCACGACCCCAGCCCCATATTCTGCTAAGTTCCTAGGTACCACCACAAAGGGACTGTGTTAGACGCAGCTACATAGGAGTCACCCCCATCACCCCCAACAACCATGAGACCCACGAGGAGATGAGAATTAGGCAAACAGGCCACAGCCTGGTGCTGTTGGGGTCCCCGTGGGGTCCTGGCTGGAAGCATCCTTGGTGGCCCTTTGGAAGCTGTGTCTCCCTCTGAGCTTCAGCTACCTCATCCTTCAAAGGAGAATCATTTTCCCTTCTCGGGTGAACGTGAACCTGAGCTGTAAAGACACACGTCTGACCGGGTTAGTGACATTCTTCAACACCTTGAGGTATACCCATGAGATAATTTTATTTTTATAGTAATTGGTACCCAATATTCTCTGTCGAAACCTCTGCTTTCCCTCTGGGCAGAAGTAAAAATCGTAGGAGTCAGGTGGCAGAGGTAGATGCGGGGCGGAGAGCCAGCCCCTGCACAGCCCTCCGCCCTCACCGAGTCCTGAATGCACTCAGGAGGGAAGACTCAATATTTGTCTAGATCTTACAAACCCAGAGCCTGGAGTTCCTGAATGTGCTCCAAGACAGGCGACCTGGAAGGAATGAACTTTCATCACCTCCATCAGATTCCACAGCCTGCCAGGTTCTCCAAACTCAAATCTGAAGTTTTAGAGTTGCGGAGGAGCTAGGGAGGTGGCTCAGTGGCAGGAGCGATTTGACGCCTTCTAGAGGACCTGAGTTCAGTTCCCAGCACCCACTGGGCAACTCACAGCTGCCTGTCACTCGTCCTCCAAGGGATCCATCCGATGCTGTCTTCTGGCTTCTGTGGGCACCGACACACAGGTAGTGTACAGACCCACACATGCTGGTTACATTAGCAGACTCAGTTTGCAGAAAATTTCAAAATGTGTATTTATTAATATGTGATATGTACATACAAATATTAACATATATACATATTAATATGTGATATATAAATGTATAAATACACATATATGTGTATATGTATATATATAACATATACATATACACATATATGTGTATGTTTCTATGTATGTTCTTTCATTCAAGTATTTCTAGGACTGGGGAGATGGCTCAGTACCTGTCTTGAACAAGCCTGATGACCGAGTTCAGGTTCCTAGTACTCACATAAAAGCTAAACTCAGTAGTACAAGCCCCTAGCATTCCAGTGTTCCTACAAGGAAGCAGAAGGCAGAAACGGGGCAATCTCCTGGTGCTTGCGGGCCAGCTAGCCTGGCTTAGGCAGAGACACGGAGACCCTGTCTCAGAGAAGGTGGAAAGGCAATGGCTGGCACCTGAGGGCTGCCCTCTGACCTCTAGGAACACACCATCCTCATTCCCACCAGTGCACGTGCACATGTCTATACGTCACACACCTTACACAGGCAGAATATCAAGTTTGAAGCCATCCTCGGCTACACTGGATGTGCAAGCCTGCCTTAGCTACAGGACCGGTCCCTGTGTCAAGGGAGAAAAAAAAAAAAATCAGTTGAACATCAATGTCGTTTTTAAACTTTTTTCCTCGAGAAGTGCTTGAGTCTCAACTTTGGTTCAGAGTTCACTGTGCTGCCTGGGTCCCCATCTCCACTGCAGCGCCACTGCAGCGCCACTGCAGGGAGTGGAGGGGCAGCAGATGACTCTCTTCTCACCTCTCTGCAGCCACAGGGAAGGAGGAGGCTGACTGTCCATTTAATCACTTCTCCATGGGCCCTGCCGGGAGGGGCTGGATGACCTTTACGCTTAGTCTGGGGAACTCCAGGGACCCTTAACTTCGTCTTACCCCATAGAACTCCTGGGACCTCTCCAAAAGAAGGCGTGACAGGGCATCCAGGATGGGGCTCTCAAACCTCATTTAGCTCCAGGACTACATGCTGCTATTTTAGGGGCGCTTAGGAGTGTGTGGGTTCTGAGGTCATTTCCATTGGACGACTTGGTTAGGGCAAAGGTGAACCTGTAGCCCTTTTATGGTTTTGATCTTTTCTATCTGTTCATATTGGACCTGGAGATATATACTGACAAGCTGTCCTGTGGCTATTGAAACTAAAGAACACTAAGAGAGACCCTCTGTCTTCTGCTCAGGTCCTTGGAACTACATCCTCTAAGGCAGGACTGGATGGGAGGACCCTGCCTGAGGCCCCAGTGGTGATGGGAGATATTAAGGCAAGGAAGGGACACCACGAGTAGCTTCTCACTGGTCCCTCTAGGGACTCTGGGACTGCCCTGGTCATCTGTCTGATTATGTTGACTTTGCTGGTGATCACCCCATCTCGTGTCACCAGCATTGGCTGAGCCCCCACTCTCCCTGTCAGGGCCCTAGGGATGGAGTAGGGTCCACTCAGGGACCTGAACAAATGCTTGGCCACAGAGCTATGGGGAGACTGCTGAGGGCAGAGGCTGTGGTAGGTTAGCTGCAGGGTTGGTTTCCACCAGGCCCTGCATAGCTCATTCTTCAGGGAAGCTAAGCTCCAGATTGTGGGAGCTGCTGTCAGTCCAATACAGCCAAAAGTAACCCTCTGCAATTATTTTTCTCAAGACCAGGTCTCAGGTAGCCCAGGCTAGCTTCCAACTCAACCTATCCAAGGATGACCTTGAATTTCTGGTCCTCCTGAGTCTATCTCCCAAGAGCTTGAGTTACGGGCATGTCTCGCCAGGCCTGGCTCACGTGGTGCTGGGGGCAGGACTCAGAGCTTTCCCACTCGGTAGACAAGAGTTCTGCCAACCAAGCTGCGTCCTCGGGCCCAAGAAGCATTCCTGAGAAGGGCAGAGGGAGGCTGGGAGTGAATCAGCCACAACTCAGGGCAAGAACAGACTGGTGACAAGAAGAGATGGGGACAACAGACTTCTCAGAAATGCCTGTGGGGAGAAGGCTTGTTTTTTAGTTGTGTCCAAAGATGGAGATTGGACCACACAGCGTGGTTGGTGAGGAGAGGGTGGACCAACCTCTGATGTCTGATGGAGACACATAGAGAGGGAAGGGGGAGGGGGAGGGGGAGGGAGAGGGAGAGGGAGGGAGAGAGAGAGAGAGAGAGAGAGAGAGAGATGCAGA
>NC_034592.1:150200621-150264386 GCF_900095145.1 Mus pahari
GGAGGGAAAGGGAGAAGGAGAGGGAGAGGGAGAGGGAGAGGGAGAGGGAGAGGGAGACGGAGACGGAGACGGAGACGGAGACGGAGACGGAGACGGAGACACAGAGAGACAGAGACACAGACAGACAGACAGACAGACAGATAGACAGATTCCAGGGTTAGAGATGTGCCTTGGGATAGATGAGGAACTGGGGATCCAGGACAATGGTGAATAGTCTGTCATCTCAGCACTTGGGAACTTGAGGCAGGAGGACTGCCTCAAGTTAAAGTCTACTCTGGGTTTCACAGAGAGACCCAGTATCAAGATATGTTCACCAAACCATTAGCATGGACCGCCAGAGAAGGAGAGCACATTCGATATCTCCCCTGACCAAGTTTCCAACTGTCATCACATGTCACACGACAATCAAAAAGAAAAACAAAACAAGAAAGCGAGAACGGCCTGCTCTCCAAGGCTGGACGCTCGACCATGGTTCCCGGGCCTCCTTCCTGCCTGCCTGCTTCCTTTGCCCAGGATGTCCTGGGTCAGGGCTGGGTCAGCTTCAGAGGGCAGCGGGGAGGGGGAGTTCAAAGGGGATTGGGCCCTGGAGGTGCAGGTGACTTCACTTCCCCTGCTCACCCTCGGCAAGAGCCATCTTGCCCCGGATGGCACGGGAAGGCGGTGGGGCGGGAAACGGCTCTGTTCAGGGACTCATTAAACTGGGTCTGGGTGACTCATTTTGCATATTTGTTCAGCAAGAACTCAGGAGATGCCTTCCCTCACCAGACCCTCCCTGGGGCCCTGAGGTGTGCGCCCACAGGGCTGAAGCCTTCCAACAAGGCTGTCTTACCTCTAAGGTTCCCATGAAGGCTGGAGTTCTGTTTTGAGACCTCTCTACCCGGATCTCCTGAAATGAAGAAGTCAGGAGTGATGAGGGAGATTCTGACTTAGAAAGGCGTGGTGACAGGGTGACGGGGTGACTCGGGTTCTTTCCAGATGAGTGTTCTTAACCTGCAGAGCCATGGGTGCTGGGGGGGAGATGGGACGCCGGGAGGAAGGTAGACCAAAGACAAAAGTTGCAGGGGCATTGGGCTGGACCTTAGTTGTCTGAGAGCTTGCCTAGTATGTACAAGGCCCTGGATTCCAGCCCCAGCACCACATAAACCAGGTACGGTAGCACATGCCTGGAATCCCAAGTACTTGGGTGCCAGAGGCAGGAGAGTGAGAAGGTCAAGGCCATTCTTGGCAACCTGGGACCCTGTCTCAAAAAAGGGAAAAACAGTCACAGGTCACTAGCATGTTGCCAGCCACAAGTAAGCAAAGAACCAACCCCGTGCTGCGTATGATGTGAAGGGGCCATGGTCTCCGCTAACGGGACAAACCCAGTGGTTTTGCTCTCCGCTGTTTTGTCGGCTACAGATGCTTCCTCCCCTCTCCCTGTCACACCGGCATCTCTCCCGTATGACTCTTTTACAAAAGGGGCAACGTTCTCAAGAAAGCCCTCAGCAGACTGTGCCTCCCGCCCCCACCCGGGCATTGCCCAACATGTCCAGGCCCCGATGCCAAGAGGCCCTGGAAAGGGGCCATTTCTCTTCTTCAGCCTCTGCTAGGAGGTTGCCGAGGGCAAGAAAGGTGGAAAGGGAGCAGAGAGGATGTGGGCAGCCAAGTGTGTGGGGGGTGGGGGGTAGCCTGTTCCAAGCCCAGCTGCCCCCTATATCCCTTTAGTCCCTAATCCCAGAGCTCTAAGGCCCAGGTGCAGCCAGAGTCTTTTCCTAGCTGCTCAGAATCTCAGGGAGGTAGACAGACCATTCTTGTTGGTTGCTTGATGAGTAGCATACACCACTGCTCCTAAGGGCCTTTGTCTCCCATCTCTTCACCCCTTTCCCAAGGAGCTCCTTGAATCCACAGTACCATGTGGATCAGGTCACCTAGCTCTGCTGGAAGCGGTACCTAGCCCTGTTCCTTGAGCCATCATCAACATGGCCGGGGTGGAAGAATAACACGGGTCTCATTACTGTGACGCAGGTCCTCACCGATAGGCGCCTAAACAAAGTTCATTGTCTATTTCTTTTGTTTGCTTATGTGTATGGATGTTTTGTTTACGTGTATGTCTGAACCCTATGTGTGTGCCCCGGGCCCATGGAGGCCAGACAAGGGCATCAGATCCCCTGGAACTGGATTAACAGACTGCTGTGAACTGCCATGGGGGTGTGGTGGTGAATGGAACCAAGGTTCTTGGTAAGAACTGCAAGTACTCTTAACCACTGAGCCAGCTCTCCCGCTGCAGCAGAGTTCACTGTAACAATGGGGAGACACCTGGAAGCGCTGCGGGGAGAGGAACTAGGCGTAGTGGCTGCGTATGGGTCCTTTGGACATCTCTCTTACATAACTGGCTGGGTGTGGTCAGTACGAGACTGAGAAAGGTCTTCCTGTCCATCCTCCCACTAGACTTGTTCACACAGTTCAAACTTGCGCCCGATACACTATATTCCAAGCAGAAGAATGAAGAGAAGGTAAAGAAGAGATTACTGTGTCCCCCATATCATCCCCACCCCTACCCCCACACCATTATGGTCAGGATTTAGAAGTGGGTCAAAAGATGTCCTCTCACAGTCTTTGTAACACAGTGGCACGTTTAGGTACAAAGGATCTTGGGAATGTAGTCCTTAACTGAATGGGCCAGTGTCCAACTTCAAACCCATTTGTGTGAAAGACAGTTGATATTGGATCCAACTAGGATCTGACCCAACAGCTCAGACTGCAAATGCAATTGTCTGGAGCTGCCAGGGTGACACAAGGTAGAAAAGAAACCACACAGTAATATTGTCTGCTGTTTCATCCACAAGGGCACAAGCCCTGTCTAGGGCCATGTTAAGTGTTTCCTGTTGGCCTCGAGTTCTCAATGTTAGCTGCTAATTTGTGGCAGCCAGTCTGTGTCTTAGGGAGGCTGTTCTAAGCCCCCTTCTTCCTCTCTGCCTCCCCACCCTAATAAACCAAAAGGTCCTACCCTGCCCACTAAGAGTCTGGCTTCCTGGCCTAGCCCAGGTCATGGGCAGCAGGGCAGCCAAAGCCCTTGGCACAATGCTCCTGCCTTACATGGTCCTCTGCAGCCTCTGGGTAGGACTATCTGGAGAGCTGAAAAGACATTTCCCAAGTCCTGATCCCTCTCTCTTCACAGATCCCAAATCGGAGTCCTCTCTGTGGCTTCCCTCAGCACAAAGGAATCCAGATCCTACTCGGTGGGGATCTCGGACAGGGGCCATTTCCATTTCCAAATGCACAGAGCGAAGCTGGGCTTGGTGACACCCACCTGTGATCCCAGCACCAAAGAGGCTGAAGCAGGAGGGATCATCAAGAGCTTGAAGTCTGCCAGGCAGTGGTGATGCACCCCCTTTAATCCCAGCACTCGGGAGGCAGAGGCAGGCAGATCTCTGAGTTTGGGGCCAGCCTGGACTACAGAGTGAGTTCCGGGACAGCCAGAAAAACCCTATCTCAAAAAAAAAAAAAAAAACAAACAAACAAACAAACAAACAAACCAAAACCAACCAACCAATAACAAAATAAAGAGTTCAAGGTCAGCCTGAGGTAGGGAGAAGACGCTCTCTCAGAATGAAAGGCTGAGAGGGTGACTCTGAAGTGCTGGTCATGCAAGTGTGAGGACCTGAGCTCAGGCGGTTGGGGTCGGGGTGGTGGGGAGAGAAGGCCAGGCTGGGTGGCATATGCTTTTGTAATCCCAACGCAGGGGAGACAGAGTCAGGCCAGTCCCTGGGGCTTGCTGACCTGCCAGCCCTGACGCGTTGCGTTCCAGACCAGTGAGACGCCCCCCCAAACAAGGCAGTTCCCCACACTAAAGAATGACACCCAAAGTTTCCTCCAGCCTCCACACGCATGTGCACACACCTGGACATGCACACGAGCAGGAGAACAAGGGCCCAGGCAGAGCACAGATCTGTCCAGTTAATGTACAGCACCCCCTCGCTGCTATACAACAGAAGTAGCAAGCCAGTAAGGAACATCCCTCCATGGCCTCTGCATCAGCTCCTGCTTCCTGACCTGCTTGAGTTCCAGTCCTCACTTCCTCTGGTGATGAACAGCAGTGTGGAAAGTGTAAGCTGAATAAACCCTTTCCTCCCCAACTTGCTTCTTGGTCATGATGTCTGTGCAGGAATAGAAACCCTGACTAAGACAGTGGGTGAAGGAGCTTGCTGCCAAGCCTGATGGCCTGATTTCAATCCCCAGGACCCACGTGGCAGAAGGCAATGACCCCTGCAAGCTGCCCTGATCTCACCTGTTATGGCAGGACAAGACTACTCCATTTTCAAAGACAGAAACTGCTCAGACAGTGTCCCGGTTTGGGGTTTTAATAAAATGACCCCAGAGCCTCATGTGTCTGGACACTTGGCTCCCAGCTGGTGGTGTTATGGAATAGGGCAATATGGTCAGACTGGTGAATATGAGGTGTGTGGTGGGCATTGTGGATTATATATGTAGCCTGGCCTTGTTTTGGGTCCTGTCTCTGTTTCCTGAGAAGTGAGAAAATGCACCCCACTGCTCAGAATGAAGCCATGCCAGGATGCCTCTCCCACTGTGATCGACTGTACTGTTTTCTTTTTTGGAACCATGTGCGGCAAAAAATAAAATAAAATAACCACCACCGCCGCCAAAACCTCTCTTGCCCCTTAAATTGCTTCTGCCAGGTGTTTTGACTCAGAAACAAAATTAGAGTCGCTAAGCCAATACCTTACAAAACCATGACCATTAGACCACTCCTCTGAGACCAGCTATTTGAAGAGGGCTGGCGACCTAGCTCAGTGGTATAGCACTTGTCTAAGGTGCACAAGACCCTGGGTTCAATTGCCCAACACTGAAAAAAAGAAAAAAAAACTAGAAATAAAAACTGATTTACAATTTCAAGACAACGAAAGTACAGCCCACCAAGTCTAGGGGCGGGGCTGCGCAGTTGCTCGGGTTGTGGGTACACCCACCGAGCTCGAGCTCGCAGCTGCAGGATGTAAGGTACAGTATACATTAGGACGTTTCGAGAGCTAGCCGACAACCTGCACGCTTGATAGGCTGAGAACCCAGGCTGCTAAGACACAGAGCACTGGACACGCCTGTTCATTTAACTAAATCCGCATCGCTTACGTAAGACAGAAAAGGGTGAGAAACCGGCTTGCCCAAGAGCACGCTTGCCCAAGGCAGCCAGGTTCCAGGATTCGAACCCAAAACCACTGGCTCTGGGTGGGGAAGTGCCCTGACCCTGGCGGGGAGGGTGAGGAAGTGCCCTGGCCTCTAGCAACCCTCCCAGACTCCGCTTTTGCTGAAAGTGTGAGGCCAAACCTCATTTCCATCTCTGGGTTCCACTTCCCTCCTCGAACCGCTCTCCCCCACCCCCATGCCTCTCTGCAGCCTTTCTCAGCACACACGTGACTCTCCCAGTTCCCCTAAATGCCGCCTCCTCTCGTCTCTTCTTACGAGACGGCCAGCTTGGGATTATATTTGTGTTTATTTATAATGGCCTGGAATCAAGTCTGAAATGTTTTCCGGCAGCAGAGAGATGGGAGAGTCTCTTTAAGGGTTTCAAGAGCCCAGTGAGGACGTGAGTGGGGCGGAGCTTCGGGTAGCCCCGCCTCCCTTCCTTCCGGAAAGGGTGCAGAGCTCATAGTCACAGAACTTCAGAACCAGAAGTTCAAGTCCTGTGCAATTGTGGGCAAATTTCTTAACTTCCCTGTGCTGCAGTTCAAATGGGATTCCTAATAGTATAGACTTTAACACTGTTAAGTTAAAAAATGAAAAATAAAAATTTGAGGCAGGGTCTCATGTAGCTCAGATTGAATTTGATCCCTGTATATAGCCAAGAATGACGCTGAGCCTCTGGACTGTCTATTACAGACGTGTGCCACCACACTTAGTTTTTAAAGTAATAGATGTCACCACGATTGGCATTTTCAGGGCCACTTGTGCTATTTTTAGATCTCATGGGAATTCCTGGAGAGACTGTACAATGTCCTGGAGGAGGGCACAGGTACTTCGGTCAGACGTCTGTCCACAATCAAACCCTGTTTTACCCTTCCAGAGATCGGCTTAGAGAGGTCACCTGTCCTTCCTCCCTCCATGGGACTTAGGAGACTACACATCAGGATATGTGCTGGAAGAGAGGACTGCTGGGCCATCCCTGCTATCTGCAGGAGAGAGTCCACCCAGGACCAAAGCCAGCACAGGGCCAGAGAGAAGGGGCTGAGGAGACAACAGAGTCACGGTGACATTGCTCAAGCCCCTAGATCACGCTATGCCTGAAGCAGGCAGCTTTTAGACTTCCTATTCTCACGAGCCAATTCACTTCCCATTTTGCAAAAGCCACTTTCAGTTGGGTTTTCTCAAAGGAAATTATCTAGGCCAACGCTGAGAGGTCAAGCAGCTTGGTCCAGGCACATGGGCTGTTAGAGACTTGGGACTCTGAAGTGACAGCCATGCGTTCTCTGACCCAACCCGGGCTCGATGGTGCCCTGGGATGTGCAGATTGTACCTCTTTGCTCTCCCTGAAAAAGCAAAAACAGTTAGGAAAACTTAAAAGGACTTTGGAGTTTAATTGAGGCCCAGGCAGCTGCAGGCTGAAGCCTATGTCCCCTGCTGCCAGCACTGGCTTTCCTGCACGGGTAACGCCATTTCAGGGACTGGCCAACCAGGCAGTCCAGGTGCCCGAATGTGCTAGGGAATCTTGAGGCTCAGGGAGGTGGACCATGTTCTTCCCGCCTCTGGGCTTCCAGCACTGGGTGGCTGGGCTGGACATTCCGAGGGACTCAGTCTATGAGAGGCAAAGAAGCCCTTGTCATGCTGACTTCTAAAACCTTTCCAAGGACTGGTGGGAATGTGGGGAGAACGACTTGCAGACTTCCAGCTCAAGGGAGATGGTGTTGGGCAACACAGCCCAGCCCCACTTATTCACGTTTACAGTTAGTGACCAAGAGAGGGTAAACACATCAACCAGACATGTAGTGTCATGGCACGTAGGAAAGGGATGGGGTGGGGGGTGGGAGTTATCGGGAGAGGCGCAGGGGTGTCCTAGATGAAGTGACATGAGAATCCTAGCTTCTCAGTTACTTTAGATCCTAAGCTCTGAGCTGTGCTACTTGTCGGCTGATGTCCCTGTCTGGGCCACTTGCTGACTTCATTCAGTCAGGGGTCAGCAACAGCCCCATGCTTTGAAAACAGCTGTTCTAGGCCGGAGAGGTGGCTCAGCAGTTAAGAGCACTGACTTCTCTTCTGAAGGTCCTGAGTTCAAATCCCAGCCACTATTGATATCTGACAACCTCTTCTGGTGCGTCTGGAGACAGCTGCAGTGTACTTAGATATTATAATAATAAAGGTTTGGGCCAGAGCAAGCAGGGCCAGAGCAAGCAGAGGTCCTGAGTTCAATTCCAACAACCACACGATGGCTTACAACCATCTGTACAGCTGCAGTGTACTCATATATATAAAATAAATAAATCTTAGAGAGAGAGAGAGAGAGAGAGAGAGAGGACGTCCTGGGATGATTAATAAGTTGGCTGATCACTGATGTACAGTAATGACTTCTTCCCTTAGTGTAGTGGCTCTCAACCTTCCTAATGCTACAATTCTTTAATTTACTTCTTCATGCTGTGGTGAGCCCATCTCCAACCATAAAATTATTTTCATTGCTACTTTTTTAAAAAAGATGTATTTATTTTATGTATATGAGTACACTGTCACTGTCTAAAAACACACCAGAAGAGGACATCGGATCCCATTACAGATGTTTGTGAGCCACCGTGTGGCTCCTGGGATTTGAACTCAGGACCTCTGGAAGAGCAGTCAGTGCTCTTAACCACTGAGCCATCTCTCCAGCCCTCGTTGCTACTTTTTAACTGTAAGTTTGCTGCTGTTATGAATCGTAATGTAAATATCTGTGTTTTCCTGTTGTTGATCTTAGGTGACCCCTGCAAAGGGGTTTTGACCCACAGGTTGAGAACTGCTGCCTTAGTAGACTCAATAAAGAGAAAATCCAGAACCTGAGTGAGGACATTGGATTATTTCACAGTCTTGCCTGGCCACATATGGCTGCCTTGTATACTTTTTAATCAGCTATGGCCATAGTCAGATTTGGGGCCAGGGGGCTCCTGGGCAGGGCTGGCTTTGTCCATAGGGCTTGGGGTGGGGGGGCCTGACACTTAGGTCATAGAAGTCCCTGTTCTCAGCAAATGTCAGGTGCTTGGAACATGGGGACGGAGAGGTTCTGCCCTGGTGGAACAGGATTGCCAGGAGACAAGCCAGCACGTGGGCACAGCAGAGGACAGGAAGGTTTCCCTCCCCAGGAGCCAGCAAGCAGGCACAGCCAAGGACAGGGGGCTTCCCCTCCCCCAGGCAGGTGACACTCAACACGAAACCTGAAGGGAGAGAAGACGCATAAGCAGAGGACCCTGGTCAGGACTGGATGACACAAAGATTCTATGGTGGAAGCCAGCCACGCCTACTGGGGAGAGTAGGGAAAAAATGGAGGGAAGCTCAGACAATGGAGAGAGGGGGAGGAGAGGCAGATGGGCCAGTCACCAGGGTCATCTGGGGATGGGAGCCAGGACTAGGAATGGATCTTTATTCTTTTTAAAAAATACACATTTGTTTATTTATTTTAAGTGTGTTTTGTGTGCAGGTGTGGCATGTGTGTGTATGTGTGTGAGTGTGCCTGTTTTGTGTGCGCATATCTATTTTGGGTACACATGCGCAGGCGTGCGTGCATGCGTGCGTGCGTGTGTGTGTGTGTGTGTGTGTGTGTGTGTGTGTCTGTGTGTGTGTCTGTGTGTGTTTACACATGTGCCTGAAGAGGCATTGATCCCCCAGCCATTTTGTGGGTGCTGGGAACCAAATGGTAGCCCTCTGCAATAAACGCTCCTAACCGCAAAACCACCTCTCCAGCCCTGAACCAGGGTTGTTTTCTAAGCAGAATGAAAAGCCAGCGTTTTTCTCTGGAAGGCATCCCCATGTCTGGTGTTGATATATGGAG
Source organism: Mus pahari (assembly GCF_900095145.1). Classification (NCBI taxonomy): domain Eukaryota; kingdom Metazoa; phylum Chordata; class Mammalia; order Rodentia; family Muridae; genus Mus; species Mus pahari. The sequence continues at coordinate 150,209,620 of NC_034592.1, forward strand.
AGTGGATATGAGACACTGATACTCCGTCTCTCCTTCAGGGTTAGTACTTCTCATGGGGTTTCATTGTCTGCCACTTCAGTGGGTTAAGCGGGGGCCCATAAGAAGTCATGTCACCAATGTGACCTCATTTGGGAAAAGAGTCTTTGCAAATGTCATTGACTTAGGGGCCTCGGGAGGAGATCTGGAGCTACTGGATTACATCCAGGACACAATTGCAAGTGTTCTTACAGAATAGGCAGGTTTGTCAGACAGGAGGAGCTAGAGAGGCCCTGCGAAAATAAGGCAGGAATGATGAGCTAAGGAAAGACAGCCTGTCGGAGCTAGAAGAGGCAGAGAAGGACCTTGTGCATCAGGAGTACCACCATGCTGTCAACTCTGGGGCTTGTGAACAGTGACCAACCGGGCCTGGTGACACAGGCCTGTCATCGCAGCTATTCAAGAGGCTGAGGCAGGAGGATCAAAAGTTCAAGGCCTAGCTGGGCGTGGTGGCGCACGCCTTTAATCCCAGCACTCGGGAGGCAGAGGCAGGTGGATTTCTGAGTTCGAGGCCAGCCTGTTCTACAAAGTGAGTTCCAGGACAGCCAAGGCTATACAGAGAAACCCTGTCTCGAAAAAACAAAACAAACAACAAACAAAAAAAAAGTTCAAGGCCTGCGGAGGCACTTTAGTGAAACTGTGTCAAAGAAAAAATAAAAAAGAGGGGCCAGGGTATGAAGCTCAGCGTTAGAGTGGCTTCCAAGCATTGGGGTGGGGTGGGGGTTGGGGGTGCTGGACTCTGCCCTGAGCGTGACAAGAAAGAAAAAGACATGAGGGGATCCAGTCTTGGGGGAGGGGGGATGCACCAGGCAAGCCTGAGTAACGTTTGAGCTCGGGATGGGCACTTAGCTTGCTGTACTGGGACTCTCACCTCCCAGAGTTGCTCACACAGGCAACTACTTCAATTAGGCAACTTCCAAGTGTGGAGGCCCCAATTTTCCCCCGAAAGGTCAACTTTAATTTTCTTAGAGGAGCACTCTATTTCTAAGGATGTTGTTTATCAGACCAGCTGTCTTTATTCAGCAAGAATGAATGGGCTGGCTAGAGGGCTTCCTGGATGAACCTGCTTGCTGCCAAGTCTAAAGACTTGAGTTTGGGTCCCTGGGTCTTACACAGTGGAAGAAGAAAACTGATTCTAGCAAGTTGTCCACAAAGCATGGGCTGTGGCATACATATAACTAATTTCAATGGGGAAAATGAAATCTGTTTGCTGCTGCTTGAAAACTGACTGAGCCCCTTGATACGGAAGCCCCTCTTGTGAGGTTGGAAGTCTTATCTTTCTTTCACAGTGGAGAAAACCAAGGAATCCACCTCAGGTGAATCTACTCCAGGCAGCATCCAGTCAACTCCACTTGCTCAGGTCCAAAGATTTACTTATTATTATAATAATACACTGTACACTGTAGCTGTCTTCAGACACACTAGAAGAGGGCATCAGATCCCATTATAAATGATTGTGAGTCACCATGTGGTTGCTGGGATTTGAACTCAGGACCTTCGGAAGAGCAGTGTTCTTAACCACTGAGCCATCTCTTCGGCCTTACATCATGGGTCTTAGAACCCAAGTCTAGAGCCCCCAGAAGCCTGGCTCCTATGCAAGATATCCTCCGACCCGGAACCCAGCCTCCCTTCCCATTTGCAAGACAGCTTTGTTTGTGGCATTTTGAGACAGGTTTGCACTGTGTACCAGGAATTTCCCATGCAGACAAGGCCGGTCTCGAATTCTCCATGATCCTCCTGCCTCAGCTTCTCAAGGGCTAGGATTACAGACATGTCTACCTGCTTGGCAATGCTGCCTTGGACAAGGGCTTTGTCTGTGTGCTTTGTTCTTGGCAGCTCTAAGATGGGAATCAACATGCCTCCGTGAGAGAGGGGTTGTGGAGAGTGAATGAACATGCCCCCCCCTGGAGAAAACTGGAAGTCACTCCATCATGCCAGGAGCTGGCGATGGGTACAGGACACAGCTCCCACCCAAGTCTCCCTTTCTATCCCAAGTTGAGCCCAGAACGGATGTTTACAACTCCACGTTCCAGTTACGTTTCCCCAGGGAAGGCAATCCCATCCTTCACACATACTTCAAGGAACCCAAGCATCAACACTCAGTGCTCACCCGGGCAGTCTGAACAGACCACAGACTGCACCCAGATGACACCAGGGAGGAAGGTTTTTTCCTTCTTTCAAACATGTTTTTAGGTTTATTTGTATGAAGGTTTTGTATGCATGTATGTACAGTAGTATGGTATCACGTGTGTTCCCTGTGCCCTTGAAGGTCAGAAGTCGGCCTGGAACTGGAGTTAGGATGGTTATGAGTCACCAACAAGCCCCAAAGAATTTTCCCTTTTGGTTGTTTTTTGTTTTGAGACGGGGTCTCACTGTGTAACTGGCTGTCCCAGAACTCAGAGACCCCTTGCCTCTTCCTGGAGAGTTTAAAGGCAAGTGCCACCACATCTGGTCAGGGTTTTCTTGATACTGCAGAAAGACAGAAAACTAGCACCACATGTCCCATCCGTTCATTCTGCCAGGGTAAAAATCTCACGGACTTCCCCAAGTTTCAGGAGAGCAGGGTGGCCAGCTGGGTGTTAGCACCTGTCCCAAACTTGGGGGGCTGGGGCAGGCAGATCCAGAGCTGGAGGCTGGCCTGGGCTACGTAGTGAATTCCAGGCCAGCTCGGGCTATAGAGTGATTCATTGTCTAAAACAAACACTGCTCGCTGGGATGTGGCCGGGAGTAGGTCCTAGCATGCACAGAGCCCTGGTTTATCCCCCCCACCCCCGCAATGCATGTCTGTGATTCCAAGACGTGGGAGATGGAGGCGAGAGGATCATCCTTCGCCTGACAGCAAATAAGAGGTTGCCTGACAGCAAGTGGAATATCGTGACCCTGAGTTAAAAATAAAGAACGGAGCCCAAAGTGATGGCACACACCTTTAATCCCAGATCTCGGGAAAAGAGGCAACGGGATTTATGAGTTCGAGGCCAGTCGTGGTCTACAGAGCGAGTTTGAGGACATCCAGGGCTACGCAGAGAAACCCTGTCTGGAAAAACCAAGACAAAAAGGAAAAAAAAAGAAAGAAAAGAAAGAAAAGAAAGAAGAAAAGAAAGAAAGAAAGAAAGAAAGAAAGAAAGAAAGAAAGAAAGAAAGAAAGAAAGAAAGAAAGAAANAAAAAAAAAAAAACAGAACGGGACAGGAAACGCCGCTCCCACTCAACAGCCCAGCTCGAGGCCACGCCCTCGCTGCCTGACTCAACCGGCCGGCTTGAGGCTCGAACTCAGGATACTCCCCGAGTCCCGCCTCGGCCCACGCGCCGTGGGCGCGCTGCCCGAGGGTCGCTTGGGCAAACGGCGCCCGCCCGCTCGAGCGCGGGACCCGGGAAGCCGCCGGCGGCGCGCGCGGCAGGTCAGCTCCTCGGACTCGGGCCTCGTCCACGATGCCCCGCCCCCGCCCCGCCCCTGCGGAAGTGCCGGCGCCTCTTCGCTATCTGACTGGTCCTCCCGTACAGAGGGCGGAGCTTGCGGTGAGGCGGGGGTGCGTACTTCCGGCTGCCGGCTTGACATGCAGAAGCCGCTGCTGGGGAGCTCCGGGCTGCGGTGGTGGCGGGCGACGGGCCTCGGGACGCGGAGCGACGCGGCCTAGCGCGGCGGACGGCCGTGGGAACTCGGGCAGCCGACCCGTCCCGCCATGGAGATGGAGAAGGAGTTCGAGGAGATCGACAAGGCTGGGAACTGGGCGGCTATTTACCAGGTGCGGAGCCGGGGGCCCCTAGGCCGCGCCGTCTCCCCGACCCTCCCGGCTCGGGGGACTCCTGTCGCGCGTCCTCGCCGCCCTAGACCTCTCTTGGGGCTCGCGGCCCCTGCGACACCCCCACTCGCCTCTATCTCTCCGCGGTCCGTGTCATCTTCGAGCCCCCCCCTCGACCCCAACATGGCCCAGCCACCCTTTGTCCCCACTGGTCCACACCCCTGCCGCTTCCTTGTCTGGACCGGACCACCTCAGGCCCTCTTCCTTTGTCTCCTGGGGAGAAGGGTGGGCTCGCCGACACCCCCGCCCCCTCGTATTTCACTTCCTCAGGCCTCGGTGTGCGGTCGTGGAGGCCCCGGGATGACAGCCCCCTTACTCCTTCCCGTCCATTCATTTGTTAGACGTGAGCTGGAGGGTCTCTTCGGTGCTAGGCGTTGGAGCTGGTGTGTATGGAACGCCACCGTAGACCTAACCTACCCCCGGAGAGGCTATAGTCACACAGACATTCAAATACTGTTCAGCTGGTGACAAGTGTTGAGAAGAGAAAAGACCTGTTCTGGGGGAGGGTGACTGTACGCAGAGTCTGCTGCCTTGTCTAGGGGATAGCGGGCAGGGCTGCTAGCGACACGACCGGGAAGGAGACTTGCTCTTTGAGTAGACCAAGCAATGGCAAGCCATGAGGTTAGGCGATTAAGTAGGGAGACACAGAACCCAGTCCTTTAGCTGCCTGACCCTCTCCAAATGGCCTCTTTCTTTGTCTTTTATCCTTTGACCGTGAGCTGAGATGGTTTCTGTTTTCTGTGATCCGGTCCACTTGAGGGGTTCTGGTGGTTCATAAATAAAGTATTATGGAAGTAGGGTACCCCCCCCCCACACACACCATGTATGAAACAGTGAATTGGAAATGCAAAGATGTCTTTACAAGCAGTTAAGTCCTCTAGAGAAAATAAGTCTTCTGATTAAATGTCAGTGCGGGGGTTGTGAGGATTTACCAAAACCACACTCGCCAGGCGTCTGAAATAAGCATGTGCAAAATAGATCCTGTTCCTTGTGTAAGGAGAGCAGGCAGTTTGTTCTGCTTTCAGCTTCTAGGTTCAAAAGACAGCGGGTGAGACCCATCAGCTGGAGAGTGAAATCTATTTTGAGCTTCACTTAGGAAAGTAGGAACCCTCAGGCTGTTGTTTGGTGTTCTTGACTGACAGAACCTTTTTTGGGGGTGGCCTTGATTTCCAGATTCCTTGACAGGGTTCTTTTTACTCGGGCCTTGATGTGCCCATCAGCTTTTGGGGGGGGGGGCAGATATTTATAGCTAGTGTAATCTGTGTAAGTCAAGCAATCAATCGTAACATTTGTATTGCATGTCTAGTCTCTGAATTGGCTGGACAGATTCCACTAAGGAGTCAGATCTGTGGGCAGATTTTCCATATCAGATTAAATGCAAGGGGACCCCAGTGTAACAACAGCACATGAGGATTGTCGTGTAAGCCACTCAGATGTGGCGGTTCTTGGCTAAACAGACATCCCAAGTGGAGACAGTTGAATCTTTAGTACTGAGACAGACTTATTTGGTGACAAATTGGCATCATTAATAAGTTATGGTAGAATGTGGCTTTTTACGCTTTTAGGTTAGAATGGCCTGCCCCGACATCTAAGCCTTGTTAAAGTTGGCACAGAGTGGGCTGGCTTCGAAATCTGTTTTCTTCATTCTTCTCCAATTTCTCCTCCACATTTAAGTCCCACGTGTGAGTAAGCTGCTAGTAAGCCCCACAAGTTAAGTAAGACGCCAGGGTCTGCACAGCCCGTTTACAGGTGCTTGTGCCCTTGGGCCTGCCCAGTGTGGGGGTTTATGTTCTCTCTCTCTTGTTTTTGTTTTTTGGAGATAAGGTTTCTCTGGCTGTCCTAGAACTTGCTCTGTAGACCAGGCTGGCTTTGAACTCAGAGATCAGACTGTTTTTGCTTCTGGAGTGTGCGGATTAAAGGAGTGTGCTACCCTGCATATTTGTAGTTTTGAAGATGGTTATGGAAATGCTTCTGTTTTACATTTTAAAAGTAGCCTTTTGTCTTAACAGCTGTGAGCATTTTGTTGTTGTTTTATTTTGCCTTTTGCTCAAGACAGGGTTTCTATATGTAATAGTCCTTGGCTGTCTTAGGGCTCGATTGATTTGCAGACCAGGCTGGCCTCGAACTCAGAAATCTTTTGCCTCTGCTTCTAGAGTGCTGGGATCAAAGATGTGTGCCACCACACCGGCTTCAATTGTACCTTTTAAAACCATTATTTGAATGACCTTGAGTGAATGATTTTTTTTGTTTGGTTTGGTTTTTTTGAGATAGGGTTTCTCTGTGTAGCCCTAGCCCTGGCTGTCCTGGAACTCACTCTGTAGACCAGGCTGGCCTCCAACTCAGAAATCCTCCTGCCTCTGCCTCCCGAGCGTTGGGATTAAAGGTGTGCGCCACCACTGCCCGAAGTTTTTTGTTTTTTGTTTTTGTTTTGTTTTGCCTTGTAGTAAGTGTGTGACAGTATGTCATAGTGGACAGCATTATCAAGAGTCCTGTTTGAGCTTGTCATAATTAAGAGTGTGCTGCTTTGCTTACAGCTGTACAAGCAAGGTGGCAGAATCATTTCCTTATTCTAACTCATTTCCTACTCAGACCAAGAAGGTCTACAAACTCTAAAACAAATGGGCAAGGACCAAAAGGTGAAGCAGACGTTTGAGCTCTGGGGAAGATGGCAGCGGAAGAAAAACACCCTGAGCAAGCAGCACACCTTCTGCGAGGAAGCCTGGGTGCTTTGTAATCTTTACTGTTAATGGTGACTGTGATAGAGGTCTGTAGAGTTGCTTTTGTTTGCATAGGGAAATGGCTGTAAGAATAGCTTTCTCTCAAAGGAATGGTAAGACCAAAGGAGTAGTGTTTAGAGGACTGGTCAGAAAAGAGACTGGCTTAGCCAGCCCAGGGGGAGGAGAAGCTTGACCAGATGAAGGAGGACCTAGGGACTCTGCCTCCCTCAGGAGTGGCAGGGGTGCTTGCTGCTCAGGCTTGGTTCTTTCTTACTGTTCAGTCCTTTGATTCTGCCACTTTCAGTGAGTGATTTGTTTCGGATAATGAGCATCTCCCACCCCAGTAGCTCCTGACTTGAAAGCAAGACTGCTCTGCTGCAGATGGCTTTTCTAGCTGACACGTGACATGTTATAGCTGCCTTCATTCTGAAATAGAACCCAGCGCCTGATTGAGTTAAACTCCTGTAGTGTCAGTAATGCCCTAAAATTCCTTACTGGTATAGGGAGTTGATACTGTCCCGCTCCAAGAGATGCTCTTACAGTATTAGACCCCACTGCTTCAAAGCCAGGGAAACTATACTTTATGTAGAAGAGAGCAAGACACCATGACTCATTTTGATGGGTGGGGGTATAGAACATGGAGATAGGGACATTCTCATCTTGAGTGACCCTTGAGATTTAAATGTTCTTGCTTGCCCTAGTTTGCATGAACTAAATTTAGGCTTCTGATGGGCACTTTGAGGAGGTGTGAAGGCTTTGAAATTGTCTGGACTGGTAGGAAATTAACAGGCCTTTCCAGCAGAGCCAAGAGAGTTGCACCCCTTGTCTGTTGTTCCCAGCGTATTTATAGTAGCTGGGCTTCTGGGAGTAAGCAGGACCCATTCAGCCTTTATAGCAGCTTGGAATAGTGGGAAAAGGGGGAAAAGCAAATGATTTTCTGGTTTCAGCTACTAGATCCCTCTGCCGGGCTTCTGTCCTGTCTGCTACCTTTGCATTTTATTAGGAACCCCAGGACCTGGTATTTATTGAGTAATGGAATTAATTACTAGTATATTGAAATTGAAGTGAATGAAGAGTCCCTTGTAGAGGCCTTTTGGATGATAATCTATTTAGATGATTGCTTTTTCTCTGTCTCTTTTGATGATACTGGGTTGTTACCCAGGGCCTTGGCAAGCACTGTACCACTGGGCCACCTCCCTGGTCCTTGGGGTTTTTTGTATTTTTTGTTTGCCTGCTTGCTGTTTTTTGTTTGTTTTGTGTTGTGATGCATCTTGCTGCGTGGCCCAGTCTGGACTCCGTTTTTTTTCAGCTGTCCCTTCATCCCTCACTAACCGGAGCCCCGCCCCGCCCCGCCCGATCCCCATTGTCCCTTCCAGTCTCTCCCTTCAGAATTCTTTTGGCAGGGTCTTCCACTTTGGGCTCGTAAGTGCCTTGAGCCCTACCTGAGTGTCTGTGTGTTTGTATCTCTTCCCCTCTTCCCTTCAGGGTTGGTGCTAACTCATTCCCAGCAGCAGCCATGAAGGCGGGGCGTGCTCTAGAAACCTAGAATCCTGCCTGAGTCATTGCTTCTAGGATGACATCTGCACCTGCAGTTCCCTGGGTGGGTTTTGAGTAGATAGGAGTGCTTGGCTTTGCCTAGTTCTGAGAGTCCCGCCCCTCCTTTCATTGCTTAGTTACCCTGTCAACCACCTCAGTGGTCCAAGTGCCCACTGAGCTTGTGCCTGCCTACTTGTTGTTGATACTGCAGAGATGCCAAGCTGCTTGCCTTTATTTTATTGTGTGTCCAGTCTATGTGTGTACATGTGCACCTGTGTGTGTATACCTGTAGATGTGTCTAATCTATGTATGTGCATGTGCACCTATGTGTGTGTACCTGTAGATGTGTCCAATCTGTGTGTGTGCATGTGCACTGGGTGTTGGTCTTCCATCTTTCTCATCTTGTTCATAACAGGATGTCTGTGTCACTGCTGCTTAGGCCACAATGCCTGGCTCACGAGTGTCCAGGGGTTCTCCTGCCTCTCATCTCATACAGCCGCACTGGGGTTATAGCTAGGCTTCCGGGTCCAGCTTTACGTTGGTTCTGAGGGTCCTCACACTTCCATAACAAGCACTTTACCCACTGAGCCATCGTCCCAGCTCTTGTTGGTTACTTCCTAATCTGGTTGGTCAGACTTTCTTCCCCACCTCTGGCCACCCTTAGACTTTTCAGTTTATTATTATTTGCTATTATGCTTTTTTTTTTCCTTTAAGACAAAGTTTCTCTGTGTAGCCCTGGATGCTTCTTCTATTTCCCAAGTGTTGGGATTAAAGGAGTGTGCTGCCACCATCACCCAGCTTGTTTTAACAGTAGCTCTGAGGCTTTCCGTTTTGTCTGGCTACTCCCCCAACCCCTACCCCTGGACAGGGTTTCTCTGTGTAGCACTGGTTGTCGTGGAACTAGCTCTATAGACCAAGCTAGCCACTAAAGTACAGAGATCCACCTACCTCTGCCTCTTGAGTCCTGGGACTAAGGGTGTTCTTTGACACCACCCATCGCTGTTGAGTCTGGGTCTTGTGGGCTGTTAGGAAAACATTAAAATACTCCTACATGCTGGTGGTCCACACCTTTAGTCTCAGCACTGGGTAGGCAGAGGCAGCTCCAGCCATCTTGGTTCAAGGCCATCCTGGTCTACAGAGGGAGTTTTAGGACAACCCAGGCTACACAAAGAAACCCTGTCTCAAAAAAACAAATAAACAAACCCCAAGATCTAGCCTGGGTGGGGTGGTGTTCAGGTGGCCTTGGTCCCCTGCAGGGCCCAGTAGGTTTAGTCCTGCAGTGTGATCACACTTACCTAGCATGCCGTCCAGCTTGCACCTTGCAGCTCAAATGTGTGCCTCCTTTTGTTGAACTCTGTCCTGGGTCTTGGCACTGCCTGATGTTGCCCTGTGCTTGTGAGAACTGCCACTCTCTATCTTGGTCTATCCCAGAGCCCACATGCCCTGTGGTCACTCACTGTGGCACCCACCTGGCATAAAGTAAGTCTTCTCACAAGTGTGGTGTGCACATGGCTGCCCAGAGATAGAGTGGCTGTGGTCCCCTGTACCAAGCTAGTGATGGGGTCAGGAAGATTTGCACAGAGGGCCCAACAGTAGGGTTCCTGCCATGGGAAACCCTGTATTTGAGCCGTGGGCCAAAGAAGTAACTTGCCTTCATGTGGCTTCCTAGAGAAACTGCTGAGTGTGCTGTGAGACTCAATGCATCTGCCCACCTCATAGAAGCCTGAGGTGTGACAGTGTTCCCTCTGTGTGACAGGCTCAGTAGACAGCAGAGTGGCACCACAGCTTTCTCTCCAGGCCTAGTGAGCTCCTCTACTACTCTTGACCTGTAAAGGCAAGCATTGCTCACCTTTAGCTAGGCCGTTGGAGTGTCAAGAGAGGAGCGTACCTTTCTGTTCTCACTGCTCGTAGTGTTTGGCAGTGTGTCACAGGCTCAGCTAGAGCTCCATGGTGCTCATCTTCCTGCCTCATTTCTTCACTCCCCTTTCTCTCCGTTCCTCTTGTAAAATGATCCTGAAATGACTTAAATTCACCTCCAGTAATAAAAATTCTTAATGGTCTTGAAGTAGCCCTTGTAAACTGCAGGGGTCTGCACAGGTCATATGGTTAGGCTCAAATTTTGGTAGGTCTGCCAGTGTGGCTAGCAGCTTAAGAGTTGGGTAGGCTTTTGGGTTTTTTGGGTTTTTTTCCCCCCTCAAGGGGCATTCAAGGTTCTTACTAAGAGGGCTTCCTGGAGTGAGTGAAGTGGGAAAGTGAGCAGCTTACCACGGTTAGGCACCCCTCCTTGAGACAGTAGGGCTTGGGTGGTTTTCCTGTAAAAACAGAGGAACTGACTCTTGAGAGTTCACAAAAGCGGGATTGATGGGGTGCGGGGAGCTGCCCTTATGTTGTAATTTTAGAAGGAACCCACATCTGCTCTCAGCTTGATTTGAATGAGAAGAGAGCCTATACATCTGCCAGCCTCAGAGAAAAGTCCCTAAGTCCCCACCACTGGACAGAGCTGTTCACTGTGGGGACACTCCCACTCCGCAGCCTTCCTCTCTCAGCAGCGTTTAACAGAAGCCTCAGTAGCTTTTCTTCTCAGACAGGGTCCCAGGCATCCCAGGCTGGCTAAGTGTCAAGGATGACCTTAAACCTTTATCCTCGAGTCCACAGCACTGTATTACAAGTGTGAGCCGATGGTAAATGAATCGCTGGCCCTCTAGGCTAGCACTCTGCCAACTGAGCTGCTCCACACCCCGCCCCCCTCCCAGGCCCTTTAACTTTTTTTTTTTGTTTTGTTTATTCGAGACAGGGTTTATCTGTGTAGCCCTGGCTGTCCTGGAACTCTCACTCTGTAGACCAGGCTGACCTCGAACTCAGAAATCCTCCTGAGTGCTGGGATTAAAGGCGTGCATGTGTCACCACGCCCAGCGCCCTTTAACTTTTTGACACAGGTTTTCACTGTTGTGCTCAGGCTAAGCTCACAATCCTCTTGCTTCGGTCTCCGAATTCCTGAGACTTGAGTCATACTCCACCATACTTGACACATGTCAAGCCTTTTCTGACAGTCTGTAGATTCTGAATGACTGGCAACACGGCCATATCTCACAGGATGCCTTTCCCATTCCATAGCCAGCATCTAAGGCTGAGGCTAACGCTCCTGCGGCTCTGGCACAGTTCCCACTGCAGGCACTGCAGACAGGCCACTCTTGTGAGTGATGCTGCTCAGCTTTGTGTGTGATGGTTCACTTCCAAGTGCTCAGGATGCTGTTTAGTCTGTGACTGGAGCTTTCTGGACGCCAACACTCAACTAGCTACCTTTAAGACCTGAGCCCTGCAGTGTGCATCAGGAGTCAGCATTAGCTTGCTGGCTAAGTGATGGCTCTAGGTTTTCTCTGGGAAAAATATGCATGTCTGTGTTCTTTTCATCCACAAGTCCATGCCAGGAACGCCTGATAAGCCAACAGAGAAGGGGCCTTGGGGACCAAATGGTCTCATGTCTTCAGTAACTCCTCTCTCTGTCCAGAGCTGCTTTTCTGTATATGGATAAGCCTGGGCTATGGCTATGGCTTTTGTGGCTGAGTGGCACTGCTTGCAGAGAGGATGAACTGGGTTCCCAGAGTCACATTCTGAAGATATGTTGGTCGATCAGAGAGAAGCTCCTTGCCACATCTGTCTCCAAGTAGTTGTCCTGTGCTCTTTCGTCATTGGATCGTACGGTCACACCATTTCCTTTCAAAAAGCTATTACGTTTGTTTGTAGTGTTGTGTGTTCACCCACGTATGAAGTCAGAGGACACCGAATAAGTTGGTTCTCTCCGTCTACCTTGTAGGTCCTGGGGTAGGACTTGGGTCACAGCTTTGGCAGCAGGTGCTTTTACTTTTACCAAGCCATCTCACTGCCTAGCACACCTCTTCCCAAGGAGGAGGCTTACTTAAAAATGACAGAGTTTGGGGGCTGGTGAGATGGCTCAGCGGGTAAGAGCACCCGACTGCTTTTCTGAAGGTCCTGAGTTCAAATCCCAGCAATCACATGGTGGCTCACAACCATCCGTAACAAGATCTGACTCCCTCTTCTGGAGTGTCTGAAGACAGCTACAGTGTACTTACATATAATAAATAAATAAATCTTTAAAAAAAAGGGGGGGGGGTGCTGGAGAGATGGCTCAGCGGGTAAGAGCACCGACTGCTCTTCCGGAGGTCCTGAGTTCAAATCCCAGCAACCACATGGTGGCCCACAACCATCCGTAATGGGATCTGATGCCCTCTTCTGGTGTGTCTGAAGACAGTGACAGTGTACTCACATACATGAAGTAAATAAATAAATCTTAAAAAAAAAAAAAAAAAAAAAAGACAGAGTTTCAGCCACTAGCTTGTTTTTGTTCATTTTGAGTAGACTGGCCTCTTGAAAGACATGTGCTGCTGCAGAGATGCCTACGAGAAGGCACATGCCAGTGGTGACAGCTCTCTTCTGAGGTGAGCTACCTGAGGGTGTCTCACAGAGTCAACTCTGAGCTCAGCTTCATCCAGTTGAAAAATACAGACTGCTCTGAGTGTGTGATTGCTGACCCCACCCCCAAGGAGTGTGGCTGGGGACTTTTCCTCCGTGTGGATTGTGTGCTGCTCTGCTGTCCCAGTAGGGTGTCTTTTACTCCTAAAAAATTGACCCTCCCAGAGCTAAATGTGTGTGGCTGGCTTTGCACTTAAGGAGGACCTGGGAGAGAATGGCCAATGGCAATGGCTGCTTTTTCAAAAAGGTGTGTGTGTCTGTGTGTCTGTCTGTCTGTGTCTCTGTGTGTCTATGTCTATGTCTGTGTCTATTCTGTCTGGGTGTCTGGATACAGGTATACATATGTGTGTGCCGGCTCACATATAGGCCAGAAGAGGGCATAGGATTCCTTGCTGCCTGCATTACAGATAGGAGTGAGCTGGCATTGGGTCTGGGCACCACTGCAGTCTTGTAGGAGAGCAGCAGGTGCTCAAGTGCTCCTGGGGTCTCTGTGAGGACGGCATTTTCCTGTCAGTGATTACTTTGGTGGTTGTTCTGCCTTTTGTGTTTCCACTATGATTGAGCGAGACCCCTACTGGGATTGCTCTCCTGTGCCTGACTCCGACTCCGACCACCTTGCAGGTGGGATGGGGCTGTTTGCCACCAAGGAGGATGCTATCCCCTTTGCAGCCCTGGTTTCAGCAGGTGGTTTAGCCTGATCTGAGTATCAGCAGGCTCACTGTTCTCCTGAACTCGAGAATCTACTGTCTCTTGAAGCTGGGTTTCAGAGGGTTCTATGTCCCAATCATGTGCCTTCCTAGATTGCCATCTGTGCCAGGGTGTCCCTGACAAGACAACAGGGCCCGTGGGTCTGTAAAGGGCACAGAGATAAGCCAGTCTGGGAACAGCATTGACTTTATTGCATGTGAGCAACTACTTATGTAGTGGAAGCCTATTGACTGTGATTTTAGTAAGTTACCTCTGATTAGATAGTGAGCATTCACACCACCAGGGTCTCTGTGCAAGAGAAACATTAAAGCAGCTCGAGGGTGCAGTCTGGTCCACAGGCCAGCTACCGCTGCTCATGCTACTTCAGAATTGAGTGTTCTGACCTCATGAGAAATGCAGTGTGGGAGGCAGGCTGTCTGCCAGGTCATGCCTGCTCTGTGTCTGTCTTTCTCTTGGGTAAACCCTAGCTGCGTCTGTGCCGTGGATGGTTTGCTGCTCTCCGTTCCCAGCATGGGAGCTGTCCACCTAGGCTCCCCTCTCTCCTTCTTCTCCCTGCTAGTGAGGACTCAGACAGTGTGGGTGACAGCATTGAAGCTGGGCAGGAGCAGATGGCAGATTCTGTTTTCTTGTTTCATCCTTTGTAAGCTTGAACCATCTCTCCTCACCCCAAATAAGCCCATCACAAAATTAATCAAAAGCAGTTACACTGCAGTGGGAATCACTGTGAGGCGCCAAAGGTTAACAAGCAAGGGCTTTTTGTGCAGGGCTGTTCTTCAGCCTGGCCTCCTTTGAGACTCCACCCCTTGTCAGCATTAACATGGTATTGCCAGTGACACTGTTGGAAGTTGTTGCCTTTGAAAGGTAGAGGTGCCTGGCTTTGGTAGAGAGGCCTCAGGAGGTAAGGGAGCACAGCATTTCCCAGCCTCTGTTGCCATGCAGCTGGAGATGGGTGTGGGCCATCCTCCACAACTTCCTGTCTTCAGTGTGAGGGGGTGGCGGGTCTCTAACCGCTGAAGAACTGTGTGGACAGGCTGTTTATTTACAGGGCAAACGGGCCCTAATGGCTGCCTTTGGCTACCTTCATGTTAGCTAATCGCTACCCTTTGGCAGTGTCCATTCAGTGCCCAGGGCCGGGGGCCCTTCTGGGCAGAGCGGGGCAGAGCTAAGTTTCCCTTCCAACGTTTGCAGATGCTCTTCACACTGGTGTTAGTGTAGACTGATCATAAAGGAAATGATGAGTGTGTTCGTGGTCTGTGCTAATTTTAGTCTTGTGTTCACAGCTCATTTTGTGTCCTTCACCATTAAGGCTCCGTTTCTAGAAAGACACGTTTTGAATGTAGGGCACTGCCTGTGTTCTACCCTTGGCTCCATTTCAGGAGTGGCCAGAGCCTCCCAGGTAGGAGCCTGGGAGATTGTCTCCACACCCACTCCTTTGCTTAGTGACACTCTGCTGTCCCTGCAAGTCACTCTGCTTTGTCTGAAGTGTGAGCTCTCGGCAAGGCTGTCAAGGTCATTGTGCAGTGTGCTACACAGTCTCTGCTGGCTGCCTGAGACACCTACCTGCCTTAGCTGCCCCACATATGGGCACTGTTCATCTCTGCTTCTGGTTACTCTTAGCAGGACTCTGTATGTCAGAGCTTTAGTCTCAGTCTGCATGGCTGCCCTTCACTGTCCACTCTGAGCAGGTACTTCCCAAGGATGAAAGATACTTGGGTCAGGGTCTTCATTACCTGGCTGCTCATGGGTCTCTAAGGAGTTACATAGGGTCCAGTCTGTGGCATGTGGAGTGAGAAGAACCGGCTTGGCAGCACAGCCTGCATCTGATGCTCTCAACTCCTTAGTCCCTGGGAGAGCTAGAAGGGGGCTGGCTTTCCCAGGAATGGAAGAGCTAGAAGGGAGCTGGCGTTCCTGGGAATGGAAGGATGCTTGGTGTCTGTGTTGGGCTTCACTGTGGCTTCCTTGTGATCCTGCTCAACTACAAGGGGACACAAACTTTAAATTTTTGTAATACCCCAGTTAAAACTTTAAGAACCTTTGTTCATCTTTAGAAATAGAAAATCTTTGAGGTTGTAAATGAGATGTATAAGTTACCAAGTGTCAAATGGTGAAGGAAGTTGCTTTTGAGAGTCTTGTCTAAAGTGGGTACTGTTGTTTGGGTTTTGCCGTCAGGCCCCAGCTTTGGTCTGCCACACTCTGCTTGTTCAACATAGTGCCCCCTGTTTTGAGTTAAGTTTGAGCTCAAGGTCTATGCAGTACCTTCACACCCCTGGGACGCTCTGGGTGGTAGTCCAATGGTAGGTCTATAATAGGGAGTGTTTGCGGAAGACAGTTGGGTCATAGTGCCTCAGTGTTTTTCACCAGCTCCCCAGTGACTCCAGTCCACCTTCCCAGCTACTGCTGGTGTGGCCACTGCCTGAGCTTACAGGTGCACAGCCTCCCTGGGTCATCGGGGTGATTGGATTGTAGACTTGACCTTTGCCTGGCTTTGTAACCTCCTATCTAGATGTCACAAGTAGATCCCCCGTTGTCATTTGCTTTGTCTGTGTGTACTGTGTTTTGGTAAGACTGTTGATGAACTGGGAGGAAGCATCACACAGCTTAAAACCCGGGTCCTGCTGTGAGAACTCGCTCGGCTTTGGTCCTGGAGCTGTGCGAGGGTCACGCTTCTTTGGATGGACATCATGTCTGCATTCGTTGCTTGCCTCCGTCCCATGGCCTTATACTGTCCTGGGTGCTGTGTGGTGCTGATTCCAGGCTGTGTTTTTTCAAGGTTGGTGTTAGTGGTGCGGTTGAAATGGTATTTGGTTTGGAACATGGTTGGTGTGGTGTCACTAACAAAATCAGAGCATAGGGGTGAAGGCCAGTGGCCTAAGAGGGATCTCCTGCCTGAAAAGTATAGTGTAGGACCACCCTAGGCAGGCCTGCTTTCCTGCCGCCTCATTCTTACTCCTTTGTGCTTTAAAGGAAGTTGGAAGTCGCCATCACCATTTTTTCCACTGCAGACAACTGAATGTGATTATATTTTTGTCCTATGTTCAGCTATTTCCAAGAACCCTTTTTGTGTGCATGTGGTATGTTTTCTAGTCTCCTTGTGTAACCCAGACTGGCCTCGCATCTCCTTATCCCTCGGTCTTCCCAGTGCTGGGACTGCAGTCCTGTGTCCATGCTTGATTTCCAGGAACCTTAGTTGATGACCAGGCTGGCAGTTGAGTCCACAGGGCCCCATGGGAATGATGAAAAGAAAAATCTGCCCGCGTTTGCTTATACTGAGAAACGGTTGGCGCCTGTTTTAATGCCTTCCTCACTCTGTGGCTTGGTTAGGAAGGGTACTACGTGGCCAGTGTCTGAGGGTTTGCTCAGTGGTTCTCCAGTCTGTCTCCTCTGTCAAGGGATGAAGTCAAAGAGCCCAGAAAGACTTACAAGGAGAGTGTTAAAGGCAACAGCAGTCCCTTTAGCTTTCTCTGGAACACCTGTAACTCTTAGAGATGTTGTGTGTACTACAAGAAAAAAACTGAGCCATAGTTTTTGGCTGTTCTTAACCCTGAACAGTTGGGCTCTTTGTCCTGAGCTTTGTAACTTCCCCCACAAAGCCGAGTCCCTGAAGGCCACAACCAGTCAGCACTGGAACACTCCCTACGCTGGGCAGATGTCGTGGTCACAGCTCAGGGCCAGAGCCAAACCTCTCTCACTGCTCCTCTCCTAGAACTAAGCCCTTGCTGGCCAGCATTTGTCAGGTGCCCAGCAGTCACTGGGCCCCAGCCTCTGTGCCAGGTAGAGAGGGTCCAGGAGCTCCCTACCCTTAGGAGCTTGTAGTTCAGGTGACAGACATCCCAGGTCACAGTGATAGGAGCTTTCCTCCCACGGGGAGCCAGTAACCCAGATGGAAGATAACACCTGTCTGTCTGTCTGTCTCCATGTGTGTCCATGCACGTTTCCCTGGTCTTCTTTTTATCTATTCCCTTTGTCAGAGTGACATGGAGGTTGTAGCATTTAAAGAGGGTAGGCAGCGTACATTATAGACAGGAGCTCTGGTGTTCATTGTGATAAAGTAGCTTCTCCTGCAGAGAATAAAGTAAAAATGCCCATTAAAGAACAGGGCCTAGGGCTGGAGAGATGGCTCAGCAGTTAAGAGCACTGACTGCTTTTCCAGAGGTTCTGAGTTTAATTCCCAGCAACCACATGGTGGCTCACAACCGTCTGTGATGGGATCCAATACCCTCTTCTAAAGATAGCTATAGTGTACTCATATAAATAAAATAAATAAATCTTTAATAAAAAGAAAAACGGAAAAAGGAAATAGGGCTTAAGGATGTAGCTGGCCCAGAATGCATGTAGCCCTGGGTTTGACCCCCATCACTGTGTAAACCAAGCATGGTGGCACATGCCTAGGATCCCAGGTCTGGGAGGTAGAGGTAGGAGGAGGAGCCTTGACTACACAGTGAACTTGAGGTCACCCTGAGATATGCAAGTTCCTATTCTAAAGAAATAAGTAAGCAGACTCTTTAGACACTAGCTGCGTCCTGAGAATAAGTTGAAGATGTTTGGCCAGCCCCTGATTTGCAGCAGGCACCTAATAAAGGCATTATTTATCTGTGGATTTAATGATGTTGGCTAGTTTCTTACATCATATGGTCTGTTTATTAGTCGTTCTTATTATCCAGATGGTTTTCTTTGAGTGACATTTAAGTCTAGTACCTTGTAAGAGGATTTAAGATGAGTGATAACCAGGTGGTAGGGGTGGCACATGACTTTGATCCCAGCACTTAGGAGGCAGAGACAGGCAGATACTTGAGTTCAAGACCAGCCTAGTCTACAGAGTGAGTTTCTACACAGCTAAGGCTACACAGAGAAATCCTGTCTCAAAAAAAAAAAAAATAAAAATAAAATAAAATAAAACAAACAAAAGATCAGTGATAATCATCTTACTAATTTATTATTATTTTTATAGTGTACTACATGCTAGGCAAGCCCTCTAGCTCTGAGCTGGATCCCTAGCCCTCTTTTGACTTCTGTATTTGTGTATTTGTATATATGTGTCTATGTGTGTAGGTCAGAGAACAGCTGGCAGGAGTTGGGTTTTTCTTTCTACCACGTGGAGCCTGGGGATCGGACGCAGTTGTCAGGCTTGGCGGCAGAGTCCTGACTGCTAAGCCTTCTCACCAATGCCCATGTTGTCTATTTTAGACACAGAGTCTCATTATGTTGTCCAAGGTGGACAGCTCATGATCTTCCTGCCTCAGCCTTTTCATGTTTCAGTGCTAGGATTCAAGTACAAGCTGCCTCCATGGCTGCCAGTTCTCTCACTTTAAGTGGTTGAGTCACAGACTTTATTTTTAGGCATTTAACCCTTCATATATAGGATTACAACTTGTGAGACTTCTGTGGTTAAGTAAATTTAAAAACAAAAATTACCTCACATAGCTGTGGATAGAGCGTCGCTTACTGCCTGTTTCCCAGTTACATTCATCAGATTCCTGATGACATAGAAACAGTCCAAACTAATTATCTGCAGACACCATCCTTGTGAAAACCCACACTGGCCGTTTACCTTTGGGGTGGTGATAGTATGCGTTAGGTAGTGCTCTACCGCCGACCCGTGTCCTCGGCCCTTCTTCCTTTCTTTCAATTCTGGTTAGGAACATCGTGCAGCAGAAGCCCCAGACATAAGCCCAGCACATCACACTGTGTGCGCTGAGAATGGAGCCTGGCATCTCCATGTCAGGCCAGTGCTCCACCACTGAGCCACATCCTTGGCCAGAACAAGTTGTTTTTTAAGAATAATTCTTGAGCTGGACATGATAACACACAGCTGTAGTCACAGCATTTGGGAGGCTGAGACAGGAGGATTGTGAGTTTGAGGCCAGTCTAAGTTACACATCAAGATGCATTCTCAGAATGGCTTGAAGACCTCCAAGAGAAGGCTTTTCCCTGTGGGTAGATGACAGCGTAAGAGCAGGCACAGCCTGGTTTGTCTTCATGGCTAATGAGTGACTTGGATGGTACTGTCCCATCTGGTTTTCTGTGCTGTCCTTTGTATGTCCAAGTATGTACCTTAGGCTCACAGTTCCCCTGCTTACAGCTCCCTCCTCCATGGTCCTTACTCGACTGTTCCCCTCTTCCAGCTTGCTTTCTCCTGACTCCAGGTTTCCAGTTGTTCCTTTCTCCTCAAGACCATGGCCAGCCATTATTTTACTGTATATGAAACGGTCTTTCTGTGTAATGTAGCTCAGACTGTCTTCAGTCTCACGTGTACTGCAGACCTTCCCGTCTCGGCTTCCCGTGGCCTAGAACTGCAGGGTATTTTCGTAGTCAGTTAGCACTATGGGCATTGTTCACCTTCCAGTTACTCCTTGGCACTGGGACTGTGAGCTTCATGTTCCCAAGCCACTGACATAATGTCTGACGTGTGGCTCCCCTTTGCTAGCTGGCTTTCTCTTTGATCCGTCCGTGGACACTTTACCTTACACCCTGAGCTGAGCAACATTGAGTGTGCCTGACCTGTCCCTTTGCTTGCTTGCTTGCTTGCTACTTTTTTTGGTTTGTTTGCTTGTTTGGGTCAAGGTCATTTTATGTGGCCCTGGCTGTTCTGGAACTGGCTACATAGACAAGGCTGCTCTCAAACTCAGAGTGCTAGGATTAAAGCTGTGTACCACCATGCCCTGTTCTGTTCTGTCCTTGACCATTGTTTGGTGCTGGGAGTGCACTCTTCCTGTGTCTTGTGTGCATATCAGCTAAGCCCCTACCAAGCCTGGAAACCCTTTCTGAGGAAGAACTGTGTCACCTGTTGGTGACTCTAGCAGAATCTTGCATGAACCTACACTTCATCTCAGAGGGCCTGTCCAGACCATGTTGATGTGTGATGGGACTGAGTTCCTCCTTGCTGATTCCCCTGACACGTACATGACCTACCAATCTAGCGTTGTGTTATAGGGCACTGCCAGAGAGAGAGGGAATCGGTGGGAGCCAGGCTGAGAGGAAGTGGAGGGGCTGAGTCAGGCCATCAGGCTGCAGGAAGCAGCTTCCTTAGCATATGCCTCTGTGGCTGGGGAGAAGGGAGTCGTGTGTTCTCAGGGTTAGGTCATTCTGACCATGTTGCCTCTGCGTTTTTCACTTGTGTGGTATTTCCTGAGATTCTGATCTTGCCAGCAAGTGCCCAGCAAAAATTCTGGACAAGTGAGGTGTTTATGTGCATTGGTCCCCCTCCCCCTTCTTGAAGTGTTATCCTGGTGCAGCCCTGAAGACCATTCAGGGGTTGGTTTTTTTTGGACACTCCTTTTCCTTGGAGCTTGTGAAATGAGTGGTGTGATTTGACTGGAGAAGAAGGAAGGCCCTAGTCTGCCCAGGAAGTCTGTCTATCCTGGCCCTGCCAGTCTGCTGCTCCTGTGCAGAAAGTTGTCTGGGACGCTTGAGCCTCAGTGGATTTCACACGAGGGGGCTCACTCCTGTGTGAAGGTGATTGAGTTTACAGCAGAGGCATTTGTGGTCCTCCGTGGGATGAGCAGAACTCCTCTGGTGAGTGACAGCAGGAGACAGAGAAGATCTACTGTGATGAGAGTGCACAGAGCAGGCTTGTGGTCTAGGAAGAGGCGTCTGCGCTGCCCAGCATCCTCTTCTGTGCAGCTCTGCTACTGTGGAGCCTCAAGTCTCCATCCTCCCCAGTTTGAAGGGAACAGACACTGTGCCCAGGCTGCTGATGTGCCCAGCCAACAAGGCCAAGCCTGTAGCTCCCCAGATCTGTGTAAAAACAGAGCTTTGAAGCATGGGCCCACCTTTCTTAGGGTACAGGCTGAAGGTTAGAGGTGAAAGAGATGAGAATGGAGTGGTCACAGGGCTGGCATGGAGGCTGGTGGGGTTTCCAGTGTGTAGGTCTAGGCTATGCCTATCTATGCTGCTGTAGCCACTGCGGTGGCCACTAGCAGTTGCAGATGATGGGGAATCTTAGGGTTGTTTCCTTGTAAGAAAACAGGCATGTGACATGGCCATGGGCTTTGTAAGCCAGCTTTGTGGCTTCTCCCTGAGCATACCTCGTGATGCCGCACAGACTGCAGGCATTCTGGTCTGTCATGGCTACTACCTGCCTCTGTGTTTAGGGACTTTCTGTACCTGCCAGTGCCCACTGAAGAAGATGGCAAAAGCAAGCATGAGCTTGTAGCCACAGAGGTGAGTAAACACTGAAAAATGGACGATAGCAACCTTCAGAAACACTTGTTTTTAAATGTCCCTGTGTAATCAGTTCTAAACTGAGAGGGACTTTCATAAAAACTGTCCAGGTCTCAGTGTCCCGGGACACCTGGCTTGCGAGGCTCTGTGCTGTTACTCACTGCACAGCACCTTCAAGTGTACCTGGGTCACTTCACAGAACAGTGTTGAGATGGACTTCCCTTAGCTGGCACAGGCTCAGGATGGTAACCATTTGTGACAGTACAGACAGTTCTCCATGGATGTGCCACACCTCAGGAGCTTGGAGATTGTTTGGCACTCTGGTTGTGTTTTCCTGTAGACACTGCTGGGAGTAAGTTACATGCACACCCTGCACACCGCATAGTTACATAAACCCCTGCAGTTTACCTGAGGCTCTGTTACTATCACATGACTTCACGTGGCAATGGTTTTTATGAATGAGTAGCATTGGGGTTTGCCTGGAGGCTATGTCTGCCTGCCCCTTTCCTGGCTCCTAAGCCACTGGAGGCAATCTTTTCGTTGTCCTTCCTTCCTTCCTTCCTTCCTTCCTTCCTTCCTTCCTTCCTTCCTTCCTTCCTTCCTTTTAAAGTCAGTCTGATGCTGAGGGATTCAGTAGAACAGAGTGAATTTGGGGCTCAGAGTAAGTGTGAGTCCCCAGAATTATCATTAGGCTAGAGTCAGGAGATCTGGAGAGCAGCGACAGGCAGCTAGGGAGTCTTCATGACTTCTGTCTTGTGTGGATTCCCAGGTAAGAGCCCATTGGGTGTTTGCCTCTGGTCTACAGAGTCACCTATTTCTTTTGTAGCAGCCTGGTACAGTTTTAAGTGCTTTGCAGGGTTCTCATGAGTACTGCTGCCTGCCGTGAGGGCCGTGGAACCCAGGTAACTCATCGCAGACATGCATGTACTCAGTGCATGGGAGCACGTTGCTCGGTGCCATTCACATCCCTGGGGAGCACATTGCTTAAGAAGCAGCTTTAGCTGTAGTTTCACTACCCTCCGGGGTTTCTAACTCCAGTTCAGTTTTCAGACAAAGCTCATTGTGAGAGGCCATGAACCTACACAGGCACTTCCTACCCACCAGTGTCGTCGGAGAGCAGCGAGGCTGACTGCATGGTCTCTGGGCAGTAGCTGTCCAGGGTTGGATGGCTCCGTGGCCTCATGGACTTTGGGACAAGGACTAGCACGCAACCTGTGACAATTTGATTCGTCACTTCCGTGTGCCCCCTTCCTGCACTTACAAATGGCCTGTATCCCAATTGGCCAAGGTGTCTGTGGGAGCCACCCTAATAGGTCATGAAATGCTAGTTTGTACAGGCATTTGGCCCGTAGATTGACATCTGCTGCTTCACTGTCAATAGGTGAGGACACTTGTGTCTACCCAGAAGGGAAAGTTTGATGGCTGCTTCTGAAGAGGCCTGCGTGGGAGTGCTGCAGCAAGACAGGGGCCGCTGAAGCTGGTGCTGGACTGGCTTCCTGGAAACATACATTGTTGCTAAGTATGTCTGGCACAGTGTGATGGAAGATTCTGGGGCTTTTTCTTCACTTAATAGTTATGATCTCAGAAGGGGTTGGTTTAGTGTGGAAACTCTGCTATTAAACAGCTTTTAGCTAATGTTTCCCTGTGAGCCTGGGTCTTTTCCAGTTCATACAAGTTTCTCTGGAAAAAGTCTGTGATCCTAAAAAATTACTCAAGTACCAAGCCTTTAACCTGTGAAAACATCATATTTCATAAAAATATGCCAGAAGTCTCATGTCCATAAGATATTTTCAAGATTAAGTTTCTCTGTGTAGCCCTGGCTGTCCTGGAACTCACTTTGTAGACCAGGCTGGCCTCAATTCAGGGATCTGCCTGCCTCTGCCTCCCAAGTGCTAGGATTAAAGGTATATGCCACCACCATCCAGCTATTGTATTCTTTTTAAAGTGTGACTTCACCTCTTTTATTTGGAGAGTGTTTTGTCCCCTTGATCTTTGTCCTGCACTGGGGAGAGCCAGGGATTTAGAACTCAGTGGATACCGTGGTGTTTCTGCCTAGCCTTGGCCACACTAACTTAAAGTCATCATCTCTTCATGGATCCTCAGAGCCGGTTGGTACCTCTCTTCCAGCTTTCTTTCTGACACTGATGTGCCAGAGCTGTGCTGGTGTCTCATGCTTATGGTCTTACACTGAGGAGGCTGAGGCAAGAGGGTTGTCATGGGTTTGAATGATGCCAGCTCAGAGTATCAGACCCTGTTTCTACACCACATCAAGACAGAATGAATATCCACAACTTCCAGCCTTCACTCCTGAGCAGCCCTTCTCATCTCTGGCCTTTAGTCTGTCTCAGCTGGTGCAAGCCTTTGCTCCTGTCCATCACTGGAATGTCGCTGTCCAGACATTCCAGTATCCTGACACACACACACACACACACACACACACACACACACACACACACACACACAGCCTCCTGGGTAGAGAGAGGTCTTAGCTTCACAGGTCCTCTGGGCCAGCACCACATACTATGCCTCTATGGCAAGTCCCTGCCTCCCTTGCACTGAATGGGAGTTTTCTCCAGAGTTGCATCTTAAGGAAGCATCTTCCTTTTGGGAGTTACAGTTTTAGTTGCAAAAAGAGCAGCTGCACTCTGATTGGGCATGCCCCTGCTGCCTGGTCTGGAATCCCCTGTGGACTTGTCACCACAGGTAACCTTCAGGTGTTAACTGCACACCATCCCTCTCCCTGTCAAAAGAAAAAAACCTCTTTAATTACATAATTGCCAATGCCACAGACAGAATATTTCTACCACAGAAAGGAGTGAGGCAGTTTTTCTCCAAGACACTAAGTGGTCTGAGGCTGGCAACTAGTTTAAGGAGGGTCTTTTAGGTTAATTTCATACAGTTTCCACCTTGAGACTGACTTTAAAAGTGCTGCGTGTGAGACAGGATACCTCTGTTTCTGGAGTCAGTCAGCGTATCAGAACTCGAAACTTCTAAGAACCTTTCCGACAGTTACCCTGTGACCAGTTGGCCTTTGCCCTCAGCATTCTCTGTGTCATCCGCAAGTTCAAGTGCATATGGTGGGCTCCCAAGTCACTCACACTGCTCCTGCTGCATTGGCTGGCAGCGTGCTGACCAGGGCCTGGGCCTGAGCTCCTGGAGTAGGAGTAGGTCACAGGAGAGAGACGGAGGTGGAGCAGCTGCTGGAGAGG
The DNA here is from genome assembly GCF_900095145.1 of Mus pahari. Lineage (NCBI taxonomy): Eukaryota > Metazoa > Chordata > Mammalia > Rodentia > Muridae > Mus > Mus pahari. Next base: position 150,234,275 of record NC_034592.1, read on the forward strand.
GGAGTAACAAATGTATCACAGCTGAGGCTCAGTGCTGTTCTAGGGACCTCGAGCACTTGAGTGGGGCCTGGGGTGTAAAGTGGTGCTTTTCTTTAGAAGTGGCTTCAGGTGGAGTCCAGGGAAGGAGGGCAGGCATGTGGCCTGAGAATGTATCTCTGAGCATTTGCCTCCTGACCCACCACTCTGGGGAAGTGAAGTTAATACTCTTTTGATCCAGATGTTTTAAATGTTAAGGGTTTTCTTAAGACTAAACTAATAGTTTGGGTACAGTGCTTATATACCTTGAGTTCTGTCGACAGCCTTTACCCCTGTTAAATATTTCTTTTTTTCTAGTCAGTTGGTGGTGGCACATGCCTTTAATCTCAGTACTTGGGGGGGCAGAGGCAGGCAAATTTCTCTCTTGAGTTTGAGGCCAACCTGGTCTACAAAGCGAGTTGCAGAACAGCCAGGGTTACACAGAGAAAGCCCTGTCTTGAAAACAAATAAACCAACCTTACTTTCTTCAGTAGACTTTACCGATCCTGTGGAAAGAGGATAAACCCCTCTTGACCCCCATCACTCCAGCTACTCACTGGGTTGGAATCTGCCACTCAGATTCTTTTTTTCTTGAAGTTTCAGTGAGGTCATTGCAGATCCCTGTACAGCTGTGAGGTGACGCAGACTCCTCAGACCCTTTCTCTGCAGCCAGCGTGTCTGTGAGAGTGCAGCAGGGCCAGGGTGTGCATCTGCTGTCTGTGTTCCTTTCAGTGCACTCTACACTCCTTTATTGTAATGCATTTGTATCTGAGATGGTCCCTACCGTAGCTCAGGCTGTCCCGGAACTCACGTTCTTCCCTAGCCTTCCAGGGGCTGACATTTCTGTTCCCTCCCAGCCTGGCCTGGTGGCACATGTCTATAATCCCAGGGGCATTCAGGAGAGAGGCAGCAATTACAAACTCTCAGTTCATCATCATTCTCTCTCTGTGCTGTCTGTCATCCTGTGCATCCCAATCCCCTGCCATCCCCTGGACTCTTTCTGATGTCATTAGACTCCACAATCTCCTTAACTGAGCTGTGCCCATAAATACTAGCTCCTCTGGGTGTGTATCCTGCATAGGCAGCAGAGGTAAGAAGCCTAATAGCCGCATGTGCTGGTCCAGACTGGGGTGAAGCTCACTGTCATGTGGCAAGAGCCCAGAGTGATGCAGTGCAGTCCCTGAGCGTGCTCGGGGAGGGGCAGTCCCTGGGCCCTTGGCCCTGTGCTTGACGTTTCTGTTGAACAGTTGGACCATGGCGTTTAGTTAGTTTCCTCCCACTGATGCCAGCCTTAGTCTGTAAGGACTGAATCTATCACTGTCCCTCTGTCCTACAGAGGCTACCGGGCAGCCACTTTCAGAGATAGTACTTTTTTTTTTTAAAGATTTATCTATTATTATATGTAAGTACACTGTAGCTGTCTTCAGACACTCCAGAAGAAGGAGTCAGATCTCATTACAGATGGTTGTGAGCCACCATGTGGTTGCTGGGATTTGAACTTGAGCTTTCAGAAGAGCAGTCAGTGCTCTTAACTGCTGAGCCATCTCTCCAGCCCAAGATAGTACTTTTGATTTCACTAGCCAATCTTGATGCCTTCCCTTTCCACATAGTGAACTTGTGGCCACAGGTGGTCTACCCCCTCGCTGAGGACAGGGACCTTGGCCAATATTTTCCACCCCCACCCCCACCCCCATCCCTCAACACTTGGCCCAACCTGAAGGCAGGGAAGGAAATTGGTGTCAATCTTGTGGTCTTCATATATGGTTGCTCTAGTGAGCACAGGGGCTGCAGTTCACAGATCTCAGAAGAAGCTGTGAGGAGGGCAGTGCAGCACAGCAGGGCTCATAGCCCTCATGGGACCATGTTACAGCATTGGTGTTCTGGAATTCCTTGTCCACCCTGGGTTTTAGGAGTCCTTGGTTCTTGATAACCTGTCTTGCTGACCTCTTGGGCTTTGGAGGAAAAGTAGTATGCATGCTTTCATAGGATGTTCAAGCCACAGTAGCTGAGAGGGTTGGAAGTGACCTGCTGGGGCCAAGCACATGGGTGTACGTTCCTCTGGAATTTGGGTTGTGGCATTAAAATGCAGACCAATCCTTAAAGGAGGGTCTAGCTCTCAGAAGCTTCTGCAGCTGACTATATGTCACTAGCAGAGGCTTGCTGCCTGTCCCCATTGTAAAAAAAAGTATATGAGTGTGTGTGTGTGTGTGTGTGTGTGTATCACACACACATTGTGTAATATATATTATTTACTATATAATTATGTGTACTTATATATGTATATATGTTTTTTTGAGACAGGGTTTCTCTGTGTAGGCCTGGCTGTCCTGGAACTCAATATGTAGACCAGGCTGGAGAAAAAATATTTTTTGATGTATTAGCCTTTAAAAAGTCCTAGGGTACATACCATAGAAGGACCAGAGGGGCAGACCTTAGAAGAATCATTCATTTCACTGCACAGTTAGGATATGGTAACACAGATAGGAGGCTTGAGGCTTGGCTGTGTGCACTGGTAGTGTTTGCAATCATACTCTGGATGTAGATTTAACTCCTTTTGTTAGTTTGAGGCAGGGCCTTACAAGGCAGCCCAGGTCCTTGTAAGTTTTTGTTGTTGTTGTTTTGTATTTGTGTGTGTGCATGTGTCACAGCTGGGGAGGTCAGATTACCTGTGGGAATTCTCTGGTTTTTTTTTTTTTTTTTTTTGGTTTTTCGAGACAGGGTTTCTCTGTGTAGCCCTGGCTGTCCTGGAACTCACTCTGTAGACCAGGCTGGCCTCAAACTCAGAAATCCACCTGCCTCTGCCTCCTGAGTGCTGGGATTAAAGGCACGCGCCACCACGCTCGGCTGGGAGTTCATTCTTCACAATTTGGGTTCCAAGAATCCAACTCAGGTTGTCAGCACCTTTGCTGGCTAAGCCATCTCACCAGACTTCTGAGTGCAGCTTTTTAATTAAAGGCACTTAATAAAATTTGTTTCCCTTGAGGTTAGAGGTCACTGTCATGGTGCGGGCGGAGGGAGTGCATGTGCAGTTCTGTGCCCTATGCATGCACACATGGAGGCCAGTTGAGGACATTGGGTGACCCGCTTGATCACTACCCACCTATTCTCTTAAGGCGGGGTCTCAGGATCATCCTGTCTCTTCCCAGAAAGGGTCCTGATGGCATAGCACATGGCCATACGGACCTTGTACAGTGCCGTGATGCAGGCTCAGGTCCTGTATGTACTCAGGTGGCAATGCAGTTACCATTCGGCTTTACCGCTGCCCAGCTTCCCTCATTTGTGTATTGAACTGGAACTGGAACAGTTCATTAGGCCTGTGGGGTGTGTGTGTGTGTGTGTGTGTGTGTGTGTGTGTGTGTGTGTATCCATCCCTGGCTGGCCTAGAACTCACAGAAATCTGCCTGTCTGGGCTATGATTAAAAAGGAGCACCACCACTCCTAGCCAGTTTAACATTTAATATCGTCTCATATTTTTTCTATAAGTTTCTACACAAAGAAGCACAGTTGAGATGACTATGGGGCAGGGCCACTGCCTAGTCTTCCTTCAGGATTCAGGGTGGAATCATCTTCACTTCCAGGACAACCGTGCTGGACAACCTACTCTGTAGGTCATGAAATTCTTTTTCCTTACGTAGACTTTAATCACAGCGTTTTGGAGTCAGAGGCAGCAGATAGATGTTCCAGTGAGTTTCAGGCCAGCCAGGGTTACACAGTGAGACCCTGTCTCAAAACCTTCAATTTTTTTTTCCATCAAATTTTTTTTATGTATATGGTATTTTTTCTGCGTATGTGCCAGTTGTGTGCAAATGCCCTCGGTAGCCAAAAGAGGGCATCAGACCCTCTGGGACCTGTGAGCCTCTGTGTGGGTGCTGGAAACCAAACTGCAAGAGTGGTATTTTTAACCACTTAGCTATCACCCAGCTCCAGCTCTGCCCCACCCAGACACACAAGACAGGGTCGAACTAGTTAGCACTGGCAGTCCTGGAACTCACTGTATAGACCAAGCTTGCTGTCAACTTACAGAGAGTTACCTGGCTCTGCCTCCTGACTACTGGGATTAAAGGCAACCCCATTTAAGTTTTCTTGCATTTTAATATCCCTATTTTTTTTAATCTTTGGTTTGCTAAAATTTTGAAAAGAGAATTTATTCCATAACATACTTCGTGGTTTGGTTTGGTTTTGACACAGGATCCTCCTTTGTAGCTCATGAACTTGACATACTTCTGTCTCCTTATAATGTTGGGATTTCCAGAGTGTATACATGCCTGACTACATACAGTCCTGTGTTCTGCCTAGATGTGAAAGGTCACTTGCACCTCTCCATGTAGGCTGAGCAGCTGAGATCTGAAGAGGCTCTTCCTGGTCTGGGCACCGTGCCACGCTGTGTCTGGATGGCCTGAAGGAACACCTGCCTATGTGGAGCCTCATGCCTGCCTGCTTGCTTGGGATGTCATAGCCTCTCAACCCCAGCTTGGGACTTTATTTATTTATTCATTCATTCATTTTAAAGATTTACTTGTTTTATTTATATGAGTACACTGTAGCTGTCTTCAGACATACCAGAAGAGGGTAACAGATCCCATTACAGATAGCTATGAGCCACCATGTGATTGCTGGGAATTGAACTCAGGACCTCTGGAATAGCAGTCAGTGCTCTTAACCACTGAGCGATCTCTCCAGCCTGTGACTTCATTTTTGTGGCTTCACAAATCCATTCCTTCCAGTGCTATCACGCCTTCCTTTCTGTTCCTCCTTCATCCTTGGTCTCTCTCACACATCAGGTAGAAAAGCATGTGGCCTCTAGAAGAAGGTGGCCAGTGAGTAGTGCATATGCCTTTTCCTTGTTTCTGGTTAGCAGAGCCTCACACAGCTTTCCAGGTACTTGGGAAAATCTTGACCAAAATCGTTGTGTTTTAGTGAGCTGTTTTCTGCTCGTTCACACTGCTAAGTATGCTGGGAGCATCCTTCCATTGTGTAAGGAGAGCAATGTCACTTCAGAGCAGGGATGTCACTGGTGTTTTATGTGGCCTCTCCCTTGGGACCTTGGAAGGAGGAAACACAGTGGGCAGACTGGTTCCTGCCAGGAAAATTGTAGATATTGCTCTTGCAGATGCCTGCCAATTCCTTGTTAGTCAACTGTCCCACTGTCCCCGGCAGGCAGCCAGGAGCCGGGTGAAGTTCTTACTGGCCTGATAGAAAGCAGAAGGTAAACAAAACAGAAGAGAAAGTCGATTTTTTTCAGCCAGTTCTCTTACGGGAACAGTTTTGTGGTTCTCAGCATTTCAGTAGACACTGGTTCCAATATGTTTGATTGACATCAATTACTGTAAGTCTGATTCATTTTCTCCCTATTGATTTCTGCCCAAGGTGAAATTCATGACATTTAACAGAAAACATAAGTGATGTTTATATCAAGGGCTGTAAAAATTAGGGTCAAAGCCAGGGACACTTGCGAGTATAACTGCAAGCATGTCATCCTAGTTACCCATGTAATCTGTGTAAGGTAAGTGGCAGCCCCGACGCTCTGGTCTGCCGCACTGAACTCAGAATGCCGCTTCACATGCAGTGTAGACCAGGGTCACTTCACCAGTGTGAAGCAATTCATTCATAGCCACCCGTCAGTCAGGACCTTGGGTTGCGCTCTTCCCACCCCAGTCAGTTCAGCCTCTCAAAGCTGTTACTCTCAGTGCTAAAACTCCATCAGTCCTTAGGGACCAAAAGTCATTGTTAACATAATTATGTAAGTGGCTTGTTCTTGTAAATGACTTGGGGTCATCAGCAGTGACAGAGGTCACTTTGGTATTTTTAAGGGATAGGTGTTTTGAGCAGCAGTACAAGCAGGAGGACTGTTAGCAGCACCATGCTGCAGCCCTGGCGTCCATTCTGGGAGCTGCTCCGAAGCTGCTGCTGCTCTACAGCCATATCACCACCACCCACATCCACACCCACACCTCTGCTCCTGTGTCACTGCAGTTGCAGCCTGGGTATTTTGCCCCTGTAGTTACTAAGCCTCCTCAGCTGTCTGGTGACTCTACTTCTGCCTTCTTAGTCCACAGTAGTCCACGGTTCCTTAACTCTGTCCTAAGTCCTGGACTGTACAAAGCAGACTGTAGTTGACGAGTTAGTTGTCTGCTAGAGCAGGTCATCTGAGACTCTAGCAGACTAGTTCAGTGTGTAGGGGACGGGGGATAACCTGGGCTTTCATGTCTGCTACTTCTCATCTGAGTTGCAGCCTGGACTAACTGTGGCTTTTCTAAATATAATTGACTAGCGCTTCAGAGTAGAGGTGCTTGTCAGGGTGAAGTTGTCCTGCTGTACCCAGCAGAGATTCCTTTCCAGGTTAGTGGGTTAGAATCAAGCCCAGGGCCTCATGCATGCCTGGCAGGGGTGCGTTAAACTACACCTCACCATTTCTTAAGGCTTTGCAGTAAGTTATATTGTTAACTTCTGTGTGTGGAGGTGGAGAGTAAAGTGGGCTGGGGGTGGAGCTTAGTTAGCATTCACAGGAGCCTGGGTCCCATCCCCACTGCCCAGTAAACCAGGTGTGCTTGTGTAGACTCCCAGCACTTGTCTGCTGGGATTATTAGTTCAAGGTCATCCTCAGCTTCCAAGGGAGTTGGAGGCTAGCCTCAGCTATGTAACATGTAAGTACCTGTCTCAAACAGAACAAAGCAAGACACAAAGAATAAAGTATTGTTTTCCATTCAGAGACAGCCTCTGGTGATCTGTGTATTCTGATTGTTCTTTGCTCCACAAAAATGTTTTGTTCTCCTTTGTAATTAGACCTGGTTAATAAAATCTGCTCTGTACTCGCCACTCTGAGGTACTTACATACAACATCTTAGGTGAGCCAGAGACAAGCGCCATCTCTGTGCTCTCAGGCATGGCTGTGCCTGCGTTCCAGGAAGTGCTTGCCTGTCAGCCCCCACTGCCCGGTATTTCTGCCCTTCCTTCCTTCAGTCTCTCAGCTGACTATTCTGAGAATCAGTATTTTCCCACACTATCAAGTAACGCCCCAGCCCCTCAGCTCAGACGGCCATTTAGAGAGGAGTGGGGACTGGGCAGTGAGAGGAGCTTGGTAGTCCCTGAATTCTACTTACATGTAGGGTTTTTAACTTGTCGACAGTCTCACACAGATGTATTATATATGTTGGTCACTTTCACCTCTCAGTGCTGCCTGGAAGTCCCTCCTCCTCCCAGTAAGACCCCCTCTCTTATTTCCATGTTTTGGGGATTGTTTTGCTTTTGTTTTTTGTGCTCCCTGAATTCTCAGTGTTGCTTGCATGAGCCTGGGTGGGGGCTGGGTATGGGAAATAACAGTCGGCAGTAGCTCTTCTCCATTCTCTGCTTTAGTATCTGTTTTAGTAACCAGTTTGGTATTATCTTGTCAGGAGGTTGTGTGCGACAATTGCAGAAGCCAAGCCAAGCCTCAGGAGTGTGTGTTCTGCAGCAGTTAGGATGGGCTTGATGGGTGTTCTCGGATGCATGTTCCCTCTGGGGCACTTCCACCCTGTGCCGGGAAGCATGCTAGGGTAGAGTCAAGGCTGTGTACTTACGGTATTAGCGTCAGCCTTTCGGTCAGCCACAGGTTATGGCAAGGGTCTGCCCTGGCCTGGGTCTGAGATTAGAAATGAAGGCCTCTCTCCTAACTGACACCTGACTGCTTTCAGGAAGCCATTCTGCTCTGCCCTGTGGCAGAGAGTTTTAAACAAATAATGCATTCTACCACAGAGCAAGAAGAAATCATTCACTGCATGGAACAAAAGCAAATGTGTTAAAGCCAGTGCTGCTGTTTGACTTAGCAAAGTATTCTGTGAAAATAAGAAGGCATTTCTGTGTGGCTGGACTGGATATTATACCTGTTTACTTCCAAAAGAAATGGAGATCTCAAGTTAAGGCATGTCAACTGGTCATCCAAGTTGGTATTTCTGACTAATTGCATGTGAGAGGCACTTGAACATTAGTGGGAATGAGCTTCCCTAAATGCAAAAATATCATTCTGCTTATTTTTTGTTAGTTTGTTCTGTTTTGAGACAAGGTCTCATTATGTAGACCAGGCTGGCCTTAAACTCAAAGCAATTCACCTGCCTCTGCTCCCAAGTGCTGAGATGAAAGCTATGCAGTCTAATGCCTGGCATCATTTTGGTTCTTGAGGCAGGATCTAGCTGTATAGGTCAGGCTGACCTCGGTCTCTGGGTACTGGCGTCACGGATGTCCATGGCCACCATGACTGGCACTTGGCCCTTTTGTGTCCTCTCACCATGGCTTTAATGCTAGCTTTGTGAACAGTTCACTTTCTCAGTTCAGGTTTTTGTGGAGTCGTGCAGCTGCAGGCTCTGAAGGCCTGCCATGCATAGCTGGCTCTCATGCAGATTCTTCCCCTCCCATCTCAATTGGAATCCCCTGTTGGCTAGACTTGGATCAGACTCTCAAGTCTTGGGTAGTGTGATACGTCAGTTAGTATGCTGGACAAGGCAGCTTGATGCTGCTGTCTTTCTCCTGTTGGTGAGAGCCTTCAGCCTCCGGTTTCCATGGGACTTCCTTACCACTGCTTTCCATTGTGTTTCTTTCCCTGTCTTTCATGGCTTGCCTTTTTTTCTCACTGGGGTGGAAAACATGCTGGAGAAGGGGTTGTGTATGGTGAGGTGTGAGGCCTGGTGAGTAGTGAGTGTGCATACACAGGGAGAGGTGTGGGCTTGCGTGGGAAGGGATGTTTTCATTGGCCCTTCTCACTGTTGGGCAGCATGTTCAGTTCCAGAATGGAGATGAGCTTTCGGCAGAATGGAGGAGGTGTGTTCCTTACTTGGTGCCTTACAGTTAGGCTGTGCTGCCCTTCCACGGTGATCTGCCACTCAGGCTCTGGGGCTGCACAGTCCAGAGACTGGGTTGTCCCTCTGGTTTTCATGGGCATTGGTGGGCTGGGAGATTGGTGGGGCTTTCTCTCCTCGTTACCTGTATTTATCTATATTTTACTTTAGATGATTTTATCTACTATCTTTGGCTTTCCTTTGGGGTGGCTGATGTGTGTGTGTGTGTGTGTGTGTGTGTGTGTGTGTGTGTGTGTATGTGTGTGTGTGTAAGGAGTTCTTTATCTTTTCACCTGAGCTTGTCACTTTTGCTATTTTGTTTTACATTACAAAAGACATTTTTGTTTAGTTTGTCATAGCATCCTGTTCTTACTTGCTAATAAATATGAGATCTTGCTGTTATGAGTATATTAGTAGTATTTATTCTGTTTTTCTGAACGCCACAGTTTGTCCACCGAGGGCCTCTTTTCCCTGTTAGACACTTTCTGTGTATATCTGCCATCAGTGGCATCTGTGTCTGGCGAGTAGAGGCCCTCAGGCAGCTGGAGCACTGAGCAAATGGGCACACCCTGGTCCTGGCCTTTGGTGCTTCCCGCTGTCTGGTCAGATCATCTGAAGACTTCCACCTAGAACGGAAGTGGTGCTACAGCGCACTCCGTGTGAGTTTGGGCTCTACAACTTATTCCCACATGAATGGGCTGTCCACCTTGCACTGTGCTATACTCTAACTAGTCTAGAGGCCTGGCTGACTCTTTTTTTTTTTTTTTTTTTTTTAAGATTTATTTATTATATGTAAGTACACTGTAGCTGTCTAAAGACACTCCAGAAGAGGGCGTCAGATCTTGTTACGGATGGTTATGAGCCACCATGTGGTTGCTGGGATTTGAACTCCAGACCTTCGGAAGAGTAGTCGGGTGCTCTTACCCACTGAGCCATCTCACCAGCCCCCTGGCTGACTCTTGCAGAAAGTCACCCTGTGATTTCAGCACAAGTGAGAGCCGACCCAGCAGCCCAGAGGGAAGGCACTAGGAGGGGATGGCCGCTCTGCTCAGACGAGACTCGGCCCCTACTCCACTGTCAGTCTCACCAGTCTCATGCTTTCTTCTGAGGTGACAGCTGCCTACACTTTGCATGTCTCTGGGGTCTGATTTCCAGCCTGCAGACTGTTGTCGCCATGGCCCCCTTTTCTGTCCCCTTTTATACTCCAACCCCAGAGTCAAGAGATTAAACCACTTGTAGACATACAGTTAGTTTCATTGTGGTAATATATTCACAGTGTGCATGTGCTTGTCCTTGCTAATGAAGGAGCAGATTGCTGAGGGAGGTTGTGGGATGGGGGGGGGTTGAGGAGGGGTAACTAGGAAGTGGGATATCATTTGAGATGTAAATGAATGGAATGATTAATTTTTTAAAAAATTTAAAGCCGGGCGTGGTGGCGCACACCTTTAATCCCAGCACTCAGGAGGCAGAGGCAGGTGGATTTCTGAGTTCGAGGACAGCCAGGGCTACACAGAGAAACCCTGTCTTGAAAAAAAAAAAGAAAAAAAAATTTTAAAAAGAAAGAAAGAAAAAAAGAGCAGATTGCTCCCAGACAGCTTCCTGAGACTTGTGTCATCCCAGCAAGAACAGGGTGAGCCTGTGTGGTCTTTCTGTTCATGCAGGGATGGGTGTTTGCCTGTAGGATGACAGTTGAGTGGTAGAGTGTTTATTGACATGTTCCTTCCCATGGCTGTTCCAACTTCCAGGTCTGACATTCCAGCACTTAGATCTGGCCTGCCTACCTGCTTCCACAGCCATCTGCTGTTCTTCCCTCACATAAGCCTGACATAAACCCCCTGCTTCCACTAGTGAGCCTTCCCAAGTAGTCCTTGTATGTACCTGTGCATACCACCTTGTCCTCCCCACACTGCTCTGCCCTCGGTACTTGGCATCATCTCTGGTGGTCCACTGAAGATCTGAATAGGTTCCTGCCGTAGATTCCAAAAGAGAACTCTTTATTCTTCTTTGTAGGATATTCGACATGAAGCCAGTGACTTCCCATGCAAAGTAGCGAAACTTCCTAAGAACAAAAACCGGAACAGGTACCGAGATGTCAGCCCTTGTAAGTACCCACTGTTCCTACTGCCCCACTTACACTTCCCAGTGGCAGCCTGTCATTGTCCAGGGCTGGGCATGGGTTGTGACCTCATGGTCTGCATCATAAGTGCAGGAGACACACTGTCATAGCTCACTTTCACTGTTGCAGAAGGCACTAAAGCTCCAGGTTCTGGAAATGGTGGTGGCTCAGGGTCCTTCCTTTTAGCTCTGTGATGTGGTGACATGATGTGGGCTTAGTGGACAGCCTCTTCTGCATGACTCAGCAGCAATGCCATTGGCTGTCAGCCTGATGATGAGCCACAAAGGTGTTCACAGGTACTCACTCCATTCCACCAGATGTGTAGAGCCAGCCCGCCCTTGGCTTTCAGTGCTTAGGACTGCCAGTGCCCACTAACTGCTTGTGCCTTCTAACTGGCTTATAGTCTGGAAATACCTACAGAGTAAGTGAGTCAATGTGTAGACAGTGTGGAAAGCAAGAGAAGCCAGAACCGGGCCTCAGGACCTGGGTCTATTGTTAGTTCCCAGGTTTATTGACTCCCCTCAAGGTCTGTGGATGTTATTCCTCAACAGGATTGTGGCTATTAAAATCTACATGGCTGCTGATCAGGTTCCTGGGGAGACAAAAGATGGCTCTAGGATTAGAACACAGCCTGTACCTCTTGATTTGCCATGCTGGTGGCTCTGGCTGTCAGGATATGGGAGTCACACTCCACTTGCAGGAGTATGTGGAGGTGAAGCCAAGTGCTCCCTCGGGTATGCATTTGGTAAACAAAGGCTGAGGTCTGAGACCATGTTACGAGGCCATTTGAAGTGTACTTGAGGTCCTCAGGTGAAGGGTGGCTGAGCTCACCCCAACACCTGCTGCTTTCAGCTCAGCTTGCCTTGGCTGAGGGACGTGAGGCCTATTGATGAAAACAAAGCAGCGCCTCGAAAACCCTGTGTGGCTTCTGCTTGGGAGTCCTGGCTGCAACTTAAGGACAGCAATGTGACCATATGAGACTCTGCCTCTTTCCCACTGCCTGGTACCCCAAGACATCCACCAGCTGTCCTGGATGGGGGCAGGCATTTGCAGTGTCCCCAGGCTGCACTCAAGCTTACTAAGCCACCAAAGATGGCCCCAGGAGGGTGTGGTCTGGGGTTGATGCTGGTGCTATAGAATGTGGTATTTCTGTGTTCAGGGCTGACCTGAGAATCAGTCACCCCACAGGTGACTAATGTCATCCTAACAGTGAAGCCCCAGCAGTGTGCATGCCCATGGGTCCCTCTCTCTGCTTTCCTATAGAATGTAGGTCTTGGGTCTCACGGTTAACCCAGCTCTGCTTTTCTTTCAGTTGACCACAGTCGGATTAAATTGCACCAGGAAGATAATGACTATATCAATGCCAGCTTGATAAAAATGGAAGAAGCCCAGAGGAGCTATATTCTTACCCAGGTAACAGGCTGTCTAAACGACTTTTTCATGTCCCCCGAAGAACTTGAGAGCTGTTGTGTTCACATCAGATAGGATCATCATGTCCGTGAGAAGTTTGAGCTTCTCGTCAATCAAAACAGTAGCAAGAAAGGAAACACCCTACCTCAGACTCTAAGCACAGAGGCATGAGCCTCAGCATTGAATGCTTCTGGCAGTGACTAAGAGGGCTAGCTAGTCTTTGGTTGTCTAGGCACCTCTATCCCAAGGGCTAGTCAGTGTTCTCTGGGCCTCAGTAGAAGATGATTTAAAAATCCCACAGCTCTGGGCTTCCTTCTGAGAAAGCGTGATAGACGTCCTGAAACACTCCACAGTGTGTGACCAGAAGGCTGTGGATGTCTGGGAAGAGGATAGAAGCTTATTTTCAGTAATGTTCTAGTCTTAGTCTGTGGCCTGCAAGGCAGTCTCCGTGGCCCTGTGTTGTTTTCCTGTTCTCCCTTTGGGATCCCATATCACATGGCTTGGGCTGTAGGGAGTTTGAGCATGACAGTTTTGCCTGCTTTTGGAAATCAAGTCCTAATGAGGCCAGAGACTCAGATCTGGCACTCCTACATCACAGACAGCCCTTCTCCCTTTTGTCCTAAGTCAGTTTGCATGACCAGAAGCAGCCCAGAAGCCCCCAGTCAGTATGTGTGGTATCAGTGGCTGTTTGTGGTTCTGTGGGTTCAAGGCCAACCTCCCTAGGTCTCAGCCAGAGTCCTCCCAGCACCTTTGTGTTTTCATGGGCAGCTGCAGAGATTCCTCAGGAAGGCGGGGCCTCCTGCTGAGAAGCTGAGGTACAGTAACCTTGAGAATCTGTGTAGAGAAATTAGCATTCTTGACTTCAACTGTTCATCTGTAGTTGTGGTTAAAGAGACTTGATATGACTGATGTCCCATTGTGGGTATGTGATGCCAAATGAGTCAAATGAGCAGTTAGCATTGTCATTTGAGGAGCTAGGGTTGGATGGAGCTTGGTGACAGAGCACTTGCCTTTCATGCAAGGTTCTGGGTCCAGTCCCCAGTATTTCAAACAAACAAACAAACAAACAAACACAGCGCTAACTCAGAAATAGAGAAACTCGAGCATTACTTTACCCACTACCTGACCCTGGGCCCTGGTCATTTTGTGAGACCTGTGATACTCAGCTGTGTAAGGCTGTACTGTGAGCATTCATAAGTGGCTTCTACATCCGTGTTCCAGACAAGAATCCAAAACAGTCTGATCCCAAAGGAGCGTTTCTGACAGGGAGACCCAGACTATTTCCAAGCCACAAGTAAGGAACTCTTCATTTCATTCAGACTTGTTCATTATAGAAACCACATTGTAGCCTCATCTTGTACAGATTGGAGGTTGGGAAGAGCGGAGGATGTAGGGCTATACTTCACCTCCATCACAAAACGTAGCCAAGTCCTGAAAGCCACCGTGAGCTGGGTGGTACTTGGTAACAGGGATGTGACTAGTAAGTTGTAGAGCACAGAGAGCTGCACCCATGGGGGAGCTGAGAGCTTAGATCCTTGTGTAGCACAGAGGATGAAGGACCCGAGTGGTCATCAGGTACCCTGGCATCCAACTGCACAAAGCTAGCTGTTACCCTAGGGAGTGTCACCTGTGTGATGCTTTTGTCAGAGCCCTTGCCTCACACTTGCTGACATCTCTCAGGGAAGAATGAGAAGATGCCAAGTGCTGGCACAAGGAAGCGAGTGTGCCGAGATCTAAGGGCAATGGCTTGGATGAAAATGGGGGATAATGGAGACTTCTAGAAGAGGTTCTCACCCAAAAATGTAACTAGCCCTGGTATGGATGTTCTCCTGTAGTATGTCATGGGGCTCATAACTAAAGCACTCCCAGCACTTGACAGTCATCCATCAACACCCACCATCACTAGGTAGGTTTTCTGCTCCGCAGGCACCAGTCATGCCCAGGTCTTATGAGCCCCTTCGCTACCTCTGAGACCATTTGTGGGCCACATCTTTTGCACATTCCTTGGTCCAGCTCTAAGGGCTATCCACACTTAGACTCGCCAGTACTAGTAAGAAGAGAGGCTCACTCTGTACTGGGTGCTTGTTCCATTCTCGGTGCTCTGCTGAGTCCTTCACATACAGCACCACTGTTATTTATGCAGTCTCAGAATGGGGACTGTTTTGAATCAAGTGGGCTATGTGGAAAAGAAGGCTGAGAGAGGTGGAGTGACTTGCCTAAAGTTAGATGGTGACAGATCTTAAAAGCAGGGTCTAGGGCCAGAGCACAGTGGTGGTCCTGCCCTGTGCTGCCTCTCACCCACATAGGAGCTGTGTCATGGACTCACCTGCTCATAGACAAGAAGCCTAATAGAGCCCCTCGGCCATCAGCTTAGATCCAGGGACAGCCTGCACTGAGGTGCGGAAATGACCCTTCAGCACATGATGAGATGTGGGACTGGGTGACTGACGGTGGGGTATGTAGCCTTGGTGGTTACTCTGCCTACACCTATGAACATTGTCACTGACTGACTGTGTGGTGTGCTTGTGTGTCCAGTGTTGTACAGTGTGTATCTTGTGTGTTTGCAGGGCCCTTTACCAAACACATGTGGGCACTTCTGGGAGATGGTGTGGGAGCAGAAGAGCAGGGGCGTGGTCATGCTCAACCGCATCATGGAGAAAGGCTCGGTAAGTTCTCGCCAGAGGTCCTTGCTGCTGCCATCTACATACACACAGTTCTTAAAGCTCCCATTGCCCCTGAGTTTCTGTTGTGAGTTTCTGTTGTCAAACTCCTTTATACGACACAATGTTTGTAAAAACATAACATAGATACACATATATTACAGACAACACTAGGGAGAGATGCCCCAGGCCAGGCTCTATGGAGCCTGACGCAGGCAGGCATTCTGCATTGCTGCCTGTGCTTTCTTGGTACTGCCTGTGTTTGTGGAGCCGGGTAAACAGTTTTTTTCTAAAAGCAGCAGCCTTTAGTGTATCTTAACCAAGCCCACCTTTGACTGGTTAGACTATGCCTTTTGATAACAGAGGTAATTCTGCAGAGCTGGGGGAGACATGGGTGGTGAGATGACTTTGGGACTTGTGACACTGTTCAGGCTCTGTCCTTTCAGCCACCCTTGCCTCTCAACCTGCTGTTTCTGTCCAGGGTGGTCTGTGTCACTCAAGTCTTACCACAGCCTCACCTCTAAGGGCCTGAGACTCTGAGTGGCGGGGCCGTTACCCAGACCTGTCGCTCACTCCCCAGACTGTATCCTAGATGGGCCTCCTTTTGTCTCCCACTCCCCAGACTGTATCCTAGATGGGCCTCCTTTTGTCTCTTACCCTGTCTTTTGGGCCAGAGATCTAAGTCATGGTGACACTCTCAGATTTAGGCTTCATCAAACAGTCAGCCTTCCTGTCCCTTCCCTCTTAGTCCTGTGGTGACACTGAAGACTGGCTCTCAGTGCTGCCCACGAGCATCATGGGACAGAGCCAGCAGTCTCCCTCTGCACTGGTTTGGCACTTACAGACTCCCCAGCTGCAGAGGCTGCCCCTGGAAAAGGTCAGCTGAGGATCGTTGGGAGTAACTGTAGCCATAGTCAGGCGCAGAACAGGATGTTCCGCTCAGCCTGGCCAGGTGTAGATGCTGTGCTGTCTGCTGCTCAGCTGGGACAGCTGCCTGCCCTGGTTTCCTCATGCTCTCAAGAACATGAGGTTGCCAGAGAAGCCATCCATCAATTCCAGAGTCAGTGGCTAGTCACACTCAAGGCTGAGAACCAGGTGCACAGAGTGAGGACAAGGCATCACCAGCAAGCTGCACCCACCCACAGAGCACATGGTCCCGGTCACTCCGCGTAGTTTCCTTGAGGCTGCTTGATGTCATATTGCTGCCTGATTTCCACTTTCCACTTCTGTAGAACATGGTAGTAGCAGTACAGAGCCTGCCAGTATGGTCAGTTGACAAAACCAGAGAGTAGAATTTTAAATCACCCTATTACTAAGAAATCATCAGGAGTTGGAGAGATGGTGCAGTGGTTAAGAGCACTGGTTGCTCTTCCAGAGATCCTGAGTTCAATTCCCAGCAACCAGATGGTGGCTCACAACCATCTGTAATAGGATTTGATGCCCTATTCTGGTGTGTCTGAAGATAGAGCCCTCATGTATATTAAATAAATAAACAATCAAGAACTCATCAGATATGAGGGTTAGAGAGAGCTCAGTGGCTAAGAGTGTTCACTGCTCTTGCAAAGGACCTAGATTCCATTCCCACACAGAGGCTCATAACCACCTATAATTCATGTTCCAAGGGATCGAGCAACCTCAGTGGACACCAGGCATGCACATGGTACACAGATATATGTGCAGACAGAACACCCATACACATAAAAAAGTCACTGGGTGTGGTATGGTTTAGTGTGTGTGTGTGTATAAGGGCACATATACATATGTGTATACTTACATACATATATACTTAATGTAAGTGTGTCGCCAGGGTCCTGATGACCCCTTATAGTTAGCACAGTTTGGATTAGTAGGTATTGTCACACTGTAAGGAATGGTGTCTGCTCTGTTGTTGCATGGCTACCACCAGGTCACCCTGGGCTGATCATAAATAGATCCACTCTGGCTACCTTGTGAAGAGTCCTGTGTTCCATTGGAAGCAGAGCTGGTGGGCTGGTGACTTGCTCATGGCAGTGGTTCTCCAGCACCATTCTTCCCCACTCAGGGTTGTCCCGGGAGCTTCCTCAGACTGCCTGGCTTTGTTTTGGAAGGACTTGTGTGCACATCAGGCTTCATGGTTGAAATTACTATTAAACTCAGGAGACTAGCACACTGGCACTGCCACCTTCTGTCTGAGGCTGGCCAAAGTCAGTCCCAGTCGGTGAGGGCCTGCTCATATTCCAGTAAGAGTCAGACTTCTGCTCAGGGCCCTCAACTGACTGTGCTCTCTTGTTTGTTTTGTGTTTAAAGTAGAAATTTTTACGGGAAGTGACAGAGCATGGTCCTATAGACATCTAATTAAATGTTGTTTGATGGACATTTGGCTGTGTGCCAGAATGCCTCTGAAATTGTAGATTTTGCCTAGATTATAGATCTGTCAGGCTTGTTCTAGGCTTCTGCTATGAAAGTGAAGGTCAGAGCCTGTCTGTCTACCCTGTCCCTGAGGTAAGAATTCCCATTCCCTCTTCTGAACTGGCAACCCTGTGGCATTCCCCCTGCTCGTGGTGAATGCCCACCCTGGCATGTAGCCTGGGGTCTGACTGGGAATGACCATTCAAGTCTTTCCACTGGCATACTGCCTCTGTGTTCTGATGTGGAGATCTGCTCCCATGCTCACAGATGGGCCCTACTCGGGGAGCCCATCTCTGGCAGCTTGTCCTTGAAGGTGGGAGGAGGCTTGGGTTGAGCAGGCCAAGACCTTGAAATGGCTCTTGAGAAAGCCCACTTAGCTCCTGTCCTGGGATTAGAAGGTTCCTTGCTCCATGGGTAGGGGAAAGCCCTTGCTTCCTTTGCTGCTTTCTCCGTCTATTGCATTGGTTTTATGGAGAGCAGCTTTGGAGCTCAGAAGAGTGACAGCAACAGCCTTTGCAATTCTGTCTTCAGCCTCAGTCCCTCCTAGCCCCTCATGAGGTGACATCTCAGGTTCCCAGTTAACACAGCCCCACCGTGCTCTGGCCATCCCTGCCCCGTCTCCTGCTTTCCAGACACTGGCCTGTCAAAATGTTCTCTCCAGAGAGCTTCTGTTGACCTCTTTGCATGGTTAGCATGAGCTTCTCCCTCCTCTGAATCCTCAGGTTGTGTCTTCCCTCTGTGTTCTCCCCATCCACCCACCCTAGAGAGCCGGAGTTCCCAGTAGACTGGGCAGCCCTGGTCAGGCAGGTGAATTCTGTGTTGTGTGCCAGAGAGTAGCTTACTTCACTTCTTGGGAGGATGAGGTCTCTGCCGTCTCTGCCTAGGCACCCTGTCAGTCCTGCCTTGGAGACCCGGAGCAGCTGTCTGCAGCAGGAACGGCTGAGTACCTCAGCTTAGATCACAGGATCTGTGTGACTGAATCCCAGCCTGATCTTTTTTCCTAAATCCTGCCCAGATCTTTTGGTTCATCAAAAGCTATAATGAGTATTTGAATCCAGATCATCAAAAGGTGTTTGATAGTAGCAAAATAGAACACTAGGAACTGAACTGAACTGAACCAAATCAGAAGGTGCAAGTGAACTGCAGCTGCGTGCTGTCTCCCAGCCTCCTGCCCTACTGCCCGTGAGTTTCCTCAGGGGGCTCTGGGCATACTGAGATCCTACTGAAGGCATCTGTGAGGGGCACTGCTTCTGTGTAGTGTGGTTTTTACCTCACAGCAAGGACCAGAGCCCACTGTGGCACATTGCTGGGTGAGAAGTGTAAGCCCTGCCCCAAAGCTACAGGGATCAGGGTTCCAGCCAGCTCTAATTTTCCTAGGGTGAAAGCTATAGTGACCAGGAGACCCCTGCCTGGGAGTTGTCTGAAAGCTAGAAGACAGCCTTGCCTTGCAAGCCTCCTGTCTCATGTAGCAGGTGCTCAGAATAACCCAGTGCTGTTCTTCCCCCAGTTAAAATGTGCCCAGTATTGGCCACAGCAAGAAGAAAAGGAAATGGTCTTTGATGACACAAGTTTGAAGTTGTCACTAATCTCTGAAGATGTCAAGTCATATTACACAGTACGACAGTTGGAGTTGGAAAACCTGACTGTAAGTATGGTGTGGTGACATCCCTCTGGAGACAGTGACTTGCTTCTGATCTTAGTCCTTGGGTGCCATTCAGCTGTGGCACTCCCGGGAATTAGGAGTCTTGTGCACAGTATGGCTTCATCCCATGGTGAGCAGAACTTGCTGTTGTAGGAGCCAGTGCCCAGGCACCAGTGAAGGACAGGTTACACGCACCTCCCATGGCTCTCACCCTTGACACCACGTAACACAGTTGCAAGGGAAAAGTCCCTTTCTTACCTGAGAGTGGTTTGCTCTGCCTGTGGGACTTGGTGGCTGAAACGGTACCTGCAAGAGAACTGACAGAGAGCTTGCAGCTTCCTCATTGTCTGGACTGCTGCAAGGAGGGGGCTCCCCTACCTGCCCAGGGTTCCTGCAGCTGAGGACTGTAAGCCAGGCCTTGGGTAGACTTGCTGTGGGGACAACCATCTTGTCTACTGCTCACTGCACTTAGAGAAGGAGGAGCAGTGAGAGCTGCCCACGGAACAGAACTGTGACCAAGGCCATATGAGTCTCGGGCATGGTGGAAGCCATTGTTGGCCCGCTCTGCCCACTGCTGGGGTTGGGCCAAGGGGACAGCTCTCTCTCTGTCTTTGCTTGTTCTACCTTCAGACTAGGGTAGTTCTGAGAGGTCATGGGTGAGCGGTCAGGAGGTGTGTGGGATCCAGAGCAGAGGGAGATAGGGGATGGCTGCACTGCTGGAGTGAGGCTTTCTAGGCCATAGGAAAGTGTTGGGGTCTGCTGCAGGGGACAGTCCCATATCCTTGGGCCTCTCTATGGCTCTCTCCTTGTAATGAACTAATTCTAGAATTTTCTCAGGTTACTGGAAGCATAGCTGGGGTGAGGCCCTGGCAGGGCCTCCTAGAGGAGCCTGGAGCTTGGAATGAGCTCCCTGAAGCTCTGGGTTCACTGTGACTGGCGTGGCGAGGGTGTGGTAGACCCTTATGATGCTTTCCAGTATTTGCCAACCTGGCTTTAAAAGTGATGTCAGATAATCTCTGGAAAACGCCTGCTTTTGGGGGAGACAATTCAGAGTAGCACCAGAGACTTGTCTGTTTGATGACAGAGTGAGGACAGGAGAGCTTAGGCCTTGTTTGGGTTGGGACTTTTGTTTGTATTAAGATGAGGTCTCACTGATGGCCTAGGCTGCCTTCATATCTACAGTCCTCTACCTCCAGAA
The DNA here is from genome assembly GCF_900095145.1 of Mus pahari. Lineage (NCBI taxonomy): Eukaryota > Metazoa > Chordata > Mammalia > Rodentia > Muridae > Mus > Mus pahari. Next base: position 150,254,511 of record NC_034592.1, read on the forward strand.
TGCTGGGATTATAGGCACAAGGCCAGCACAAGGTTTAACTTGAGCTCCTTTCTGGGCCCTAGAACAGAGTCCTTGTGGAGGGATGGAGGTAGGAGGAATGTAGTAGGAGAACCCCATGCTCTTTAGGGGTTAAAATAAGACTCTTCTTGCCTACTTTATTCTAAACCAGTTTTAAAGTGTATTTGAGGTACTTCCTGCCTTGCACCCAGTACAAGTAGTATTTGGTTTTGCAGCGAGGTGGGCAGAGTCTCACATACAACATCCTGAATCTAGTGACCACACTGAAGGGGATGGCCATGTCTTTGATGTGTGTTTGTCCCACAGCAGGGACCTCCTGTACTTTGCAGAAAGATAGCAACTTGGTATCAGCAAGTCAAGCCTTAGGTGTCTGTGTCTCAGTCTTTGTCTGGCACAGGCTGCTGGCCCTCTCTGCAGCCCTGGGGGCCCTGACCTCTGAGATCTGGGCCATGGAGCTGGTGAGATCGCTCATACATAAAGGTATTTGCCTGTAACCCACAAGTTACCATCTGATAACTCAACTCATGGTACCCCTCACCCCCAATAAATATTTTTAAAATACCAGACCATCTAGGAAAGAGCAGAACAGAAACCGCACCAGAGGCCATTCTTTTTATTCAGTCAGGGGCACTGTGGGACAGCTGTGGAAATGGGTGTGGTCCGTGAGGTGAATGGTGGTGTGGAAAACTCACCATCAGCCTGGCCTCTGGAGTCCCAGCTGGTGCTGCACCTGGGTGGCAGCCACCTTATTGGCAATCTTGTCTTTGGAGACTTTTCAAGAAAAGTAACACTTGTCTGACCCGTCCTGGTGTTCTCCCTGATCCACCCAGACCTGGTCCCCCAACACACACACATACACACACACACACACACACACACACACACACAGGAAGCCTTTCTGATATCTAAGGTGCCAGTGACATCATGGTGACTGTCCATCTGAAATGATCGTGGCCACATGTGTGAATATAGAAGGAACAGAAAGGTAAGAGGATTGTGCACTGCTTAAGCTGTGGCCAGATCCAGCTGGATGAAGTGACTCGGTGCACACATGGGGGTTTATGTGGATAAATCGCCCAGCCTAACAGCAAGTGTCTCTTTCAGACCAAGGAGACTCGAGAGATCCTGCATTTCCACTACACCACATGGCCTGACTTTGGAGTCCCCGAGTCACCTGCTTCTTTCCTCAATTTCCTATTCAAAGTCCGAGAGTCAGGCTCACTCAGCCTGGAGTACGGCCCCATTGTGGTCCACTGCAGCGCCGGCATCGGTAGATCGGGGACCTTCTGTCTGGCTGACACCTGCCTCTTACTGGTGAGGAGGGCTTTGCAAGCCTAGGAAGAAAGGAAGCATGCTTGGACCCACCCTGTTGGCTATCGTCCCTGTCATTGTCCACCAGCCTCCTTCCTTGGAGGACACCTGATGGTTGAGCCCCTTCTAGCTTTGTTCGTGTGGTTCTTCCAGTTGTCACAAGAGCAGGTGACCCTAGGACACCCACGGGGTACCCTGGAACACCCACAGGGTATGCTAAAACACCCATGAGACACCCTAGAACACCAATGGGGTATGCTAGGATACCCACAGAGTACCCTAGAACACCCTTGGAGCACCCTAGAACACCCATGAGTCTTTCCTAAGCTCTTTCCATTCAGGCCCAAAGGGTCCCAAGTTTGCTGCATTTTTCTCCCATTTCCTTGACACCCTCCACCACACACCCCTCTGTGACTTTCCTCTGGTTGACCCAGTGTTCCTGGCTTGCAGATGGACAAGAGGAAAGACCCTTCTTCCGTGGACATCAAGAAAGTGCTGCTGGAGATGCGCAGGTTCCGCATGGGGCTCATCCAGACGGCCGACCAGCTGCGTTTCTCCTACCTGGCTGTCATCGAGGGCGCCAAGTTCATCATGGGCGACTCATCAGTGCAGGTCAGTGCCACTCTGCTTCAAGAATACATGTTGGTGTTCAGCTCTGTTCCTAGCTGGGGATAGACCACAGAGCCTGTGAGTGCTCACCAAGACTCTACTCTGTGAAAGAAACTCGAGTTGTTTAAGGTCCAATACTGTTGAGGTCAAAGGCAATGGCTCCCCTTCATATATGACATTGCTAGACTCATTAAACACCTGCTCCCTCTGCCAGCCACTCCCTAGGACAGACCCAGAGCAGGCACTAATGGAGCTTCTGTTGCTTTCTAAGGATCAGTGGAAGGAGCTCTCCCGGGAAGACCTGGACCTTCCACCCGAGCACGTGCCCCCACCTCCCCGGCCACCCAAACGCACACTGGAGCCTCACAACGGGAAGTGCAAGGAGCTCTTCTCCAACCACCAGTGGGTGAGCGAGGAGACCTGTGAGGATGAAGACAGCCTGGCCGGAGAGGAAGGCAGAGCCCACTCAAGTGCCGTGCACAGCGTGAGCAGGTGATGGGGGCCTGGCTTGGGGGTGGGGGTGGGGGTGGGGTGAGAGGAAGCAGCTTTCTGTCCAGAAACACATGAAGGCATTGAAAACTTTGAGGTGCTTCTGCATGCATGAGAAATGGTGTTTCCGCTCCCTGGCCAAACCCCAACTGCCCCTGGATGTTCCTGTGAAATGACAGTTCCAGTGGGGTTCCGGTGGGGTTCCAGTGTTCCTTGTGGTGTTTGTGTGATGTGCTCAGCGCCGACAGGATGGCAGCTCGCTCACTCACCTGGTACAAGCACTGTTGAGCCCCCACTGATATCTGCGGAATACTTAGGTAATACTAGAATGTGCCCAGAATCTGTGCCGCAGACCCTCCATTTGGGGGAAGGACAAGCTCCTAGCACTGAGTGGTGGAACTGGAATGATAAAGAAAGTATGTGCCTGCAGGAAGTGGCACTGTGGTGACCCCAGCAGGAGTGAGCCATTTCCTGTGTCGGCTGCCTCCTTCCTGGAGGGCAGTTTTGAGGTGTGGGCACACAGTCTGATTCTTGGCAGCACCCATCCAGAGCTTTGCACACAGCATGTAGAGGCATGGCCTGGCTGCCCTCATTCTAGCATGTGTGGACAGAAGGTACAGAGCTGGCAGTGCACGGGAATGTGGGTCTGAGTGCGTGTTTGCCTGGAGCTGGGACTTCCCACTCCTGCTAAATAAAACACGTACACGATGGGCTGCGGACTGACTTGAATTAAACCCAGCCCTGGCCATGGTTACTGCCCAAGGTCCTCCAGGGCTGGAAGACAAGCAGGCTGCTCTGTGCTAGGTGGGGAGGGTTCATCTCTCCAGGTTTCCTCCATAGAGATGGTCTCCTTTTCCATCTACTCGGGGTAAATAACCAACCTGCCTCTTCCTCTCTCCTCAGCATGAGTCAAGACACTGAAGTTAGGAGACGGATGGTGGGTGGAGGTCTTCAAAGTACTCAGGCATCTGTCCCAACCAAGGAAGAGCTGTCCTCCACTGAGGAGGAACAAAAGGCACATTGGCCAGCTCACTGGAAGCCCTTCCTGGTCAGTGTGTGCATGGCCACGGTCCTGGCGACTGGCGCATACTTCTGCTACCGGGTATGTTTTCACTGACAGACTGGGGGGCACTGCCACTGCCCAGCTTAGGACGCGGTCTGCGGCGTCTGACCTGGTGTAGAGGGAACAACAGCTCGCAAGCCTGCTCTGGAACTGGAAGGGCCAGCCCCAGGAGGGCATCAGTGCACTGGGCTTTGAAGGAGCCCCTGGTCCCACGAACAGAGTCTAATCTCAGGGCCTTAACCTGTTCAGGAGAAGTAGAGGAAATGCCAAATACTCTTCTTGCTCTCGCCTCACTCCTCCCCTTTCTCTGGTTCGTTTGTTTTGGGGGAAAAAAAAAAGAATTACAACACATTGTTGTTTTTAACATTTATAAAGGCAGGTTTTTGTTATTTCTAGATAAAAAAAAAAGTTGCTAGGCACTGGTGAGCTTCTCTCGTGCCCTTTAGCATGTGATCAGATTCCTGATTTCTATTGATTTCCAGGGGAAGGATCCCGCTGGGCAGGACTGTAAAGTTCCTGCTGGCTTGGGCAGCCCCCACTGCACCCTGAGCTTGCAGGTGCCCCGGAGCCCCACCCTGTTGTGAGGAGGGCAGCCACATGGGCTGCCTCTGAACAGCAAGCCCAGCTCTGCTTCGCTCAGGGGTCCCCCACCGTTCCATCCTCCTCGGTCTCCTCCCTCTTTGTGGCTGCCATCTTGCAGATGGCCTGACCCTCGCCACCCCATCCCTTTAAATCCCTGAGGGCCTTGCCTCGGGGTCAGAGGTGGCTGCCAGCCTTGTGCTGGGGTTCCCATTTCCTTTGGAAAGTCATTACTACTCTGTAGAAGCCACTCCACTGAGGTGCAAGCAAGACTGACTGTAAAGGAGGAAGGAGCCCTGGTGTCATGGAAGCCACTCCGCAGGACCTGTACCAACCTCTGAGACACAGTCCCTCAGTGAACGCTCTTGAAGGCGTCAGATAGGTGATCTTTGCAGACTGCATAGACTTCCTGAGTGGTGGTTTTCAGTCCAGACTCACAAAACACCACAGAGCGCTTATCACGCTGCCTTCCATGCTGGGATGGCTGAGGCCGTGGGGAGGCCGGCGCTGTGGGTCCATCCAGTGTGGTTGCCTTTGTGCAATTGCTGCCCGGCAGCAGAGCCTGCACTCCAGCCTCTGCGCTGCAGGCCACAGTGGCCATGGTGGCCCACAGAGCGAGCTGCGATGGAGGCTTATCACGTGAAGCCGCCTTTCCAGGCTGTGTATCTCCCTTATGCTTTACCTTCTGTTTCCTTCCCGCATAACAAGCCCACCATCATGAGGAGTGCAGGGGAGGGCCAGGCATTAGAGCGGCGGGCTACGTGCCGGGTGAGGCCCTCCTCTAAGGGCCCTGCTCTCATTCATTTACTTTGCCCAGAGGCAGCCCCTGCGTGAGCACACCCTGAGACTGACAGGAGCCACTGTGTGGCCAGTGCTGGGGCCAGGTATAGGAGGGTATGAGGGGCAGGCTTCAGGGGCGTAGGACAGTGGTGATGCCCAGAGCCCCCATGGCTGCACATCCATGTGTAGGGTTGAGGCTGGGCTTCCTGCCCATGACCTTCTAGATCCTGTTCCCGGCCTCTGCTTTCCCTGTGAGTTAGAAGATATACAGTTCTGTGCTGGTGGCGCCTTATGCTTGACATGGAAAACTTAGAAGCCTGCTCACTGGCAGGTACCTCCCGTGCTCTGACCAGAAGTGGCCACTCAGAGAGCAGTGCTGTCCAATCAGGTGCCGCCTGACTCCTGGCAGGACACTTCAGGCTTCCGGCCTGCCCCGCCACGCCCCGCTGGATCTCAGACATTCCACGCTCACACTTCATTCCCTGGACACAGACAAGCAGGGCCCTTCCACCTCTGGGATCAGCCCCTCCATTCCAAGTTCACACTGTCCTGGAGCAGGCCAGGACTGAAAGCAAGGCAGCTTGTGAGAAACATCCTCCTGGGAACAGTGTGGGTGACAGTCTTAGGGTTGGCCTGCTGTCATTGCTGGCCTGGTCCCCTTACCCAGAAAGAAGTGTGCAGCTCTCGAGCCTGGGAGAGACAGATGACGGTGCTCATGACTCTTCTGGGAGGGGAAGAACTGAGCCTTCACATTGGGTGGCTTTTTAAAATACGTGAAGGCAGCTGGAACTCCGCTGCCTCGTGCCAGCATTTCACATTTTGCCTTTCACCCAGAGAAGCCAGCACAGAGCCACTGGGGAGCGGTGATGGCCTTGCCTGCAGAGCCTGAGGAGGTGGCACAGCCAGTGTCCAGACTGGGAGCAGTTAGCAGTGGGCTGTGTCTGGAGTAGTGTGGCATGTACAGTAGCCATGTACAGTAGCCTTAGAAGTGGTTGTCCCTGGGAACAGGCGCGCTGCCCTGTCGGCCCTGCTGGAGGTAGCAAGCTGCTGTATGCCTTAAGTCAACATTTACTCAGCAGGGCATTCTCTCTCTCTCTCTCTCTCTCTCTCTCTCTCTCTCTCTCTAAATGGCCATAGAATAAACCATTTTTACAAAAATAAAAACCAACAAAAAACTGTGTCCCGGAATAGTACCTTTGCAGGTGTGTGGGGGTGTCTCAGGGTCTTCTGTGACCTCACAGAACTGACTGACTGCACCGTTTCCAACTTGCTGTCTTACTAATGGGTCTGCATTAGTTGCAACAATAAATGTTTTTAAAGAACACAGACGTGACATGCTTTCCCTTTCTTTATTGATGGAGCCGGGCCAGCACGAGGCAGACCCTTGCCCTACCTGTAGAGTTAGTGTGCTCTGTGTTGTGTGTTGTGTGTCGTGTGTTACCTTTGCTGCAGAGATGTGGGTTCTCTAGAGTGTCCTTTCGGGAACTCCCCCTTTGGCAACCCGGATACCTTAAGAGTCACAGGACATTGGAATCCCTGTTCCAGCCATCAAACCACCCTTGGCCGGCTGCCTGATGGACACCATGGTCCTCACATCTCAGGACATCCATAAATCTCATCTGATTTATACTTGACATAGAAATGAAAATGAGACCCCAAAAGTAGTGTGACCTTCCATTCGTGTACCAGACTGAATATGTAAGGCCCCGAGGTAACTGACAAGGAGACTTGTGCAGTGATAGATGTCACTGCAGAAAGCACAGCCCCAGACCCCTCAGGTTCATGATTGGCTTGTGCAGCAAGTGGTCCCTGCTTAGACCTGTGCTAGTGCTGTGTCCACTCAAAACTGAAATCTTCAGGTACGAAAATGAATTCTCACAACATTAGTGTGAAAGCTGACTGGTATGTAACTTTGGGATAAACCCAGTGGGGTGAAGGCTTGACGAAAGCCTGGGGTGTCCCCAAAATGCCACCAGGAAGGCAGCCTACCATGAGTCTGATATCAAAAATATAGGGAGAATCCCCTGTGGGTCCTGCCGAGAGCCCTGTGGCCCTGGCCACCCCTCCCATATTATAGCTCTACAGACACAACATTATCTGCTTCGGGCAATAAGGTGGCCATACGCTACAGAGTTTAATTGGGATTTCAGAAAATGGACATGAAGGAAACAAATAAATACCAAGTCAGCACGCATATTCCACAGAACTCCAAGTGGGGTGACTGAGTCAGCCCTGAGAGCCCCTGATCTTGGAGTGTTCTATCCACTTAGGAAACCCATCGTGGGTCTCCATAGCCACCACAGGGAAAAGCTCCCCTCAGCTCACATGGGAGTGTACCTCAGTAGCCTGAGGGTGCCATGCACTGGAAGTGGGCCTGCCACTGCCTTGCTGTTGCCAACCATGTTTACCAAACCAGTTGTGTCCCAGCTGAGGGTGTGCAGGGAGCTCATACTGCATGCGTCTGTCTGGAGCCTCCCCTTGCCCTGGGTCCTTAATCCTCAGGCAGTGCAGGCTGCCGTGGCACCGTACCCCAGGAAAGCAAAGGCAGCATCTGGGGGGGGCCACAGCCGCGGGGCCCCCACACACCACTTCCGCCTGCTCTGTGAAGATACCACTCTTCTCCCTGGGCAGGGTACCAACCCCAAGCTCAGGTAAGGATCCTGACCGGCCCAGGCTTGCAAGGGAGTGGCTAGGCTGCTCCATCCAAATCCTGGGCACTATGGAGGCTAAGCAGCAGCATGAAGGAAGAGAGGTGCCTGATTTGAGCTCGTTGATCACGTCTTAAAAAATTGTGATTTCAACGTCCGCTTCCTGACAGAAGGCTTCTTGTTCTGAGTGGAGTTTGTCCATCTTCTCAAAAGCCAGGCGGCCTTTCTCACCTGGAACGCGGAGATGTGTGTCACTCACTGTCTTGTCACCAACTTGGTGTCTCTAGAGGGTCCCCTGCCCTGGCTGAGCAGTAACAGCCTCTTGTGATGGAGATCTGGGCACTAGTCTGGCTTTGCCCCTGCCCTCCACTTGCCAAGGGCCATAAAGTAAGCACAAAAAAGTTACACCCTGGCTGCCAGCCTGCTGTGAAGATAGCCAGTCCTGGCCAGGGGCTGCTAAGCATAGGGTGAACTGTAGCAGGGTCCCTGGCAGCCCAGGACTGACAGCTTATTGTCTTCCCCATCTCCACTAGAACTCTGGGACTGTGCCGCACAGGCCCTTTGGCTGCACTTTACCAAATGACAGTGTAGCTTCCCGCGCTGCGACTCGCACGGCCTCCAGGTCAGACTGACACAGACTGACAATCTGCTCGATGCTTTCAATACCCTGTTAGGTCAGGAGAAGAGGCTTCGTAAGCAACCTCATTGTCATCCCTGTGGTGCCAAAGATGAGCTGGAAGCCAGAATGGCTTTTTACAAATCTATTCACATAGTGATCTCAGAGTGACTTTTAGGCTTCTTTGAGATAGGGTCTCATCACCATTTGGCCAAGGCTGGCCTGGATCACAGGTATGTGCGTGCCACCACACCTGGAATTTTATTTTTTAATGCATGAAAACTACATATATTTGTGTATGACTCTGAAGAGATTACACATGAGCACCACACGCATACCTCCACACATAATGAACAAAACCAGAGTGGACAGGTGCCATCTGCGCTGTGTTTTGAGACAAAGTTTCTCCTAGGCTGGAACTCACATATAAGTTGCACTAGCTGACCAGTGAGCCCTGAGGGTCTCCTGCTGCCCCCTCTACTGGAATTGCAGTATATGCCTTCACGCTTGGCTTTTTTTTTTTTTTTTTTTTGAGTTTGGGCATTCCACTTGGTCCCTCGTGCTTGTAGGCACGTAGTTCTTGGCTCACTCTAAAGTCATGTTTAATACCAACGTTCAGTAGGCACACATCCCTGCAGGCAAGAAGAAAAGGTGCCGCTTCTGCCAAAGACCAAGGTGATAGGCAGCTTTTACATTTCCATGTTTTATCTTCTTCTCACAAGAATTTGTCATAGTTCAAACATGTTCAACTGGGCAGAAAGTCCCTCGGTGTGGAGACCTCTGCTGTTGGAGTCTGACAGCTGGCTGTTACTAATAGTCCTCTTGCTGTTGGGGAAACCCTTTTATCGCCCCACCATCCCATCCCTTGTCCCAGTGAAAGCATTTCAAGCTGTTGCCACCGTGGCTGCTGGTGGTGCTTTAGCCCTCACAACTGGTGGCCTCCTGTCACCCCTGAGGACAAGGGACTCACCCCGAGCTGCTGCAGAGCCACACACGCCGCCTGCTGGACCTTGGCGTCACTGTCATTTAAGGCATTAGTGTAGTACAGCAGAGCCTGGGAAAAGAGAGCAGGATTGGACAGAGCCCGCAGGGCAGGCGTGGGCCCCCAGCTGGGTCCTGCACACTGCAATCACTCCAGTGACCCAGACTCAGCCCTTCTCCAACCCAAACTTGGGGGTGAGACCTGTCAATCTGGCCAGCTGTATTGCCCAGGTGTATGACCCCAAAATTGATCACCTTTTCCCGGAAGCGCTTGTTCCTGGCCGCACTGGCCAGACGAGTTCTGGCCGCCCTGCACAGCCTCGGGGGTCCATCCAGCTGCAGAAGTGCCCAGGCTTGAAGTGTCTGGGGCAGTGGCTGCAGCTGACTTAGACACTTCCCATGCAGCTTTCTCAGGGCCTTGGCTGGGCCTGCACAGCTCAGCTCCTCAATGAGAGTCACTGGAAGACAGGAAGAGGCAGGTGCCATCGGGCGAGGCTTAGCCACATTAGTCACAGAGGGGACTCCAAGGCAGGGAGGGGCATCGCCACGTCCCGACAAACATTTCCTACAAGTGGATCAGGCACACCCTAAAAATGAGCAGAAGCACAGGCCAGCCGCGGCACAGCGGTGTACACCTGAAATCCCGGCTCTCGGGAGGCTGAGGCATGCAGGTAGAGATTTGAAGTCAGTCTAGGCTACACCATGAGACCCTGACTCAAAAAGAAACCAGAGCCGGGCGGTGGTCTCGCACGCCTTTAATCCCAGCACTTGGGAGGCAGAGG